>NC_088332.1:36837500-37195000 GCF_036884655.1 Musa acuminata AAA Group | reverse complement strand
GTTATATCTATTAGGAACAAGTCGGCAATAAAAGGAGGGGGGGTGGATTAGTATTTTCATAAAAATTATGTCGATTCAAAAATCTCATTCGGTAAAATCGCATCGAAAAAACGTTTAAACTTAAAACATTTACAAAAGTTATAATAAGCAAATAAAACAGTTGTAAAATAAGTAAATAAGAAACATACCAATTTTATAGTGAAAATATAGGATTTAGCTTCTACCAAGAATTGAGATTTTTTTAGCTTTGCAAGAATCTTAAAACATGGAGTGGAAATATAGGATTTAACTTTGCGAGAATCTTAAAACATGGAGTGGAAATATTAATCCCTAATGTAAATATTAATCCTTATTCATCAAAAATTTAAATTTAATTAGGATTCATCCAAGTAATTTGAATATAATTGAAACTCCGTAAAATATTTATCAAACCCTATCAGATACCAATTTCCTAACTCAATAACTATTTATGATTTAAATATAATTAAGATTCCTAAAAAATACTTACGAAATCCTAACATATACCAATTTCCTCACTCGATAATTATTTGTCTAACATGGCAAACAGATTTATGAATGAAATTGGCATCCCTTAAAAGAGAAAGATCATCATGAATTCTATTCAATAGAGATGTAGTCATGTCATGAACATAATTGACGTATTCATGGTGATCGCATGTGGTGTAGTCTTGGTATTTATATGTACACATCGTATAATTCGATGAATCATATTGTAATTACTCCGAGATGATACATGTCGATTTCTTGAACAGAAATATGTAATTAAATGCTAGAATGTGCAATATAAGACTGCAAAATGTTGTGTTAGTGTCTCGTCCTTGTCCCCAAATGATTTGACTGATCTTACGAAACTATAGCCATCTGTTATTTTTGAACATTTTATTCACGAGAATCGTAGCATATGAGAGAGAAAGAGATGAAATAAAAGGAGAATTAATGGCGTATTTGTACTTGTATGAGACTTGTTGTTGAGTTCAAACTTATGTTTGATTCGCCACATGAGAAATCGGATCAATTATATTAAACCCCAAGGATATTATTTATTATTTTAATAGAATATTTATACCACAGAAATTTCCAAGTAATAATGTCCATGAGATTGAGGAATCTTTTTTTTTGTTTTTTATACTTAAATATATATTATTTACTATTTGATTATAAATCCAACTTATGATGATACTGTTAACAGTTTCTATGTGGGAAGATTGGCGTATTCACTGTAGACTTGTTATATTCTTTTTTTTTTATTTTCATAAAACGGCCTTTTTCCCTTTTATTTTTGGTACTTGAATATTTCTTATTATTATTTAATTATGAATAATAATAATACTACTTTATTCTACCTGCAGCATAATTTCTTATTTATTTTAATATTTCTTCATAGGATTTCTTATTTCATAAATACAGCTGGAAGGTACATTAAGTCCGTCCGTCCTTTTGCAAGTTTTCACATGAAGAAGAAAACGAATCAAGTCAATCATGTCGTCGTCCTCAGACTTCACTCTCTCGTCACTCTCCACCATCTTCTGCTTGTGTTCCTCTACCTCATTTGCAGCTCAGGCGTTCATAGCCTAAATAAATGCCTCAGCTAAACTTGTTATTCACCATGAGTTGCCACAACGTGCCTCACATCGTATACATCCTGGAATGAATCCTAATCAATGCCTCATTAAATGTTGGAATTTGAGCTGCTACTTTGCCCCCAAACTTGTGATGCGTGGTGCTCCTGCAGAGGACGGGAACGGCTGATGAGCTGCTGCTTCCTCGGTTGCGTTACGTGGAAGGCTTGCATGGGTCATCCCCGGTGTCGAAGCATATACGTGCAGTGATCCACCACTGATCACCTGAGTGCGACCCAAGACCAAGTCTTTCCTTCATATATATTAAGTCGCCATACTGTTCGACACTTGTCCAAGCACTACATAACACGCACAGAGAATTAACCCACCAGAGAGAGAGTGAGAGAGAGATGGGGAATTGCCAAGCGGCGGAGGCGACGACGGTGGTGATCCAACACCCGGGAGGAAGGGTGGAGAGGGCGTACTGGTCCTTGAGCGCGAGCCAAGTCATGGCTTCCAACCCCGGCCACTACGTCGCCGCGGTCATCGTGGTCACCGCTCCCCCCTACGCCACCTCCGCCACCGCCCGCGGTGGCGACGCTCCCCTGAAGCACCTTAAGCTGCTTCGCCCCGACGATACTCTCCACATCGGCCGCGTCTACCGCCTCGTCAGCTTCGAAGGCAAGTCGCTAAAGTCCTACTTCCCTTTCCTCCGTTTCCTTGCTCTTGGTTGTGAGCGTCGGAGGCGTGTGCAGAGGTGGTGAGGGAGTTCGCGTCGAAGAAGCACGTGAAGTTGGGCCGTCTGCTTGTCAAACAGAAAGAAAAGCACCGGCCCAGATGCGAAAGAGGCGGCGACGGGGGCGCCTCCATTGCCATCGCTGCCTCGGGCCAGCCAGGTAGTGGTCGTGGTGGTGACGGTGGCATTGAACTCGAGTCGGAGACTCCACCGGCGACGGTATGTGGATTTCTGCAGTATCTTCTTGTCGTAATTCATCTACGGCGATCGACCGGATACATATGAAAGGAATTAAGTCTTATATGTTCCTCGATGTTCTCGTTTGTCATAGGAACAGGAAGCGGAGCCACTTGTGGACGCCGAGTTGCAGGATGCGGCTGTCGGGAGCACCAAAGCAAAGATAGCACGCCATGGGCAGTGGAAGCCAACCTTGCAGAGCATTGCCGAGGTCGCAATTAGCTGAAGTACTCATCCTCGCACTTCAATCCTAGCTCTAAGTCCGAGTAAGTATATACACAAATAGTTTCTGTTTTCGATTGATGATGATGATCATCGCGAGGTATTGGGTGTGGAAGAAGAACATGTGATCTATTTTCTTGTATTGTCCGCAAACCAAAAAAAAAAAAAGCAAGTCAAGTGGCGTTGGCATTGAATGATATGACAGAATAGGTTCATCAGAGTTTGGCCAGCAGAGTAGGATTGGTGAGGGATGTCTCCGTCACTGCAGCAGCACCTTTATGCTTGTCATTTTCCTGGAGGGGAGATCATTCGAGCTGGAATGGGAGGTGGAAAGGTCGTGGTCCATCTCCCCTGGTTGAAGTGAAAGGGAAAGAGCTCATGGCCTGCTCCGAAAAGGAGGACGCATTTAACTCGAACACCTGACACTGAGATAGATGCCTTGATTTTGACCATGAGAGCTCCTTTCTTCCAGCTGTGTCTGTATGCGTTGACGTCGTCGGTATAAACGCTCCAGCATGCAGTTTTTGGAGGAAAACCTTCGAGGGAATTTTTTTTTTTTTTTTGAAATTAAATGGACGAATTCTCGAAAAAGAAATTATAATTTTTTTTAAAAGTTAATTTTCGAGAAAAAGGTATCGGTCTTTCTTAAACCTTTTTTTAAATCTTTTTTATATGGACTAATTCATAAGTTAAATTGATCTAGTTATAATATTTTTAGTATTTTCAACAATACTAAGAAATCATTGCAACTTTGTGTTTTTACACTATTTTATATTATTTTTTGATATTATTAAAAAATATTATAACATAGTGCAAAATACTAGAATGCAGTAATTTTTTTTATATTGTGTCATGGTGTCTTTTTGGTATTGATGAAAATATTATAACATAATATATAAATATTTAACTTGATCTGCACATCGTATGATCAGCACATAGGAAAATAAAGGGAAAATCAAGTGCATTTTAGGTACTAAGAAAATATTATTAAAGAATTTAAAAATAATTTTAAAAAAAGAACTTTTGAAAATACCGTGGAGGTATCTTTTCTATATCTTCTTAATGGAATTCTCCTTTTTGTCATGATTTTAAAAATATTCACCATCAGAGTAGTGCGGATTATACCTTATGGATCAATCCATAAACTAAATCAGTTTAATTTCTAAATTACAACATATTTGAGTAGGCTTATAATATTTTAAAAAGCATTATAAGCTTGATAAAAAAAATAATGTAATTGACATAGAAATCTTATTTTTATTCATAAAATAATAAAGATATCTATTTGAAACTTCATTTTCGTATATGAGCTGTTTCTATTGAATGTTGAGTCTATTTGTCTCGATTATATCAATACAGTTCTTTATTACATGTGGTTTTAACTAATAGAATTTAAAAAAATATAAAATTAATAAATATTTTAAAATTTGTAGAATAAGTGTCCCAATAGAATAAGAAATTTTAATGGAAAAAAAGACGTCAAGTAATTAAGGTTTGGATCTTTTATAAATTTCCTAAATATCTTTAGATTTTGATGAGGGGAGAGGAAGATGTGAGAAATATTTTTGGTGCTCTTGAGTTTCTCCCTAAAGTATTTAGAGAGATCGAGAGAAAATATATAAATTTTTCAAGGGTTTATATGAATGGATGTGTAAAAATATTTATACCTAAGTGGAGATAACTGAGATCTTATAATTAATTTCACATAGTGAAGAATTTGATTTTCGGTATAGATAGGGATTAACGAATCATGTTAATCTTATATTGATTTTTTATTATGTTTTTGATTATTGACCTTTGGATATTTTTTGTTTCTTTTTTTCTCCCTCCTTAACAAATGATATCAAGTCTAAAAAAATTAATGGTTAGAGATTCAATAAGGATGAATGATAAAGATTAAAAGGAGTGTGAAAAAAAAGTATTTTTTATTCGAGGGAAACAAAAATAAATAAATTTACTAAGAGAGAAATTATTGAGATTGACAAGTATTTTGATATTTCTACTATTAATGTCCCAATAGTATAAGAAATTCTAATATGAAAAGAAGATCTATTTGAAGGAAAAAAAAGCTTAGTAATTAGGGTTTGGTTCATCTATAAATATCTCATATCTTTAGATTTTGATAGAGGAAAAGCAAAATATGATGAATATTTTTGGTACTGATGATCTTTCTTTATATAATATATATAAAGAGGTTACTCATTAGGATTTCTAGACAGGAAAAGGCAAAAGTATAAATTCTTCTGGAGTTGAGGGAATATGTAAAAATATTTATGTTTGAGTGTGGATAACTTAGTCTTATAATTGATTTTACATGATGAAAATTTTAATTTTTTAATAAATATAAAATTTATCGTAATCTTATATTAATTTTTTAAAGTATGCTTTTGATTGACCTCAGATTTTGTTTTTAATTTATTTTTTCTTCCTCCGCAACAAAAACAAACGGAGATATTTGAGCCTGTGAATAATAAAAAAATAAATACATTAACTATTTTATATCTTATTTATTTAAATAAAGATAAGGGGATTCAATGGATCAATGATGATGGTCTTTGGAATCTCATGGACAAATACTAGCATGTAACCAATTAATAATAACCTTTTCAGTAAGGCAATTGGCTCAATTATACTTTAAGGAGGTAATTACTCCTCCTATTGGGTGACAAGCCTTACCATCAAAGGGACCCACCCATCACTGAGAAACCTTACAAGCAAAAAAGAGGACTTCCATTCGAGTTTCCCATGCTGGAAAGGTATCACCTACAATGAAATAAACCCCCAACAACAGACACTGTCCTATATCAATGTTTGGAAGTAGCTGCCATCTTCTACTGACCTCCAACAGCTAGTAGTGATTCTGCAATATAATTTGAGCTGCTCCATCCAAATGGACACACATAGGTCTAGCAAACCAGACCTGAACCCAACAGGCCAACCCAACCCAATATACTAGTGACCCAGACGCACTGGTCTAGCCAGATTTCAGTTGTCTAAAATCTTGATTGAAAATATCTTTATGTGTGACATAAAAGAGAGATGAATTATTAGGAATATAAATCTAGAGCCTAAGTATATGATAAATTATTAGGAATATAAATGAATAAAATCATATATTTATCTATTTGCCTAAGCTTTTAAATGGATCAACATAAATCATTAACATAATTTGATATTGTGGTAGAATATAAATGGGTAAATCCTATCTTATTCCTTATTAATGATAAATATGATAATGTACTGAATAATGATATTATTTATTATGATAGAGTTTGATGGGATAATTGATTTATTAATTTAATCCACTTAATTTAGTTTTCAAGATATCAAGTAAACAAACCAACCGACTACCATTTATTCATCATGTTATCTGTCATAATAAATTATAGAAAAAACTCATACTTATCTCATCAAAAATATTTAAATTATTTTTGAGATTAATGAACTCGTCCCTATCACAAGCACACACGCATCACATGAACGTGACAAAGTTAAAATAACATAATTATCTATAAATTTTGAATTGCATTTGATTGTATTTTGGTTTTTTTGGACACTTTATTAAAGTTTGTTAATTTTGAAGAAATGGACTGTTGGCTTATTTTATTAACGTTGATTTCAGTTATTTAAGTTTGAAGAAAAGGAAAAACATATTTGCAAGGGGCTGTGCACTCCAACGAATTTTTCTTGTTTCGAAATTGTGCCGGTATGGATAGTGACAAAACGTGGCCCCACCCAACAACCCCAACGTGGCTCCAACCGCTCGTCCCCACTTGGAACGTGGCTACCGTCCACCCATCTGTTATGACTTTTGACTTGGAGGGTCCCGATCGTCGCATCTCGATCCAATCATCGCGCCCCAGCCGTCCATGGCTGTTTGATCATCATTCCTCTTGCGCCTGACCTCCGAGTCACATTTAAAAACGCCGAGGCCGAAGCTTCCGTGCTTATCGTTAGCTATTAATTTCCCTATTTACCCCTTTAATTTAAATTAGTATACGTATTTTCATAAAGCGAAAAAAAGGAAAAACTTAGTTATCTAAATCTTAAAGGGATGTCAACATATAAAAGGGTAAACAGGTCATATTAAGTTTCTATAGGGGTAGATATGTAAAAACGTCATTGATATAGAACACCATCCCTCCCCCCTCGGAGCGAAAAATCTTCCTCTCTCTCGCGGCCGCCGATTCGGAAAGAACGAGCGAGGAGGATGAGCTACTACAACCAGCAGCCGCCCGTCGGCGTCCCTCCTCCCCAAGGTATCTTCCATCTTGAATCTGATGCACGATCTCGGGTTGAGGTGGAGAATTGCTCCTGATGATGATGGTGATGTTGATCTTTTTCATTGTTTGGGTCCGATTGTTGGTGGTGATCAGGTTATCCGCCGGAGGGGTACGCCAAGGACGCCTATCCGCCGCCCGGGTACCCGCAGCAGGGCTACCCGCCCGCAGGCTACCCACCGCAGGGGTATCCGCCGGCGGGGTATCCGCAGCAGGGATACCCTCCGCCCTACGCTCAGCAGCCGCCGCCCCGGCAGCAGAGCAGCGGCCCTTCCTTCGTCGAAGGATGGTAATGAAACCTGAACCTTCTCTCCCTCCCTACCTACCTTCTTCTGTCCTTCTACCCTTTTCCCATCTCTCCCTGGTCGGATCTGGCGTGTTGGTCCAACTTGGAGGCGCCGGGTGACGGGATCCGCGGCCCGTGGTGCCGGATCCGCCTCGTCGCGGCCGTGCCCGGTCGTCGGTGCACGATATCGTGTCCTGGGTTATCGTGCGCAGCTGGGCGTTGCGACCTGTAAACGACGTGCCAACCACGTTCGCGCCTATGACGTGCTAAAGACGTTTACTTTCCCATATTTGCAGTTCTCATTCATTGTTACCTGATTCTTGCACATATATGTATGTATACTCATTCACTGTTACCAATCAGGACATACGGATTCGAAACACTTTTAATCCTTGCTAATTAAGAATATTTGAGATGATATTTACTTGTTTGAGAAGTTATTTAGGCGTTCAATTTCTTGCTATAATTAAATTAGGAACTTATGTCATGATATTTACTTCTTAAGTATCAAAAGTTTATACCTCTATTTTACATTTCTTTTCCTTGTTATCATCACTCTTCCAAGGGAGAAAACGTTTCTGCTAATTAATTTGTGGTGTCCCAGATTGCAAAGAAGCAATATTGTTGTGATGCTAAGACAAATATACGAAGTTTTATTTTCACAGGTGATTATCTAGGTTTATGCTGTCATTGATCAGTCACACGTAATGATTGATCTCTAGTAGATAACTGGTGGAGAAATTCTAATTTCTGGCATCCGGTTTAGACATTCATGGAGATTGGTGGTGAACCAATTCGATGCAAATGCAAAAATATTTTAGCGGGCACTGGGTCAAATATCTTCTGAGAACAAAATCTGCATTTTATATTAGAGAGTCATATCTGATAACAAGCAGCTTTGAGCTGCTTTCTGTGATAAATGTTTATTTGTGTTACTCTTTTTCTGGTTTTGCAGCTTGGCTGCTCTTTGCTGCTGCTGCCTTCTGGATGCTTGCTTCTGAGAGGGAATCAGAAGAAAAAGGAAGGATATAATCACCATATGGTCTGATTTAAGGCGAGAGTGGTGGTTCCATCAACTAGTTTCCATGTAAACAGTGATTTCTCCCTTCTCTTACCTTCGTTGTAAGAAACTTCGAATTTAGTGTGCCTTCCTGGTTTTACATTTGAATTTCCATACCTGCTATTTAATAAAAGATGAATGTATCCTTTATTGGTGTTCTGTTTGCTAGTATTAATTTGATCTGTAATAGTAGTGGAAGCTCAATGGACATTGAGCTGCCTGCAGGTGTCAGTAATAGCAAAGATGCCCTGAAATAGGAATAGAACATTAATTCTGATTGCTCATTGGGCCTAAATCTTTTGCTGACTATCTAGTGTTGAATTGTTTGACTGGAAGTTTGAATTGCAGATTTTCCAGGAGATTTCATACCTGAGCCTATGAGCTAATGATGCCCTTAAAATCCAGCATTGTGATAATTATAATTCACTTACTTGGTTCCTGGATTATAATCTTATTTTGAAGATAGGCAATTCTGATGAAGAGTAGATGAACAGGTAATGACTGAGGGAGGATATGGTGGGTTCTAAATTGTTTAAAGAACAGTTTTCTGTCAATGTTTCCAAACTGGTCCGAATTAGGTTTCATCTGGCGGCACAAGAAGAAAAAATAGACTTGGAGTCAACGTCAATAAAAGAAAGGGTTGACCGAGTTGACTTGCTTGCATTAGGTTCAAGTTAACCAGGCCTTTTTTCATGTGATTGAGTTGATATATACTGTTGTCTAATTTCATGCTTCGCTTGCTATTTAGGTGTTTCTCTTTTGCCTGTGATTACATACATACAATGATGTGCAAATTGGAGAGTTGAACATGAGATAGAGAGGGTTGACTGACTGGTGCGGTGGTGGAAAACTATGGACGATGGATCAATTTATATCGACATCCCTGGTTTATGTTGATTGGGATTTGGTTGATTAATATGGCTAAGGCTAGAAGTTACCCAACATTTTTATATGTACGATTCCACATATTAGATGGGACTTGTCATTCAATTGTACGTGCTTGTTGATCATATCAATATTTCTATCCAATCGAAAGGCCAAAAGTAATATATTACATCAGTGCATGGTTACACAAGATAAGAAAAGAAAAAAAAAAGAGTCTATTGATCATGCGTCCGATTAACTTAATTCATGATGATAATTTAAATCCTTATCCCAAACAAACAAACAATTAATACCCAACCACCATACCTAATAATTTAGTTTATGACTTCTTGGTTTGTAATTTTTAGGAGGACATTAGATGGAAACTAACCTAATTCCAATTAGATTTGTCAGTCAACTTTGCTACGGGCTTTCCTAGGGAGGCTTCTTGGTAAACTAGTCAACTTGGTTGTTGGATAGGGAGGGAGGCCACATCTAAAGCCAACCTTGTTGTACAAGTTTGACCAAATCAGAAGAATCCAAGCCAAACCCCTGTAATGCTTTATGATTATTCTCACCATTCCATCCAACAAACATGCTTTTTTGCTAAAACAAAATCATATTTATTATCACTATTTTAAAAAATCTATTGATAACTTCCTAAATTGTCACTATTACATAAAATCACAGCGATGACAATACATATAAAAAATAATAATAAGTAATTCCCATGATAGATATATATTGCTTAATAGTATTCGTTACAAAGAAAACTATTGCCGATGTTGGTCCTGACTTGTGGAAAACAAGTTGGGAAAAGGTTTCTTCTCTTTGTTGGATTGAAAAATTACTGTTCCTTAAACAATTTCTTGTCTGTCAATATCCATTATTCTACGTGATTAATTGTGTCTAATGGTATAAGTAAATTATTCGAGCTCTAAAGGTTTTTAAATATTCTTTTATTGGAAATGGCAAATCCTAACACATTGAGTGTTCCAAGAAATTGAGTTTGCAAATTGTAAAACCAGATGCTCCGTATTTACATAATAGATTATATCTAACAGAGGTAGAATAGTTGATAGATAAGCAGATTATTTGATAAGGTTAAGCCCTGTGCCACTCTTTCAATTGATTATAAAAGAAGGGTTACGTATTGCAATTTTTTAATACAGTGATATCCTTCTTTGTTTTCACAGCTGAAACAAAACAAATTTAGATTCCCCTGTTTCCTCATATACCCAATCAAACACCTTTACAAGATTTATAAAAGAAGTTAATACTGATGTACGAGTGAGTGATTTTGCGTACGGTGATCGAAAAAAAAAAGGTGATGTGACAAAAGTGAGTATTACTCTAAGTCTGTCAATCGTAGCATTTTTTCCTGAAATTTATGTATCATCAAAGTTAGATTCTCCATGATACTGTACCAAATATCTATGTTCTTCTTTGGTGAAAAAAACCATGAGTTAGTTATCCAATATGTTCTCGATCTACTATCAAATGATCAAGAGAGAACTTTGGAACTAGAGATACCTAGATGAAATAAAAGGAATGATCCCGCTGTCATTATTATGTGCTAGAAAATATCTCTAATATAGGCTCTATCGATTTATAGTAAGGGGATAAGTCCTCCTCGTTGAAGATATTACCGATACCTATGTTTTCTAGTAGCTCAAGAATATAGTTATCATCATTAACCCTTTATAGTGTGGATCTATGCTCTTAGCATATAATTTTTTTATGACCTTAGTGGGATATCTCTTAGGTCAAATCCTTATTATTACTTACTCTTTGGAAAGATTTATACCTACAATATATAGCTTCTGCTTACTTCTATAATAAATTATTTAAAATAATTTTTCATCTAATCTCATTATATAACTCATGAATATGTTAGGCAAAAGGTTCATTAGTATCTAAGGGATGAAAGTGAATGGCAAAAAAGATAAGATTGATATGTTTTCTCAGTTGATAGCTAATATTAACCAAGAATATGTTAAAATCAGTTGAGCAATTGATGACACTATTAAATATGAACTCCACTATAGGTAGTACTATATTCTAGTTAGCTATGTGACCTACCAAATATCAAAATTATCAATGACCTATTAGCTAAGCATGGAATGATACATCGAGGAGAACCTATGTTTAGCCCCTAATAATTTTCATACTGACTTTTAAAATTAGCTGACAAAATATATATCTTTATCAAACAATAAAATTGGAAAGACCGTGCGTATGAGAGGCATAAGAGGTCTTAGAGTAAGGGATAAAATATATTATTTTTGAAAATCAATCAACAATAACAAAAATAGAATAATGCTTGGGGATAATGTGAGATGCCTAAAATAAAATCCATACTTATATCTTTCCAAGGTGGGTGCAGGACTAGTAATAGGGTGTATATGTCTTTGTTGCTTTTTAGTATTGGCTATTTGATAGGTGTGACAATATCTAATAATCTTAGCTATATCCTTTCTTAGGTTAAGTCAGAAAAATCAATCTTCTATAAGTGCAATAATGTAATTCCTATCATAGTGTCTAATTATACCTTCGACACGCAACTCCCAAATTAGAAAGCTCGTTGAGGTCTTGGGAGTACACAACATATTTTCATAAAATATATACTCATTATACAGTGTATAATATAGGTCACCAATAAATCTATGAGATAATAGTATACATAAGCATCCTTCAATTTATCAAATCCAATCACCTTTACCTCGTGTGCAAAAATATGTTAACTCTTCTTTAACACATTAGCTATCTTTTTTTTTTTTGACTTTGTATTTGATAACAAATATAAATTGTTGCATATACTCAACCTATTTAGCATATCTAGGACTATATTTTTTTTAGATATTAATGTAAGATAGAGTTTAGTGATAATTGTAGAAGACAAACTCATGGTATAGGAGATAGTATCTCTAATACCAAAGGGCTTGTACAATTACATTTAATTCTTTGTCATAAGTGTAGCATCTTCTTTTAGCTTCATTTAGTATTTCATTGAAGAAAGCTATGGGATATCTTTCTTGACTCAAAGTCCTATCGATATTAATCTTTGAGACATCACACATTATCTCAAACATTTTAGAGAAATCAAGTAGTATAAGTACTTGAGCTTCGATCCTTTTAATCTTAATGTCCTTAAAAGCTTTGCTAGCAATTTTGATTTGTATGAACACATTTTTCGTAATACAATATGTGATAGAAGCCATGATAGTGCTAAAATTACTGATGAATGTATGATAAATAGTCGCTAAGTCATGGAAGTTATGAACTTTAGTGCTTATGGTAGGTTCAGACTAATCTCGAATAACTTTTATCTTTTTTAGTCAAGTATAAGTCAGATACTATAAATCTAAACAAGACAATATTATCGATAAGAAATGAACATTTCTTAAGATTCAAGTAGAGAATTTTCTTTAAATAACTTTCAATGTCTATATAAGGTGTCATATATATTATCGATAATAAATTTCTAAGATAGGGTCATAAAATTTGGGTGGGTCATGACTCATAAATATGAATATGGTATGGTGAGGCTAAACAACATAACTAGTCACTTGTAGAGGCCATCCTTAGTTTTGAAGGTAGTTTTTCACTCATCACCAGGTTAGATTCTAATTTGATAGTAATCAATCACTCTCAAGATTAATATTAGTAAATCACTTAGGATCAATCAGAAGGTTTAATATATTATTCAACTTAGGGATGAACCAATACTTAATAGTAATTTTGTTAATGGCTTTGGACATGTGCTAGCTGTCATCCTTATTCAAAGTTAGGAGGCCAAATTAGTACAAGGATTAATGCTTTCTAATATGAACCCCTTGTGAAATTGTTCAATAACCTGCTTCTTAAGCACTGCATGCTTAGTAGGATTCAACAAATAGTGAGGCAAATTAGATAAAAAGATTTTAGAAACTAAGTGAATGACATATTGGATATCACACATTAGAGATAACTCATTAGAAATTTCTTAAGGATTATGTCAAATTTTTTTTTAAAATTTGTGAGTCTTTTAGCTCAATAAAGAAAGGGTCAAGCCTAAAAATATGCAAAAATTTATATGTTATTATCTGAAAGGTACCAACTCTAATCTCTTTTAAGGGCGAGAAAACCAATTTGATATTCTTCTCATTGTGCTTAAAAACTAGGTATTAGCTTTATTATAATGTGTGACATTCATATCATATAACTAACACCTATCAAGTAATACATAAAAAATATCTATTGAAAGCATATCATACCAAACATGGTTCTTATATATAATTAAACTAATAGAAACTAAACATTTCTTGAGAACATGTATGCTAATTTTATTTATTCAAGCTACATTTAATATTATGGATATGGTTCATATTTGAATCTAAATTTGATTATAGCATTCCGAGACACTACATTAAGATTGCTTCCTCCATCTATAATAATCATACAATTATGACCATTACAGTATATATGTGAAAGATGCTGATGCGATATTAATTTTCAAAAGTCTTAGGTAGAGCTAAGACATAATGTACAAATATGACCAGTATATAGTGTGTTGGGTGGCATTAGCAAAATTGTTCTTTTCATCATCGTAATATTACTTTGTATAGTCATTTATAAGTTCATTTTTATTTAGGTGTAAGTTTATATGTGGACACTCTCGGATATAGTGACCATACTTATAATATTTAATACACTATGGTTTATCTCGAGTATTCCTAATAACAATTTATGTACTTTTGTTATCTTGCTTAGGTAAGACAACGCTAAGCTACGTGGGAGTATGTGGGAGTGCATACAAGTGGGTTTAGGAGCCTTCAAGTTGTATTTCTAATTATATTTTTAATGTATTGTTTAGCTTCAAGAGCTCTTTAGAATGCACTCTCCAAGGAGTCTAGGTTAAAACAAGATATTTTATGTTGAATATCTCATCACAAATTAGTAATAAATCTAGTTATCATAAAAATGGGTTCTTCATGAATGTCAAACCGGATCATGAGCTTATCAAAATAACTCGTGTGGTTAGAAATTATAGAGACTTAGCATATGATGCTTAATTGTTTTAGGAGTTGGTTTCTAAATTAGGGAGATACATATTTTTCTCTAAGCTTAAACTTTATCCTATCCTATCAGTCTATGGGAACCATATCAAGGCACTCTAGGTGGCACTTTGTACTAATCCAATATAGTTTAGTCAAGATTAGTTAGCATCAAGCAAACAAACCTAACTTTACAATTCTATAGTATCAAGCACTAATTAAAATTTTGGTCCATTGCTACTAACTAGTTCAAGAATACTCGAGGATCAAGATTCCCATCAAAGTAAGTTAGGTTTAACTAAATCCTATAGGTAATATCATTCTCATCATTTTGGAACATAGGTCTTAATGATTTCATTAGTGTCTTAAATTAAATTATTCATTCTCTCAATCTATCTCATTATTATAAGGTATATATAAAGGAGCTTCACAAATTGGTATAGCATATTCCCTAGGTCATCCAGGTTGTAGTAGATTTATATGGGCATAAAAGTTAGGTTATTATCAAGATGATCCCTTCATCTAGGTGACGATCGAGTGACTTTAAGAGTGGTTAAGTGCTCTTTGAATTTTGATAGTTTTCCTTATAACAAACTAGATGGACTTTCATAGCCTCAAGTTTAGCATTGATTTAATCCAACACTTATATAACCTGACTTAAATCTATCATAGGTTATCCCAAATTTATAAGCTCATTGGATGATAAGCGATTCCATAGGTAGTCATATAATGAGAATATTTGTAATTTGGGCCATCAAGATAGAATTGAGATTTTAGAGTGTTTGGAGAGGTTATAGGTGGTATTTTTGCATAAAATTTTAGAGTTTATTTTGGACTCAAAGTATTACAAGTGAGTTAAATTTGGGTTTATTTGGAGGTGTCTAAGTATTGAAAATAAATAGAATAATACTGATAATGAAAGTTAAAATTTACTGAAAGTAAATGACGATACAAAGAAATAAAATAAGGCATATAACAAGTAAAAAATGATTCGACCAACCTGACTTGATAGGAATCTAATATAGGGGTGAGTGATGATAAAAAAAATAAAAGATGTAACGAGAAATGATGTAGTCAATAAGCTTGAAAAAGATAAGTGGTAGCAATAAAGATATTAACTCATCTTCCTAACTTTATTAACTTTTAATTAGTTTGATTAATGATTTAATAAATCTATAAGCAAGTGAAAAATAAGAGGAGTTAGAAGCTTACTTTGGGTGAAAAAGTTAAAAGGTGAAGTATACTGAGAGCTAATCCTAAATAAGATGCAATCAAGGGATTGAATTAATATAATAATAAAAAAAATTAATGCTCTTGGCTTTGAGCAGTGAAACAACGATCAAGCACATGATAGAAAAGGTGATATGTAAGGTGGTAGTTGTCGTTGGGGGATATGTTGATGTCCATTAGTGATTAATGTTATTGCTTATTTTAGTGGTGGTGTGCTGCTATAATAGCGATGATATTATTATGATGTTTGAAGATGAAAGAGAAGGGTGGTGGGGAGGAGGGAAAAGAAAAAAATAGATAGGTAAAGCCTCTCACTCTTTAAGAACTTTCTCTTTACTTAGACATTCCACCTATGGATTTTGGCTATTACAGTACGAAATGTGAGATTTATAATATTTTTATAAGGATAAATTTTCATTGGATGAATGTAACATGCCTCCTAGTAAAAGAGTGGTGGGTAGGATAAGAACAAGTGTGTACCTTTACATGAATACCATATAACCCTTTTTCAAAAGAGATGATTAGAGATTCATGAAAACTTGTCTCTATATGTATTTTAAGATTTATATCTGATATCTCCTTTGATAATATCATATAAGCTCAATCCCAAAGCCTAATAAAATCCATCTCATCCTCAAATCTTATTATAGTCTAATAAAAAAATTATTTATATATATATATATATATATATATATATATATATTTATAATGAACCCTTAATGAATATTTAGACCTAAATGACTATGATATAACAATCCCTTTTCATATCCTCTTAGATCATCATATAACTCTTACAAAATCTGTAAATCACAATAAAAGAATAAAATATTAAAATAAAGTGTACGATGAAATGGTATAAATTATTATTTTTTCGGCCTAATCAGTATGATATGTGAGGTTTAGATATTAAACATCATTGGACCAAAAGGCTAATGGGCTTTACGAGCCCAATTAATAGGGGGCCGTCAAATTAAACTATGTCATTAAATGGGTACAGGAAGGCAATCTATTAAATGCTTTAAAATCTTCAAATATTGATCGTCCGATTAACAAGCTTCAAATCCAAATGTCACAATCATACAAGATTATATATATATATATATATATCCCTCTAAAGATAATGATTTTTATATTTTTTAATTTTAAATTCAACATATATATATTAATTTTAAATTAATATATAATCTAGATTTCGATTATCTTATTATTGGAGAAACATATTAAGCTATATTAAGATCTACAAAGACAAATAAGCTATTTCGAAACTGTACAAGGATAAATATGTAAAAAGAAACATAGATAAAGCCTTTATAGGGCAGCAGCCTCTTTATCGTCCATCGTCGGCGCCGAAACGCTTTGGAGGTGGACGATCTGCCGCAGCCATGGCGGTCGGGTTAGGATTTCTTCTATCTGTCCGTCTCTTGATCTTCTTTCTACCCTTTCGCTTCCTTTTTCTCATCTACTCTTCTTTCCCCTCTCTCCTTTGCTTCAGGAAGAACAAGAGGATCTCCAAGGGGAAGAAGGGAGGCAAGAAGAAGGCGTGAGTTCTGGCCCCATCCATCCTTTCTTCTCTCTCTTGCTGTATCTGACGCTTTCTCGTGCTCCGGTTGACGTTTTTTAGGGTTGATCCTTTCGCGAAGAAGGATTGGTACGACATCAAGGCTCCTTCAGTCTTCAACGTGAGGAACATTGGGAAGACCCTTGTTTCAAGGACGCAGGGCACCAAGGTGTGTTATCGCTATCGTTGTTGTTTCTGGTTCTGCTTATGTGTCTCGTCGAGAAGCATTCGGTGTTTTTTTTAATGGTCAAAATGAGATCTTTATGTGTCGATTGTTGAAATTGTTTTACATTTTGGATTATAAGATAATATTTCTGAAATGTATGAGCCCTTGGAGAAAGTTTTGCTTTGTCAGAGAGCAAAATTTTGCGGGATATGGGTTTCTAGTTAACTATCAGACTCAGGTGGGAGTGAGATTGCGTTGAATGGGTGCAATTCTTGGGAGTTGAACTTTGTCCATGGATGGTGTACCATCGTCTGCTAAATTTTTTTTCAGATGTTCTTCTCTAAATATCAGTTCTTTTTTAAGCGTGTTGTTATGGGCTCATCAAGGAGTGTTGCTCTGTTCTTATCTATGGAGGAGATCATAATCTATTGTCTACACATTAGAAAATTGTTTAAAAAAAGTAGAAAAAAGATAATGAAGCCGGAGGGAAGAATAAATAATAAGGTATGTTTAAAACTGATTGATCCGGATGCTCCAGCTTCACTTTTTAATTCAGTGTGAATCCTACAATCATGCACTTTCAAGGGGAACTTTTTTTCTCTTGATGAATTAGTCCAGATATGATCAATGTTAGATATTACGAGAATTCCCACACCGGTAGAAACAAATGAGAGAAGGGTTGCACTTTGAGCTAATAAATAAGACACACAATGAAATAAACATGTATTGAATATGGTTGATAAACGTTTGGGTTGCAGTTTGAGCTAATAAATAATATACACAATGAAATAAACATGTACTGGATATGGTTCATAGACATTTTGTTAATTGAAACGTAACTAAGTCAACTATCTGCATTCAGTTCAGTTGAGGTTAACTGGATACCCTTCGGCTTCAACATGCTTTAGCTATAATATGTGTTTGTGTAACCAAGTAAGAATCGGAAGCCCACAATGTTGCAATGGATTCATAGATACTTAAAGATTTTCACCATCACAAGAGTTTGGAGAAGGCACAACAATATTATTGAGACTTGCATTGGTCTTCGACCATGCTTCCAAGTGTTTTGTGGATGGCATACCTCACCTTCTTGGTTGTCACACCAAATTTTTAAACAAATTGTCATTCTTGGTTCTAAGATATGATATCTCTATGCAGAATCTAAAGATTGAATGTATCATAATGGTGATACTTCAAATGAATGTTAAAGGAATAATACATATGTGGTACTTGAATTGGATTATCAACCATACATGCCTAAATGCATAACAATGGGTTAAATTTGTGGATCTTTGAGTACATTTTTAATCCATATTTTGTGTCGAATGAAATTATTTTCTATGACCATGAAGTTCTATTTTTGAAACTGGATATTTTAATTTATACAGGAGTAAGTTGTTGAATTAGTTGGCTCAACTAAGCCAACTAATTTAAATTGATTGAACCTAGGCTCTCAAAATTGAACCCAACTTTCAATTGTCTCAAGTGCATGCCTAAGTCACCCAGTGCTTGGGCTCAGGCACATGCTTGAGTCACGCCTCTTTGAAGCAACTCCCCCCAATATATTTCGAGGCACTTAGGCCTCACCTTGCATCGCCCGAACGTCTAGGTGAGCGTTGAGCGCCTATTGAAAACGTTGCACTATAAGGTTTTATCAACTAAAATGCTATTGAAGTTAAAATTAAATCATTTCTCAAACCTGAAATGATAGAGGTGAAGAGATAACCATAAAGCTTTCTTGGTATGAGATTGTTCTTTGTAACTTCAAGCCTAAATAAAAAACAATTACACAACCCGACCATTTCGCATGTCACCTCTGATTGCCATAAGATTTGACCTTTTTAGCTTTTCATAATATACCATCTGGCATTATTTATTTGAATTGCTTGAATTTTGTGGTTTTCATTTCTAATGGTTCATTCAGGAATACGTTTGGACATTAATGTTCTTGGTGTATGTGGTGAGCTGAATTTTTTATTGCTTAAATGTGTTGAAGATCTTTCTTGTCATCTCAGATTGCATCTGAAGGTTTGAAGCACAGAGTTTTTGAGGTTTGTTTGGCTGACCTGCAGAATGATGAGGACCAGGCACACAGAAAAATCCGGCTTCGTGCGGAGGATGTGCAAGGGAAGAATGTTTTAACTAACTTCTGGGTATGTGTCTTGTACTATTGTGCTTAACTCTTTATTTTCAACCGTCTTATTTTATTTACTTATCTAGGGCATGGACCTGACAACTGACAAGGTTAGATACGTAGTCCGAAAGTGGCAGACTTTAATTGAAGCACATGTTGACGTGAAGACGACCGACAATTACACTTTGAGGATGTTTTGTATTGGCTTCACTAAGAGACGCCCAAATCAGGTTAAACGCACGTGTTACGCCCAATCTAGTCAGATCAGACAGGTAAATTTGTTGTAAAATGCATTTGATATTTATTGTTATTTTTTGGGGGTGGAGGGGGGGGACAGTTTTAGGCATGCCTTCTTACGTGGTCACAGATACGCCGCAAGATGAGAGAGATTATGGTTAATCAAGCTACAACTGGCGATCTGAAGGATTTGGTACAGAAATTCATACCAGAGGTCATAGGTAAGGAAATTGAAAAAGCAACAACAAGCATTTACCCCCTGCAGAATGTTTTCATCCGCAAAGTCAAAATTCTCAAGGCTCCCAAATTCGATCTGGGGAAGCTTATGGAGGTACTCTTATCCCTTCTTTACCTTTTTCTTTTGACATGACTGGGTGAACAATGGCAATCTGTAGGTTAATCAAATGGGTTTCAATGCCCTCTTTTTTCAGTCTCCTTGACAATTGCCATTTGCAGGTCCATGGTGACTACAAGGAGGATGTGGGTGCCAAGGTCGACAGACCTGCTGAAGATGTCCAGATGGAAGGTGAAGAAGTAACTGGGGCATAGATATCTAGTCTTTCTATTGCCAACATCCACATGAATGCAGTTGCTGCAGTTTTGGTTTTCCTGTTGCTATTGAGTTGATCAGTGACATCTTTGGCATTATTTCCAGTATCGGTTGGCTTTTCTTCTAGTGGAATGGATGAGCTCTTCACAAACACAGAAATCATTTTTTAATATTAAATGTACTTTGATGATCCATTTAATTAGCTGCCATGGGTTTTTTCAATTAACTAAAATTTGAAGCTTTTTTTTTTATTCCTCAGAATTTATTCATTTGTAAGATCCTGATAACTTTCAAGCGAAAGGAAATGTCTTACTCTACCAAATGGATTCTGCCAGAGGTTGTCTGTAAATATATTATATTTTCATGGATATTAACAATCCCCTGCATGTCATTTCCTGCCAGAGGTTGTCTGTGAAAAAGCCTCCAGTAATAATAAGAGAGTAAATAAATCTAAAGCTCAATGAAACTAATTTTCAAATGATCAAAATAATATTTTAAATCAAAATAAAATAGGCAATCAAGAACTAATAATACTTTATGTACGTGGAGAAAGATGTTTGGTCGTTCCGGAACGGATTATTCATGTCTTTTTGTACTAAAGCAAATGTTTTATTGATTGTTTGACTAATTGACTTGTGGTTTCTTGAGAGTGGTTGACAAATAAATTGTTCGAGTTCCTTTTTATATTTAACTTCCACATTATATATTCATTAGTTGAGTCATTTTACCATATTGTGTACTTATAGATTGTAATCGAAAAGGATTTGTTGTAAATTATCATGAAGTTCTCAATAAATAAATAAATAAAACTTTTAAGAATGATTCTAGAAATGATGATTACTCATATGGATTTCCAGTGATATTTCTATATGGATTACCCAGCACAAATTAAATTGAAAAATAATTACACTATGGATTATTAAAAAAAAGGCAAAAAACCAAAACTAACTTCGAAGGGGACAAAAGGCAAATAAATATCCAATATATTAAAGAAAGTTCTAAATGGAGATTATCATTAACTACCTATAATTTAAGTTTCATTTAATCTAGTAAAAAAAATTCACCGATATAATCACTTGATGAGCAATTCTCGATTGACAAATAATCCTCCAGTCCCACAGTCCCAAAATTAGATGCGGCGAACTAGAAACATGAGGCTGTTCTTCCCACTAGATTTTGACCTGGTCTTTCTCGAATGATGGCATCAAACCTGCCACAGAATTGACCAGCTGCATGAATGGTCATCGTTGTTTTTGTTGCATGCCACCATTTCCGAAGGCTAATCCTGTAATCATCTGGGAACCACCATTACATCTCCTGAAGACGTGGAAGGGGAAGCAGACAACACATTCTTGCATGGCACAGGGTGTTTGCCATCTACAACCCCTGTGCAGGGAGGCGCAATGCCGAAGATATATAGAAGCCAAGCATTAGCCAGATTCCTCGAGGTGAGATCTCTGCGCCATCTTCATCTCTGTTCAATTCCAGCAGAGCTCATTCTCGGGCCACATCCGTACATGTTCCCAAGCTCTTCGTTTGATCCTTGAACAAGTTCGTCTCTTCTCGTTTAATCTCGTTGATCAAGGAAAGGGTAGTTCTTGTCCCCCTTAACATTCCAGGTATGACATGCATTCCTCTAGCTTGAAAGATTTCCCTTTGATTTTGATGACATTTGACTCATAATTTAGAATTATATGAGATATAACTGATGCACAATTGCGATCCCCGTGAAGGGAAGAGGAGGAGAAGAAAAAGCTTGCGCATGGCAGATCAGAGGTGGGAGATGAGCATCCATAGGTGCTGCCCGCAGCCACCGCCAGTCCTAAGTTTAGCTGCTACCAGCAACAACTGCGAGAAGCTGGCCAAGCACAGCTGCTGCATGGCTGACAACCTGACCAGGGATCTACTCCACCGGCTCTTCGCCGACGGATACCGAGCCGATGTCGGCGTCTACACCAACGACGGCATCATTCTGGCCCACGCCAGCATTCTTGTACGTCCCCTTCCCCCATCTTCCCTGTCGAGAATCGAAGCACGGTGTTCTTCTGGTTGGTTCGACGTTTCTTTGTGATGAACAGGGCATGGCTTCCCCGGTGATCAAGACCATGCTGAAGCAGTCCAAGAGAAGAGGAGGGCGTCGGAGGGCGATCTCCATCCGCGGTGTTCCTCACAATGCCGTCCGCATCTTTCTTCGCTTCCTCTACACATCATGGTAACAGCTTACACACTGCGACTCGGAATCGCTGGACCCGTTGATATCTTGTGTTTGTTCTGATAGCTACGAGGAGGAAGAGATGAACGAGTTCGTGCTGCATCTGCTGGTGCTGTCGCATGCATTCGTGATCCCATCATTGAAGATGGTGTGCGTGCAGCAGCTGGAGAGAGGCCTGCTCACCACGGAGAACGCGGTGGACGCGTTGCAGCTCGCGAGGCTCTGCGACGCGCCCCGCCTCTGCCTCCTCTGCCACCGGTTGATAGTGAAGCAGTTCAAGGAGGTGTCTGCTTCCGGGGGGTGGAAGGTGATGAGGCAGAGTGACCCCGTGCTCGAGAAGGAGCTTCTCGAGTCGGTGACCGATGACGATTCAGTAAGCTCCTTCGGCACACTTTATCCTTCTCGTTTTAGCTCTCAAGGTCGATGAACACCCACCTGGTTCCGATTACCAGAGCAAGATCGAGAGAGTGAGGAAGATAGAGGAGAGGAAGATCTACCTGCAGCTGCACGAAGCGATGGAGGCGCTGGTCCACATCTGCAGGGACGGGTGCCGCACCATCGGGCCTCACGACAAGGTTCTGAAGCAGAACGCGGCGCCCTGCAACTTCCCCGCCTGCAAAGGCCTAGAAGCGTTGGTCCGCCACTTCGCCGGCTGCAAGAACCGAGTGCTCGGTGGCTGCACCCACTGCAAGAGGATGTGGCAGCTTCTCGAGCTCCACTCGCGGCTGTGCTCGCAGGTGGACGGGTGCAAAGTCCCACTTTGCAGGTAGTAGGTAACCCACTCATGGTCATCGGTCCATTCCTTTAGAGGACTCCTCCTTCCACGCTTACGGCTCGTGGTTGCAGGCATTTCAAGGAGAGGTTGAGGCAGCAGAGCAAGAAGGACGAGGTGAAGTGGAAACTGTTGGTGAGCAAAGTGCAGGAGGCGGCGGACTTCTCGCGGGCACGCGTTCACTCGTCGGTGGTGGTGGTGTGCACGCAGCCCCAGCTCACGTTTCATTGACCTGTCACGGCTCTTCTTTTGGAAGAGCACGATGAACTGTAGATCGCTGCAATATAACTTGCAGGAAGGAACGGACGCCTGGTCGAGCTGCCATGGTGAACTCACTGTGTCGTAGTTGTGACCTACTTTATGACAAACAAGCAACATAGAACGTATAAGAAGGATAAACTAAGTTGTTATATCAGGGCTGTTTGATTTGGTTCATATAAATCATACCAAAGAGAATATATATATATATATATATATATACGCGCGCTCGCACACACAAGTGGGCAGGATTAAGATTGACTTATAAGAGTCTGATGAGTGTACTACTATCAACTTCAGCTTAAGTATTTTGGTCAGTGGATTAGACCAAACGAAGTTGATAGGCTAGTTAGCCCATCAGGCTCGAGTCATGATATTTGATATCAGAGCCGACCTAGCATTTGAGCATGGTGAGGGGGCTCGAGTAGGAAAGGGCTACCCGTAGACGGAGTCAGAGGACTCGTCACGGCGTGGAGCCACCATTGGGCTACGCCTCACATGCACTATGCTAGGGTTTGATCTGGGTTATGTTGGGACTTGACGAGGACGTTAAGCTTTTGAATGCACTACTATCAACTTTAGCTTAGTCTCACATCGAAAGTGGGCAGGATTAAGATTGACTTATAAGAGTCTGATGAGTGTACTACTATCAACTTCAGCTTAAGCATTTTGGTCAATGGATTAGACTAAACGAAGTTGATAGACTAGTTAACCCATTATGCTCGAGTCATGATAGTTTTACTCCTTTTATCTTCTTAAAAATTTTAAATCATTTACCATGTAAACATAACAAAAATAAAGAATAAATATCTTAAATTAATCCAAATCTAAACAATTTCTAACATAAAACTCTACAGAAAATTATGTATTAGAGGAAACACTAGATGCATATAAATTTGAGATGATATTTACATAGAAAAAAATCCTTTATATTAAAGGAATTTTTTTTTCATACCTGAGAAAAAAATAAATTATTTTTTCTCCTACACTTCTCTTCACCAAAGCCATAACTTGGATTCTCAAGTAACCTGGAACCTGTTAAGAAATGTAAAATCATTTTACCAACCCTAATATCCCAATTATATTTACAATAAATAAAGAAGGCTAATATCCCAATATATAGACTATATTATTCTGATGCATAATTTGGCTTGAATGAAAAGGAAATTTATGATAAAAATTTTCCAATACGAAAATGATTCAGGAAAAAACAAAATTACATGAATAAAAATAGTTATTAGTTTAGTCATGGAGAATCATTCAAAGAATCAAAAAAAGGAATTACTGAGGATTTTTTAATAAGTTAAACAATTATATTTTGTAAGACAACAATATTAAAAAAAAGTAAGAACTAGAAATCATCCTAAGTTCAAGATTATATATGATCCCAAGACATAACATCATTTGAAGTTGGGTTTCCCACTAACCCTAAATTTAATGCTCTCAAAATTATCTGATTAACAGTTACAAATTCCTAGTTTTACATGTTCTGTTTGTGCAATAATATTAGAAATGGTTTTCTCATTTATTAGGATCGTTACTTTTCTGCATGAACAGTGAATTAACGTTTTTCTTGGTCGATCTTGAGTTAAGCTTTTGGGGCTCTTCTTCTTCTCATCTTTTTATTCTCTCTCAACAATGCAAGTCGAACTCACAAGACTCCAATGAGCACAAAGTTTTGTCAAGGTGACAACACTACCAACACACAGTCCATCCATGCTGAAAGGGTGACCTGAACTGAACTGCTCCGACGACAAAGGTGAGCTTGCAAACATGTCTTAAGCCCTTTCCCCACTTAATATTTTGGCTTTTGCAAATCACCAATAACCCTAAAACCAGTCTACATTATTATGCGTTGCATTTAACTCGCACCTAAATTTTTAGTTGTATGTGGGACTATATATGCTATTTACAAGACAAATATACAAAAAATTATTTGGATGTTATTAGAAACATCTCTTCTTTTTGTTCTATTTTCTTGACACTCTTATAGGTTGAATGATCCTTTTACTTGTCATTTTTTTTAATGTTGGATTTAATTTATTTTATTGTAGATATTTTTTGTTGTAACTATTAGAAAAGAAAAAGGTAAAAATGCTTGAAAACTTTTACAACTCACCAATGTTTATTATCACATTCTTTTCCTTCTTTTTTTTTAAATGAACAAATTTGAGGTTCCAAAACCAAACATCATCCTTAGAATTTTAGGATCCATCTTTTATCTAATAATACCCATTTTTGCTACATCACCATTATAATATTCATTCCAATAAGCAGATGATATTTCAACTTGTCTTATATTGCTAACCTTTATAGCTATTTATTGGTTGGAAAGAAATACTGTTTTTTTTCTGATCTGAATCCGAACCCTATTAATTAAGATTCTATTTTTTCTATCCAATATAAAGAATTCCCATCGTATGAATAATTAACAAAAAATCATTTTCTTGAATTAGAAAAGCAAAACTACACAAGTAAATAGAGGAAAACACAACAGAATTCACAACCTAATAACATTATTTGATGCAAGCTTGTTTGTTTGCTTACAATACCTCTCGACCATTACATACGTGGATGTTAGGCACCGCACAAACTCTATAAATGAGCCACTGCTTTCCATTCATCTCTCAGGCCTCCTCTTCCTCCTCCTCCTCCTCCTCCTCCTACTGTCCTTCCTACTCTCGACATGGAGCCTCTCACCATACTCGCATGCACCAGCGGAGTGATCGGACAGATCGCCATCTGTGTCCTCCGCTTCAAGCCGGCCTTCAACTTCGCCCGGCGGCTTGTCGACTGCCTTCAGCACCCGCGCCCCCCACCTCCGCGCGCCGTCACCACCGAGGCCATCATGGACGCCGTCCACGAGCTGCGTGGCTCTCGGAACTAAGCTGTACCAAAGAATGAACATGCCATGCATGTTCCACGCCACCACAACTCCGAGGAACGAGTCGAAGACGATCATGTTGTGCATGCCTGTTGAGACTCCCATGCACGTCATTTGCTGCATAAGTAGTGTTGCTTTCATCTTTAAAGAAGATTAGGTTGGAGAAGGCTAATGAACCAAATGTCTGAGCTGAGAAGTTACTTACTCATGGTCACCAAGAGTTTGTGACCAACAAATGTAACTGAATCAATTGATGGTGCTCTAATGTGAGTGTAGCTTCCAATCACTCTCCTCTCTCTATTGGATTTGGTCAGTTTCCTAGAAAGATTAAGAAAAACCTTATACATTTTAAATTTGATCTCCATTGGCTTCTTCATAATGATTTCAAATCATCTATTAAACGCAATTTCACTCCTCCCTGATCGAAAGTTGCAAAGTCTATCCAATAAGCTGTTTGCCCTTAATCTAACAATGACATATTAAATAAATGGTAGACTAGATCAAAAGCTCTATGGATCAATGAGGAGAATAAAAGCATTAGATATTTTTAGAATATGTGCTCCCTTAGAAGATGGAAAAACTAGATTTGGCTCATCAAAACCAATGGCTCTCTTGATTGCTTAGACACTAACTCTATTCTTTCCCTCTTGGCAGACTAGTATGCTACCCTTTGCCAACTCCCTAATCTAGACTCAGAGCTCTGATTGATTATGTCTCATTTATTAGGTTTTTCTCGTTTGTTGAAATCAAACTAGCTCTTTCTTAGATGAGGGTTTGCAAGATAATATGCTGGCCTCCTTTACTAACTTTTACTCCTGACCTTTCATTTCCTAAACTTCGGGTCACATTTTGCTAGTCTTTTCTGTTGGAAAGAATAAAAGATAAAAAAATTATTGAAAATTTTTTATTGAAGTAGTTTTAGCTTGAATACATTAATATGTCTCTCTCCTATTTATACATATTAGGAGAAAAGATTTTTCTCAACAGAATAGAGAATTTCCCTAAAAAAACAACTAGTACTGCTTAAAAATAATATCTTAAATTAAAAAAATACGACTATCATAATAAAAATATTATAAGACTTTACTCGAAAACATAGTAAAAGATTTAAATAGACTTTAAATCCAAATTGAATCAATCATAAGTCTAAAAATATAGTATTGTAATAGTCTATGATTAATGGTTACTAAAAGGACATAAT
Organism: Musa acuminata AAA Group; assembly: GCF_036884655.1. NCBI lineage: Eukaryota > Viridiplantae > Streptophyta > Magnoliopsida > Zingiberales > Musaceae > Musa > Musa acuminata. The sequence goes on along the minus strand of NC_088332.1, from coordinate 37,167,497 downwards.
ATCCTGTCATGTATAGTATTTTTTAATAATATTAATAATATTTTAATATCTTAATAAAATACTATAAATACTATTGAAAAATACTATAAACGTGAAAACACTATAACAGTTGAAAACTAATAAAAAAGATTATAAAAATTTAACGAGAAAATTTTTGAAGGATATTTTTGATATTTTTAAAATTAAAATTATTGCTTGAAAAAAATAAAAGGGATTTTTTTGAAAAAAATTGTAAAATATGAATATTTTTTAGAAAAGTAGTCACTTGTTATAAAAATAGATAAATAAAATAAGTTATAACGAGCCCCGACCTCGTCGGCTCCCTCCGTGTGCTCTGTGCCCTAAATCCTGCTCACCACGGTCCGCTCACAGCCCAACCGTCTTCCGCCGCCACCCTCAACGGCGGCGCTCACCACCATCCTGTTCCTCCTCTGTTAGAAGTCGCTAAAAGCTCAGTATGCCACCGCAAGAAATCCTGCATGATTAGTATTGAACTGTAAACAAATCAACTCATTGAATCGGATGGGACTCTCCTAAACATCGTTCTTTCTTGCGCCTCCCTTGTTCACTTCGCAGTTTGAAAGGTGTGATCGGGACTTGAAGGTTTCGTTTCTTCTTCATTTGATCCATCGGAGCAGTGAGCAAAGATGAGGAAGTTGAAGTTCCACGAGAAAAAGCTCCTCAAGAAGGTCAATTTCATCGAGTACAAACGCGAGGGCGGCCACCGAGAAGCCCTCGTCACGCGCCGTTACCACCTCACCGAGAGAGATGACTACAAGAAGTATATTGTTCACTTTCCTCTCCCTTAATTTTTGGCAGCAAGGTTGCTCTTTTGGTTGATATTTATAGGAATTTTCTTTTTTCGATTGTTAGGTATTCGAGTATATGCAGGATGGTGCAGAAGCTAGTGCACGTCTTGAAGCAAATGGATCCCAGAGACCCTTTCCGTATCGAGATGACAGATGCCCTGCTGGAAAAGCTGTAAGTCCATTAGATGACCGAGCCTTTTCTTTGTTTAAGATGCTATGATTAATTTCTCTTCCTCGTAGAAGTTCTATGAATTGGTAATTTTGGAAAGTGGGTTCTTCATGATTTGCTTCAATGCTCATTGTGAGTTTTTTTCTTTGCTAGAATTGACTGTATGTGTAAGTGATCAACTTGTTATTGCATGTCTCTTTGGTCCTCTCAGAAGGCTGTCCTCTCAAAAAGCCTTCTGCAGTTGGAGACTAAAAGCTTCCTTAGGACTGTGATTATAGGTATCCAAACATGAATGCTTTTTATTGGTATTCTGTATGATGCACTTTACATTTCAGCAGGGTTTTACTTATATATTGTGCTTGCTTTTTCCTATGAATAAAATAAATAGATGCTTCCTACTCTCAGTTGTGTCAATTGCTTCTTAGAAATTCTTTTTAGAAGAATTGCTGAGTGGTTTCTGATTGTTGCAGACTGAATGTCATATCGATTCTACTCGAGGAGAAAGCTATTACCTTGTTAGTGCCTCATCTTTTTTTTTGGAGAATCAGTTTCTCCATTCAATGAGACTGGATAATGTTCATATGCTGATCAAGTGATAATAACTCACGCACAAACTTTTTTCTGACAAATGTTTTAGAATGTTTTTTTTTCTCTATGGAATCTAGAACTCCTCTTCTTCCTATCCCTTCTTTCTTTTTTCTTTCTCTGCTGATCTTGTCATTTTGCTGCAAGATCCAATCTGGTTGATATCGATCAGCTCTCAGTATAATTCTAGTGGTTTCACTGGTGAATTTGAGGAGGCTGAGATAGAATTCTATCATAGTCAATGCCATGAACCATGTAAGTTGGTGCTGTTAATCCACAGACAAATGGCTTCTGAGTACAAGTCTAGGTGACAGATTTTGCCTGCACCATTGAAGACAGCCAAGAAAGGGATCGGGGCAATCTTTGATGGGGCTTATCAGATGTTCAAGTTAACAGCTGAATGAAGTATAGAGTGAGAAGGAATCTGTGGTAGCACTTTCTAAATCCCATACTGGTGGTAGAGAGGCCCTCTTTATATGGGGTTTTTTGACCTGTTATATTCAAGGAATCTGAGGTCAAATGTGATCTTTTCAAGGTTCCTGAACCGGCTGTCATGTCTGGATTTGTTGTTGAATCCATGTGCCAGCTTTAATTTACTCTCGTCAACCTTATATTGTCCACTTATTGCATAACCTAACATTCATATTTGGTTAATGCTAGTAATTATGGTATATACTTGTGCTCTGATGAAGAGCCCAAAATTTTTGAGGTTTTAGACACAGATGAGCTCGCTTTGCTTGAATATGTTTTTAATGTGATGCCATTAGCTAGGGGGAAATCAGACTGGACATTGATTGGATATCAGGAAAGCAGATATGTATTGACATGTACCAGTTGACATGAATATCGATGTGGAGTCAGAATGCTAAATGTTGAAACCATAATTGTTCAAATAAAAAATGAATGTGAACATGAATTGTACATATGTAGACTTGGATTCAGGATACATCTAGAGTGATGCAGATATGGTTATTCCATGAATTTGATAGGAGTATCACTCATTATTTAAGCAACAATTCTCATTGATGTTCCTTGGATAGGAACACCAAAAGGCATATATTGGGGTAAAAAGAAGAATAAGAAAAAAAAGTAAAATGCTTTTACATAAACTGGTCAAATAGCCAACTTCTGTATCAGTTAAATAGACAGTTTTAAAAGGTATATTTAGAGATTCAGATATCTGGATATGTATAGAGTTTAACTCATTTGTGGATTAATATCTGGAAAATTTAGAAAGCAAAATTTGGATATTATTATGGTTATGTGACAACACATGTTTGTGACATTTTCTGATGCTATTGGAATATGGAGGTAAATTTGATGGACATTGTCCAACCCACTCTCACTCTTAGAGGAACATATTCGGCAACTAGGTACTTTCATGTGGTGATGGTAATTATTTGAATAAATAATTAAAGGGAGAAGATTAATCCTGGAGTTTAAATGGTATAGACATCATCTGTGAGGTGACTCGGGTTAGTTTTTTAGTTTAATGAAATCATAATTCAGTTTGATCCGAAAATAAAAAGAATTTAGTTTGACTTTTTCTACAACTAAGATGTAAAAATTTATTGCCAACCTATATTGGCCAACAGAACTTTCCAGGGCCTAGAATCTGTATAGTTGTTTATCTCCTTCAAGGAAAGAGTTGACTTGGGGGACATTCTTGGTTATTAAGAATAATAAAAGACTTTGTATTATAAGATGAAAACTAGGAAGTAACAATTGATGACTATAGTTTGTGATGTTTTATTTGGGTTCACTAAAGACAGCAATTCAAGGCAATATGTCGGGCACATTTCATCTTAGTAATCAAATGCCATCCTATTTACAACTAATATATTGTATTTCATGGTTTACTTTGGCTACAATTTATGCTTTCTTTAGGATTGTGTTTATCATACTTCAGTGCTTTTGTGGAATTGGTCTAACAAATTCGATTATTTACATTTTGATTAATCTAAATTGTTTCGTGTGCTGCAGTTATAATATGGGTGTAATCTCAACAAAAAAGAGCTTGGCCAAGTGTGACAAACTCTCAGTTAGTTCCTTCTGTAGGTATACATCATGTTTTTACTTGAAATCAGTATGGATGCTTTCTATTCTACAAATTGGACTGGTTTGAGTTTACAAACACACACACACACACACACACAATAACATTTACGAATTGGGCACACCTGAGTTCCCATCTCATACCCAATCAATCTGGGAATGTGGATGTAGATGAGGTAGCTTGGCTTATCAATACCTTTCAATGAGATAAACCTCATAATAACTATGCTATAGCTGTTTCTCATTGGTGGATGTTTAGGTTTCATCAATTGTAGCTCACATGTTCTCAACACGTGAGCCAATTTCTCATGTTATTTCAGTTGAGAAGAACCATATTTGCGCAGCTAAAGGCAGTTCTGTTGTTGCAGACGCAGGCTGGCTACTGTTTTGGTGTACCTAAAGTTTGCTGAGCATCTTAGGGAGGCTGTAACATACATCGAACAAGGCCACATCCGGGTAGGGCCAGATGTGGTGACAGATCCGGCATTTCTCGTGACAAGGAACATGGAGGACTTTGTGACCTGGGTGGATTCTTCCAAGATCAAGAGGAAGGTGATGGAGTATAATGAAAGATTGGATGACTACGATGTGCTGAATGCTTAAGTTATCTATCTAGTATCCATGGGGTAATCTCTTAGGCATGCAAGACAAACTGATGAGGGTAGTTCTCCCGGCCTGGTTGAGATACAATATCTAATCCAATTATCCAGTTTCAGCTGAGTTTGTTGAACAATGCTATCCAACATAGAAACCGGAAGCCTTGAAAGGGCAATCATAGTGTCCCAAACATATTTTAAATATTGTAAATTCTAGGTATTTGAGTGGGATGTGAAATCAGAAACAACCGAGGTTCTATTCCATGCTTATCTTTTACTAGTGTCGGAAAACACTGAACCCACTTGATTCACATTATATCAAACTCTACAAAATTATATCGAGATGTATCTGATAAAGTCCATATGATGCTTATGCTTAAGCTAGTCTAAGGTATTGACTAATTTATCAAGTCTCTTAGAGCCAAATGTATTAAGACTTGAGAGTAAGATTTCAGGATCATTACTCTCGAATTCATGCATTAATATTAGAATAATTATACATCATTACGCTCGAATTCATGCATTAATATTAGAATAATTATACATTGAAATTATGTGTTAATATCAAAATGGTTGTATATTTCCTAATGATCGTGGAGACAATTGTAATGTATAAGGAATGACACTATGTTGACATTGGGGTGTCGATCACATAACACTAGAGTGGACCTCAACCTCTCTAGTTTTAACATGGTTAATTCTTTCTTGCATGCTACTATAAATATCTTTAAGTTTTCTTAAACAATTCTAATTATATCTCTAGAGGATGCCTGAATCATAGAATTGTCATTAATACTGTAGGATATCTCATCTAATATTCGAGAGACCTTTGGGTCAAATATTAAGGGCATTTCTTTTTCGAGGAAAAGCAAAATGGAAGAGACCTTTTGTCATGTTGATAACCATGGGAGGAGATTCAAACAAAATTAATAACAAATTAGATGACATCTAAGGCAAGGGAGAAGGTTTTCTAGATGACATCTAAGTCCATGGCTCTCTCTATTCTTGTAACTTTTCCTCTTTAAAACAAAATAAACTAATCTGAAAATAATTTATAAATTCTATCAAACATAGTAGGATTAAAAAAGGTACCTCTTTCCATAACAAATCATTTAACAGAGATGACATGATACCACAAGATTCTATTCATCAATTGACTCTGGTTTGTCTTCGAAGTGTTGATGAATCAGAAGGGTAAATATGCCCTAAGAATTTATTTATCTCAAAAAGATGGTATTGAGAAAAAAAATGCTAGTCATGCATTAAAAATGTAAATCAATGAATTTATCTATTTTATATAATTATAATAGTTTATTTGACTATGTTAAGAATGTTGAGATAAACATATAAAGTTTAGGACAGTGAATAAAAAAATATTTTTATTCATAACAATCAATCAAGTGCCATTTCGATGAAAGATAAAATGAGAATTTATAGTTACATCATAATGATAATGATAAGAGAAGAATTTGTAGTTATCCCATAATGATAAGAATTTATAGTTAACTCATAATGATAATGATAAGAATTTGTAGTTACCTCATAATGATAAGAGAAGAATTTATAGTTACCTCATAATGATAATGATAAGTTGAGAGTATCAGATAGAGTTAGGAAACACACTTGACCTTTTATAGTAAGATTTTAAGATCAGTACTCTCGAAGTCATGCACTAATATTAGAATAGTTACACGTTTAAATTATATGTTAATATTAAAATGGTTACGCATCTTTCCTAATCATGAGTGGCGTGTCATATCGAATTTGGAGAATGTATAATAATCGTGGAGACAATTGTAACGCCTAGGATTGACATTATGTTGACTATATGATTTCATAGTATTAGAAATATGGTGTCGGACTATCGGCCACATAGTGTCGAGGAGTTGATCACATGATATTAGGGTATTGATCATATGTCAATAGAGTGTACCTCAACCTCTCTAGTTTCAACATGGTTAATTCTCTCTTGATATCCTATATGGTACTATAAATATCTTTAAGTTTTCTTAAACAATTCTAATTATATCTCTAGAGGATGCTTGAATGATAGAATTATCATTAACATTATAGGATATCTTCTCTAATATTCAAGGGACCTTCGGGTAAAATATTAAGTGCATTTCTCTTTCAAGAAAAAGCAAAAACAGAAGAGACCTTATGCCATGTCGATATCCATGGGAGGAAATTCAAATGACATTAATAACAAATTAGATGACCTCTAAGGTAAATGAGAGGGTTTCTAAGGAAGTGATCAACAAAGAATAAAGTCCACGACTCTCTCTACTCTAGTAGCTTTTCCTCTTTAAAACAAAATAAACTAATCTGAAAATTTACAGATTCTATCAAACATAGTAGGGTTGAAAAAGGTACCTCCTTCCATAGCGAACCATTTAACAGAGATCACATGACATCACGAGATTCTGTTCATCAATCAGCCTCTGATTTGTCTTCGAAGTGCCGATGAATCGGAAGGGTAAGTATACCCTAGGAATTTATTTATCTTAAAAAGATGGTATTGGGAAAAAAAATACTAGACATGCATTAAAAATATAAATAAATGAATTTATGTATTTAATATATTTATAATAGTTTGTCCGACTTTGTTAAGAATGTTGAGATAAACGTCTAAAGTTACTAGGCAAATTAAGAAAAAAATATTTTTATACATGACAATCAATCAAATATCATTTCAGAGAGAAAGATTAAATAATAGTTTGTAGCTATCTCATAATGATAAGAGAAGAATTTGTGGTTACCTCATAATGAAAATGATAAGAATTTATAGTTACCTCATAATGATAATAGAAGAATTTATAGTTACCTCATAATGATAATGATAAGTTGAGAGTATCAGATAGAGTTAGGAAACACACTTGAGACACCTTTTATATAAGATTTCATCATCATTACTCTCGAAGTCATGCATTAATATTAGAATAGTTACACATTGAAATTATGTGTTAATATCAAAATGGTTACGCGTCTTTCCTAATCATGAGTGGCATGTTACATCGAATTTGGAGAATGTACAATGATCGTGAAGATAATTGTAACACCTAAGGAATAACACTGTGTTGACCATATGATGCCATAGTGTTTGAAATATGGTGTCGAACTATCGACCACATATTGTCGAGGAGTCGATCACATGATATTAGGGTATCGATCACATGACACTAGAGTGGACCTCAACCTCTCTAGTCTCGACATGGTTAATTCTCTCTTGCATGCTGCTATAAATATTTTTAAGTTTTCCTAAATAATTTTAATTATATCTCTAGAGGATGCCTGAATGATAGAATTGTCATTAACATTATAGGATATCTCCTCTAATATTTGAGGGACCTTCGGGTAAAATATTAAGTGCATTTCTCTTTCGAGAAAAATAAAAAACAGAAGAGACCTTATATAATGTTGATATCCATGGGAGGAGATTCAAACGACATTAACAACAAATTAGATGACCTCTATGATAAGGGAGAGGGTTTTCTAATGAAGTGACCAACAAAGAAGAAAGTCCATAGGTCTCTCTACTCCCGTAGCTTTTCCTCTTCAAAACTAAACAAACTAATCAAAAAATTTACAAATTCTATCGAACATAGTAGTTGAAAATGGTACCTCCTTTTATAGCAAACCATTTAACATAGATGACTTGACACCATGAGATTCTGTTCATCAATCATCCTCTAGTTTGTTTTCTAAGTGTTGATGAATCGGAAGGGTAAGTATGCCCTATGAATTTATTTATCTCAAAAAGGTGGCGTTGGGAAAAAAAATGCTAGACATGCATTAAAAATATAAATAAATGAATTTATGTATTTAATATATTTATAATAGTTTGTTTGACTATGTTAAGAATGTTGAGATAAACGTTTAAAGTTACTAGGAAAGTTAAGAAAAAATATTTTTATTCATGACAATCAATCAAGTATCATTTCGATGAAAGATAAAATGAGAGTTTGTAGTTATCTCATAATAATAAGAGAAGAATTTGTAGTTACCTCATAATGATAATGATAAGAATTTATAGCTACCTCGTAATGAGAAGAGAAGAATATGTAGTTACCTCATAATGATAATGATAAGTTGGGAGTATTGGATAGAGTTGGGAAACACACTTGAGACACCTTTTATACAAAGATTTCATCATCATTACTCTTAAAGTCATGCATTAATATTAAAATAGTTACATGTTGAAATTATGTGTTAATATCAAAATGATTATGCGTCTTTCCTAATCATGAGTAGTATGTCATATCAAATTTGGAGAATATACAATGATCGTGTAGATAATTGTAGCGCCTAAGGAATAACACTATGTTGACCATATGATGCCATAGTGTTAGAAATATGCTGTCGAACTATCGACCACATAGTGTCGAGGAGTCGATCACATAACATTATGGTATCGATCACATGACACTAGAGTGGACCTCAACCTCTCTAGTTTCAATATGGTTAATTCTCTCTTGTATGCTACTATAAATATCTTTAAGTTTTCCTAAACAATTCTAATTATATCTCTAGAGGACCTGAATGATAGAATTGTCATTAATATTATAGGATATCTCCTCTAATATTCGAGGGACCTTCGAGTAAAATATTAAGTGTGTTTCTCTTTTGAGAAAAAGAAAAAACAGAAGAGGCCTTATATAATGTTGATATCCATGCGAGGAGATTCAAACGACATTAACAACAAATTAAATGACCTCTGTGGTAAGGGAGAGGGTTTTCAAAGAAAGCGACCAACAAAGAAGAAAGTCTACAACTCTCTCTACTCCCGTAGCTTTTCCTCTTCAAAACAAAATAAACTAATCTAAAAATTTACAAATTCTATCAAACATAATAGTTGAAAAAGGTATCTCCTTCCATAACAAACCATTTAACAGAGATGATATGATACCATGAGATTTTGTTCATCAATCGGCCTCCGGTTTGTCTTCTAAGTGCCGATGAATCAGAATGGTAAGTATGCTCTAGAAATTTATTTATCTCAAAAAGATGGCATTGAGAAAAACAAATGCTAGTCATGCATTAAAAATATAAATAAATGAATTTATGTATTTAATATATTTATTATAGTTTGTCTGACTACGTTAAGAATGTTCAGATAAACGTTTAAAGTTACTAGGAAGTTAAGAAAAAAATATTTTTATTCATAACAATCAATCAAGTATCATTTGAATAAAAGATAAAATGAGAGAGAAAGATAAAATGAGAATTTGTAGTTACCTCGTAATAATAAAAATTTGTAGTTACCTCATAATGATAATGATAAGAATTTATAGTTACCCCATAATGATAAGAGAAGAATTTGTAGTTACCTCATAATGATAAAAATTTGTAGTTATCTCATAATGATAAAAATTTATAGTTACCTCATAATGATAAAAATTTGTAGTTACCTCATAATGATAATGATAAGAATTTGTAGTTACCTCATAATGATAATGATAAATTAAGAGTATCACATAGAGTTGGGAAACACACTTGAGTCACATTTTATAGTAAGATTTCAGGATCATTACTCGCGAAGTGGTGCATTAATATTAGAATAGTTACACATTGAAATTATGTGTTAATATCAAAATGGTTACCTCATAATGATTCTCTCAAGTCCTAATGATAAGAGAAGAGTTTGTAGTTGCCTCATAATGAAACTATCATTACCTCATAATGATATTCTCAAGTCCTACAAAGTCCTAATGATACTGCCATTGCCTCATAATGATACTCTCAAGTCCTAATGATAAGAGAAGAATTCTTAGTTACCTCATAATGATAAAAATTTATAGTTACCTAATAATGATAATGATAAGAATTTGTAGTTACCTCATAATGATAAGAGAAGAATTTATAGTTACCTCATAATGATAATGATACAAATTTGTAGTTACCTCATAATAATAATAGAAGAATTTATAGTTACCTCATAATGTTAAAATGAGAATTTATAGTTACCTCATAGTGATAAAATGATTAATGTTAGTGATAAAAGAAGAGACATAGATAAATTTAAAAAGATAGATAAATAAAATTTTAAATATTCTAAACTAATCAAACATATGACTTTTTACTTATCTCTCTAGTGATAAAAGATCCATATAATTACCTAAAATAGTTGGGACTTACGACTTTATTATTATTATAATTTGATTGTGAATGTATCAAACTCACTTGTTAAGGTTATAGTTCAAAGCCTTTTTTGATAAATCTAAGGTTATTAAATGGTGTAGTTAAGAAAAATTTTATTAGATTAAGAATCAAAATATGCCTTTTATCACTTACATACCCTTTATAAAAAATATACTTATTTATATTCATATGAGATATAAATAGTAAATATTTTAATTGAGCTTAAAGAAATATAATTGATGTGAGTACATACAAACACTAATTAGTCGTTATCCTTATCTACTTTCATAAAGACTACTCACTAAGGGCTAATATAAGACTACTCACCCAAAAAAAAAAAACGAGATATAATATAACACTTAAAAATTATAATCATAAAAATAGAAGATTCTCTTGTCGATAAATAAAAGAAGTAATTTATAGTGGTCATCATGATGGACCTTAATCTTGGTTCGTGTTCCAAGTTAATGAATGAAGCATCCAAAATAATGTCGCACATAATCGTTTTTATATAGAATATTTTTTTTTATAAATGAATAAATAAACCCTTAATTGACTTCGGTGAATTACCCAAATACTCGAAACCTGCCACAATATTTGGGGTTATCTTTTTAATTACGGTGGATTCCAATCATGATTCGAATTCCAACGCTGGACTGACCACCGGACCGCTGTCGGGCATGCGCTCGATCGTACTTCTTCATTGAAACGTCGGTGCATGCTGCCCACTTTGTTTACCTGCTTTTCAATTGGAGAAGCAAGGAGGCCCACAAGAGAATTCTTGCGATTGTACGTGTGGGTAACGTCTGTGCTGTGTCTTCACCGTGTCATCTCCTATGACGTGTCACCAGTCAGAGTATGACGTCCTGCGAAGCTTCGATAAGGAAAACCAGTTTAGAATGGGTACTCGTCCACGTGTATGGTGGGACCCTCTGTCTGTCCAATCACAACGTAGGAATTGTTTACTGCGGCTTGCCTGAAGTTTCCATTACTGACTCCAAACTCTCAGAGTATATACTGCTCGAGACATCTCCGCCAACTTTCGTCTCCTCTTGGTCGCATGGAGTTATCCACAGATCTGATGGACGTAGATGCTGCAGATTCCATGGTCAGCCGGGACGAGACGCCGTCGCCGCCACCTTTGCCGCCGCCTTTGTACCAGGTAGCCTGGTACACGAAGAGAAAGCGATCGAAACGCCGTCGCTCCGGGGCCTCCGACTCCGCCTCCGCCTCGACCACTCCCCCTCCCTCTATCGCTATCTCCCCCTATCCCGTAGCCCCCGATAAGGATTCTGACGTTCACAGCCGCTTCACCAAGGATGAGATCGACTGCGCCATTGCCCTCGTAATGCTTTCTAGCAGCAGCGCGGGTGGCGGAGGAGCTTCCGAACATGAAAATCTGCTGCCGCCGTCGGAGCAGCCTCTTCAGTCCGACGAGCCCGCACACGAGCAGCAGACGCCGCCTTTGGAGGATCAGCAGACGCGGACGCAGAAGTCGCCTATGAAGTTCAAGGTCTACAGGTGCTCTCGGTGCGGCAAGGTATTCTGGTCCTCCCATGACGTCGAGGGACACAAGACCAGCCACCGGAGGGGCGCGGCACTGACACCAGGATCGGCCAGTGAGGATGCAGCGATCCCGTCGTGGCCACAGGAAATTAAAAGAACTCGATATTATTTTCCTTTGTCAGAATGGAAAGCACTCAAGCGGGTCACACCAGACAGACTCACCTCGTCAGCTCGGATTGACGAACAAGATTAGCTTGATCATAATCTGGTCTTTACAAACTCCTAAATGACAAAATAAGGGATTGTCAGATTTTCTTATATATCTATCAAACATTTTTATACTCTCTATCATTTACCATCAATTTAATATCTCGGTAGTTTGTTTTTTGTTATGAAATTGAAGTCCAGGCTTGCTTAGTTATGTGATAAATGGATTATTCTATATATATATATATATATATATATATATATATGTCCGGTAAAGTGCCTCATTTCATTGTTTTTTCACTATTATGAAAATTGGACCTCCCAAATCTTTTCAACCTAAAAAATCCATGAATGAGTTTATTGAGGCTCAGTTATACTGATTGTGAATAGAGAGTCAAAAATTAACGTTATCTCTCTTATGACTTGAATAAAAAATATTTAAATTAGCATTATCTCTCATATTTTTGTCAATTAGCCTCTTATTTCATGGATGGGAAGCCTAAGACCTCATTCCATATGCCTGTATGAAACCTAGAAGTGAATCTTGATAAGAAAATCTTTAAGTTTATTTTTTTTATGAGAGAAATATTTTGTTATTTAGATAAAGATAATTTTGATTAAAATATTTTATTATTTGATGTATCATTGTAATGTCATTCGGTTTAATTAATATTTAATATTTAGTGATTTAGTCAACACTTTCATTATTTTTAATTCAAATATAAATATTATGTATTATGTTTTACTTTATAATAAATAATATCAATTTTTATTTATTTTATTATTTTTCATAATTTTTAATTTTAGATCCATTTTATATAGTGAATTATATATAATTTAATTTTATTGACTTTTATTTATTTTTGATTGGCCTAAGTATTGAAATAGATTAAATCAGTCTCATTGAATATATTGATTCTATTAAATGAGTATAAAAAAGAAAAAAAATCAAAAAATCACTTTAGGGTATTTTTTCACATTAAAAAAAGGATGAACTATGTGGAAGTAACCTGAGTTTTATATGAGAAAAAGTTGAAAAGCAGAGTTTTTCTAAGGAACTCTCTCATATCAAATCATTAGTGACACTATTATTTTTATCATATTCATAAATGAAATTAGATGGATTAATATTTATTATGTTTGCTAATTGATATGAAAATAATAACATAGTTGATACATCCATAATACACAATCGACACCCTAGCGCTTTGTGATTGATACCTTATTTTATATGTTAGATAACTCGATGCCACGTGGTTAATATCTTAACACTACATGATCGATACTTCAGTGACATATGATCAATATCTCAACACCTCACGATTGATATCTCGGTGTCATATGACTAACACTTCGATGTCACATGATCAATATCTCGATAACATAAAATTGATTCTTATCCACTATCTCCTTTCATCAAGAATATTATAGATAAACCCATACCTTAGGGATTTTACTTGCTTACACTTGAGTTGTATGATGTAAAATCAAATCCAAAGGAGCATGTGGTGGCATTCACTTTGCAGATGACACTATAGAGGACCACAGACTTCTTTATATGTCAGACTTTTTCAATGACCCTGTGAGGATCGATTGGTTTTCCAAGTTGTCTCCCAAATCGATCTCCTTATTTGGGTAGTTAGTATGAGAGTTTAAACTTAAGTTTAATAGTTATAAGCTCCTAAAGAAACTCATAACATTTTTCAAGCCATATGCCAAGAGGATAAGGAGTCATTGGCAAGCTACATGAAGAAATTTAATAATGAGTTGAGGATGGTCTCGGATCTATGTTTATTTGTTCTCATTATCACATATATTAGTGGGCTCCAACCATTGAGGTTTTTGTACAAGGTTATCACCCAACCTCCAACTACTTTCCAGAGTTATTATAAGAAACTATTTGACATATTGTGGCAGACTTTGTCATTATCAGAAAGAAGAAGAGAAAAAAAAAGAAGATAGATATGATAAGCCAACTTGACTCCTATTAAATGATTTCTACTTCATTGTCTTCTGAAGTATGGGGAGGATCAAGCACTAAGATCTTGGCGGGAATTGGTAGGGACTTAAGCTCAAGAGTCAACTCCTTCATGCTAGTAGGGGTTAAGTTAGTTGGTGGCTGTACCTCTCTAGGTTTTTCATCGACCTATTTGCTTGACTCAACTTCATCGTCTTCCATAAGAATCATGGTGTCATTCTGGTTATTAATTCTATCTAAGTTGACAAAGAGTACTTTATCATCAAATAGGCATGAAACTCTAGAGTCATTCGAGAGATCAATCTCGAGATGATCATAGTGTGCATGGGAGACTATAAGTTGGTCCTCGAAATTTAAAGCATTGAGGCTCAATCAAGTTGGCCTTTTCTCAAATCCCCAAGAGGTTTTGTACTTGGTCACCCCTCTCACCTCGATCTTTAGCTAGACTCCTTGAGTTACTTTGTAAACCCCTCATAATGCATCGGAGGGAGCCAACCTTAGCTTGGACGACAACAACCTCAGCTTGGGACTTTAAATCCATGTCATTGAATCTAACTCTATTGGCCTTTGCTTTATCAATCGATTGCTTATTGACCTCAACTCTATTGTGGAGCTCTACAATTGAGTTTCACTTCACCTTATTCTAATGCTCTAGTTTGTCCACCTAAATATAGAGTTGGGCTAACTTGTCATAGCAATAATCTCTCTCGATTGTCTTATTCTTTAGCTCATCTCTTTCCTATTTAATTCTTCATTCTCTTTCATTAGATAAGCCATGGTGATCGAGGAGTCTTGTGCCTTATTAATCATCACCATCATGCAATAAGAGTTTCTAACTAAGAAGAGAAGTTAGAAGGATAATATGTAGCACTTGAAAAATAATAAGTCAAAATTGCTTACCATGATGACTTATTTATAGGCATCATGAGGTCCTCAATATGTATAGACCCTTGGCCAACCCTAGGTGTCGTATGTTTCGGTTCCACTCGATGGCCTTCCACGAGCCTCCTAAGGCCAGCTTGTACTAATGATTTTTCAGGTGAGAGAGATCATAGCTTCCTCTCCCTCGAGCCACCCCATTGTTGACTCATAATTGTATGAGTTCCACCAAATAGGTAGAATCCCGAATGTGCTAATGGGTAGCAGGTTGCCAACGTGTACTGAGGGACCTGAATCGTTCAATCCTTTTTGGAGGAGACTATGGGGATTGCTATTGGTATTACTATTGTTGCTGTTGTGATCGATGATCTTCCCTCTGATCCCCCTTAATAGGAGGATTCAATTTCCCAAGAGAGCTCCCCTTGGGGTAAGAGAAGTCAAATATATTATTAAAGATGCCTCATCTCCTTGTCAGTACTGGCTTGGAAGCAAAGGCAGTGATGGAGACTCTGATCGATACTTGTATGCAAGGGCCCTTCTCTTTCTCTTGAACATCCTAGGATGCCTAATTCAAGGGCCAGAGGATTCTTGCATCTTTATGACTAAGTGACTCTACTCCTGTCTGACCTTTTCCTCTCGGTGTGCCTTCATCGAAGGGTGTGGAACCATTATATTTATTTTCATTCCTTGTCCTTCTGTTAGCTTGGATGACATTGCTGCAAAGATCCATGTCTACAAACAAGCAAAGTTAGTTGGTACTACTATTGTTGCTATTGTGATCAGTGGTCTTCCCTCTGATCCCTCTTAATAGGAGGATTCAATTTCCCAAGAGAGCTCCCCCCGAGGTAAGAGGAGTCAAATCTACTATTAAAGGTGCCTCCTCTCTTTGTCAGTATTAGCTTGAAAGCAAAGGCAGTGGTGGAGATTTTGATCGATACTTGTATACAAGGGCCCTTCTCTTTCCCTTAAACATCCTAGGATGCCTAATCCAAGGGTCAGATGATACTTGCATCTTCATGACTAAGTGACTCTACTCTTGCCTAACCTTTTCCTCTTTGTGTGCCCTCACCGAAGGGCGTGGAACTATTATCTTTATTTTCATTCCTTGTCCTTCTGTTAGCTTGGATGACATTGCTGTAGAAATCCATGTCTACAAACAAGCAAAGTTAGCCACAAGATCGATAAAATCTTAAAATAAGAACAGGGCTTGGGGCTATGACTTGTCTCAATCCCTAAGGTGTAGGGTTAAGACTTGCCTCATTAAATCATTGCCTCAATCCCTAAAGTGCAGGGCTAAGGCTTGGGGTTGTGGCTTACCTTAATTCTTAAGGCATAGGGCTAAGACTTGCCTTAATGAATCATTGCTCACATATTTGAAGGATAATGATAGACTCCGATAGAGCGAGAATAATTCAGCAGAACTGCTCTTTCTTTGACCCATAAAGCCTTAAGGCAACATTGGAAAACTTATGAGTAGATCAATTCAAGTTGATCAGCTATCCATTCCTTAGAGAAACAAAAAAGAATCTCTTCTTCTAACTTTTTTTAAAGGGTGGAGCATCCTTGACCTTGCAGCTTGAGCTGGCAAAGAATATGTAGGCCAAAACTTTGAAGCACACATTATAGCACTTGAGCAACAAGGTCAGTGTTGGGGCAATGCAAAACCTTCTGCACTCCCTAATGAACACCACAAGATAGAATCATAAGTTCGACACTATCTAGGCATGCGAGAACTTGTAGTACTCGAAAGCCTTAACAAAAAAGAGAGGCGGGGGAAGCGGAGTCCCTCCTCCAACGTATCAGCATAGTGCATAAATAGTGACATGACTTATAGGGTTAGGTACCAAGTTGAGAAATAATCAACTCAAACTTTGCTGGAATGTGATAGGCCTTCCGGATGTAATCTAGGTTAGAGGCCGACACAATAGAGTTGAAGGTGAGCGAGTGTACTGAAGGTGGTGAGACTCTACCCCTTAAGGGATTCGTCCTCAAAAGGCCTCCCTTGACACAATCACTTTGATTCCTTTTGCGAAAGAAGTTTCCATTGTTGATATCGAGAGTGGTGACGAAATTGGTGATCCATTCGAGTCCCATATACTGGAGGAGAAGGTGGAAGAGGAAGACATTTAGACCTTTGTTTAAAGCTGGGGAAGAGTCTAAACACTATGGTGCAAATGCACCAAATTGTTTGAAGGCATGAGAGCAATGAATGAATCTGGTCCACCATTTATAGGGGCTGAGGGTAACCCTTCAATTATCTCGAATGCTCATTTGACTCCCGAATGATTCGAGAAAGGGGTAATGTGGCAACACTTAGGCAATTGAGAGTTATTTAAGTCATCATTATGATATTTCAAAATCCTCAATGATTTAGAAATCTAGGGGCGACTTCACATGTGCATCGGAAGAACATAAAACAAAAAGCCAAATTTTTTCAAAAGGTGTTCGTCATCGTGCGAAGATTGGTACACAAAACTCACGAAACTTAAATCCACATATGAGATAGATGTGTTTTACCTAGGAAGATCGCATATCCCTGAATCTCTATAGATCTGTAGGAGAGAATGAATTAGGTCAAGCACTCTCTTCTCTAACAATGATCCACATGGTAGGGCTGCGACGATGCTCCTCAAATCGCTGTCCAAATCTTCACACCTGTTATCTGAGGAGGAAAAGGGGAGAGGAGAATAGGAAGTAGCAACAAAAAAACCTCTAGCCTATGAGTCTTTGGTTTTCTCCTATTTATAGAGGTCTCCTATCTACTTAACCCTAATGGATCATACTCTATTAGGTATTGAATCTTCATCCAACTACCTAGGTCTCTTAGATTAGTGGATCTCTATCAAATAATCTCTCATTAGCTCTTATTAGATCTCATATATAAGATCTAATAATTTAAAGGCTTATTGGATATCAAATAAGATATGAGCTCCAATAAATATCTCATATCTGAACCTCTACTCGTTGTAATACTTACCATATGTGTGTGACCCTCTAAGTCCAATATCGAGCTAACCGTGAGTCATACCTGTCAGAACTCCTTTTGGCTCAGTGAATTATTATCTCAATAATAATTCATTCGACTAATCGATTGTGGACGTACTAGGCCAATACGCCATAGCCCGTAGATGATATAGGGGAATCCAATCCTTTTTACCGATCTATTCTTAGTTATCGTGTACCTATAGTCCCTCATCCATCTAATATCCCAGAGATCGTATACCGGGCATAGTGTTGTCAAACCCATACGGTTTCTACTCGAGTCTCGTTCTGATCGGATTCTCCCAAAGAACTCTTTCTCTCTTAATCCGAATGAATTTAGCTAGGGATTTATCTGAGTAAGAATATATGAGATTTTCTCTCATAACACCGAGAGCGGATGATCCTATATCGATACTCAATAGCTCTCGTAAGGTTGACTGCCACTCTCGATGACCGACTGTGCTAGATCTGTAACATCCAAACCTATAAGTCTTGTATCAAAAAGTGAAGTACTCATACAGGATATTCTTGGTGTCTCAAGTGTAAGGACCAAGTACACCACTAGGACAATATAATCACTGTCTAACAATGAGGTATCATTAACCATCCAACATTCCGTAAGCGAATTAATCAGTGAACTCATTCTCCAATAAGTACTTGCATTGTAGCCCTAGTATCTCCACACGAGCAGTTGTGAGACTAGCTGCCTCCATTATATGGACGGGTATACAACACACTAGTTTATCTAGTTATCTCGATGTCCCTCTCGAGTAACCTATGACTAGGATTCTTTAGAGCATAGATCCACGGACATCACAATATATATATATATATATATATATATATATATATATATATATATATATATATATATATATATATATATATATATATATATATATATATATATATATATAACAAGCAATATAAAATGATAAAATATCAAAGTATTAGTTTGTCCGACTAATATAATAAGCAAAAAGAGTACGTGTTATGTCACACGTGCTATCACTAACACGATTGGCTTGCAGGGCACCTATGACTAGCACCAAGCAACTAGCACGTGGAAGCACCAAGTGACACCACATTAGCCTGATGTCAAACCATCACTACAAATGTCAAGAACCAGATCTTGTTAGGTTTTGTGCAATGATAAAGATTTTGTGAGAAAGATAACGATGATACCTTGCACTTGTAAATAGTGGCCATAGAGAACTTTCTCACATGAGGAGCCACACATGCGGGAAATCATGCCTGACATGTGCAATCGACTTGACCCAAAGCATAGTTCAATGATGCATGTGGCTGAATCAGCCATCGCACCTCAACGACACATGCAATTGACTCAACCCAAAGCATGTCATAATAATGCATATAGTTGAATCGACCCATAGTGCACCTCAACATGTTTAATCAACTCAACCTGACACCCCGATATCATGTAGCAAACACCTTGTTTCCTCGTGGTTGACATTTTAACACCATGCAATTGATACTTGGATGTCACCTGGTCAACATCTCGATGCCTCGTGTCTAACACCTCTATGTCATATGGTCGACACCTTGGTGCCTCATTGCTACGTGCTCAACCTTTATGCACGTGACAGAGTGAGTTGGATGTTATCACATCGTGCACTTGGGGGACATATTTGAAATGCGAATTGAGGGCCTAATGCACATTTCAAATGTGAATTAGTGCTTGATAATTTTTTTTCAAATCACATTTGATGTGGATGTTGTATTGTAAATGCTTAATTAATGATGCTACATTAGGGTACTATTAGCATTTTAACATTTGCAAGATGTTAAGAAAGTTTTTTAGATTTTTCAAAGTACCTTATGACATTCTCTAAAATCACAAGATTACTACTAATAATTGAAACCCTATCCCTAATGTCAATGACTCCTCTCGAATGTCTTTTGTAAGCTGAAAATTTTATTTCTTTATTTCAATGATTATTTGACATTTATTTATATGATTATATTTTTATTTGTTATATCTAGACCCTACAATTTTTTTTTTGTAAGATTACATATATTTATTTATTTCAATTAAAATATTTATTTACTTTTGAATAAATATTTAAAATACTAGAAAGGTAAATTTATCACATAATATTCATGAACTTTTGAAATTGAATTATATCAAACAATACTTATGTTAATACATATTTAAAGTGTAATTTTTATCTACTATTTAACAAACATTTAAAGCATTCCACAATTGCACATTCACTCAAACTTCTTTATCCAAATGTACATTAAAAATATAAATATATTTCCAAATGCATATGTCCCGAGTTCACTGCACCATGATTGTCATTAAGTTAGAAAGAAGAGCATTACCTTCTTCATAACTAGCATTACATTTGAAACCC
Organism: Musa acuminata AAA Group; assembly: GCF_036884655.1. Classification (NCBI taxonomy): domain Eukaryota; kingdom Viridiplantae; phylum Streptophyta; class Magnoliopsida; order Zingiberales; family Musaceae; genus Musa; species Musa acuminata. The sequence continues at coordinate 37,147,215 of NC_088332.1, read as the reverse complement.
TACTATAAAAGGGCTATTTAGGTGTGTTTCAAGACATAGACCTTTTTTCTATTAAAAAGTCTAGTTGAATCTCCCAAATCTCTTACTGATTTAAGTTTCAGAGGAGCATTGTTGAGAGCACCTCGACGTAACCTTATGTCTCGATGTGATTTGGATGTACAAGTGGATAAATCAATCAACAACATCTTGGAATAAAATATGGAGAACGATCTCAATTGACTTCTAATCAATATTCAACTCAAACAATCAAAATCTTACTTAACACTATTATATTATGCCTATAATAAATTTAAACATTAAATGGTAACATAAAATTTTCAAGTTAACTTAATCTTAATCTATTTTACTAATCAATTCCACTCTAGTCTAGTGGGTTACTATACTTTATAATTGGGTATTCGTTTCACTTGATCCACATAATGTAGTGAGATTGGATTAAATCAAACAATCAATTGAATTTACTAACCAAACTTAAGTCAGTCAAATTGGGTATCTTGAAGTCCAAAGAAGACCAATGTACCTAATTTACCTAACCGGGTTTGTTAAGCCAATTGAGTATCCGAATGTCCGACCCGTTATCATCCTCATTATTGGCAACTCAACAATCAACAAACCAAATAAGGCTATTTCCTTGAATAGATCAACAAAGCAACTGAAGCAAAGAGTGAAAACCAAATTGAATTCACAACCAACAGCAAAATGAAGGCCTTCTATTTGCTGCAAACATGTTGTTTGGCTACAACACCTCTCAACCATTACAGCCACGGATAGTAGGCGTTGCAGATAACGCTATAAATGAAGCATTACTTTTCACTGTACATCCACTTGCTTCCTTTCATTTTCCTCCTTCTCCAACTATTGCATTCTCCTTCTGCTTCTCGACATGGAGCCTCTCACCATACTCGCATGCACCGGTGGTGTGATCGGGCAGATTATTGTCGTCGTCCTCCGTTTCAAGCCCGTCTTCGACTTTGCATCACGGCTCATCGACTGCCTTCAGAACCCGCGCCCTCCGCCTCCGCAGGCTATCACCACTGAAGCCATCATGGATGCCGTGCATGAGCTTTGTGGCTCTAAGGATTGAGGTCTTGGAAGGATTAATGGCCACCACAGCTCCAAGAAATGGATCAAAGTAGTTTCAGATACTTGGAAGAAAGACCATGACGATGTGTATTATTTACTTTTTCTTCGTACATGATTAGGTTGTTAGAATTTGTGCCAAGCAAATGTCCTTGAACTGTTACCATCAATGTACGATTGCTGGTGTGTTCTTTCTATTGAGAAGAATGGACTATCAAGTTGTCTCTTTGGCCATACCTTCACGATGGCCACAATTTCGAGTCAGCCACATCCTCAAGTCGGTCTCAATGTCACGTTGGCCTTGCCTTCAACTCGGTCGTCCTCATAACAGTGGCACCCTCCTTCAAGTGCACGCCCTCAAGTCAACCCCGTCTCTACTAAGTCTCGCTACCCTACTTGTCCTCTTGCGTCACATGACCATACTTCTCATGTGCCTCTAATCTACTGCTCGACTTGGTCAAGACAATAATGGTAACAATAATACAAGTCTAAGGAGCAACTACAACTTAGTGTCAAGTAAAAAGAAAAAGCTTGCCCGACTTGAGCAAGTTGGAAATCATCGAGAATCATAAGGTATGGTCGCATCCAACCTTGATCTGGCATGCTGCTCCCCCAACAATAGCACTCTAGTATCGTCCTCATCTCGCCCTTCTCATCCCATTTGATCCTTCTTTTTTTCCTATCTATCTATCCATGGTTGATCTCTCCATAGCCTCTCCTCTTCGAAATCGCTCGCCTAAGCACATGAGCAACCGCACGATTTGAACAAGTTGAAAGCCACTCGACATCATGTGCATGATTTCATTAATCATCCATGGCCTCAACCGTCTCCTATGGCCTCGCTTGTCTTCCACAACTTTGTTCAGCATCCATAGAAATGGTCATCGCCCATGACTTTATCCACAAATTCGCCAAGTCTCTAAGATGGTTGTGATGTTTCAAATCAATTGCCTCTTTGAGATGGTCATTATGTTCCGAGTTTGAAACCTGACCGAGATGATTGTGAGATTCTGAGAACATAAGGCCGTCGAGGCTAGTGAATCTCATCGTACTTGATGCGCATCCTATCATGATATAGCCTAATCAAGCAAAATGATCAACAGACTCGATGTAGCATTCGATGTGCTATAACTAAGCAAAGCATGTGACATGTCTGACATAGCCATCTAACATAGCCCTTATGGCCAATGCATCTCCCTATGCTCATGCTCTCGCCGAGCAAAGCACACGATGTGTCTAATGTAATGTTCATAGCCAATGCGTCTCCCAACACTCTATGTATCCTAATAGAGAAAAACATGCTACGTGCCGAATGCTATGGACCCTAACCGATAAAGCATGCAAAATGCATGAACTGGTTCTCATAGCCAATGTGTCTCCCTATGCTTGACAAACCTTAACCGGACAAAGTGTGCAACGTGCTCGATGTCACCTACGAATTCAATAGGTCTATCATTGTTCGATGTGTTCTAGTAAGGGCAAAACATATGATGTGCTTGACACAACCTTCACAGCCAATATATATATCTTTGCACTCCATGCATCATAATAGAGGAAAGTGTGTGAGCATCGATGTGGCCTACATAGCCAATGTGTTTCTTAGTGTTTGACGTGCCCTAATTGGGCAAAACGTGTAAGGTGCCTAATGTAGCCTTTGTAGCCAATGAGTCTTCTCACCCTCTGTGAATCCTACTTGGGCAAAGCATACTACATGCCGAATGCAACCTTCCTAGGCAATACATCTCTCATGTTCGATACACCCTAACTAGGCAAAACATATGATGCACCCAATATGGTCATTGTAGCTAATGAGTCTCCCCATGCTTGATGTGCCCTAACTACACAAAGTGTGTGACATGCCCGGTGTGGCCTTCATAGCTCACATGTCCCATTGTGGCCAATGTGTTTCCCCATGCTCGACTTGCTCTCATTAAGAAAAGCATGTAATGCACATAATGAGACTTTCATAGCCAATGTGTCTCCTACCACTCAACTTGCCCTAATGGAGAAAAGCATGTAACGTGTTTAATGTTATGAGCCCTAATCGACAAAGTGTGCGAAATGCATGAAGTGGCCCTCATGGCCAATGCATCTCACAGTGCTCATCGAAACCTAACTAGGCAAAGCGTGAAATATGCTCAATGTGGCCTATTAATTTAGCAAGTCTGTTGCTACTTGATTTGCCTTAGTAAGGGCAAAGCATATGATGCACTCAACATGACCTTTGTAGCTAACACGTCCTTCCGCACTCCATGCACTCTAATAGAGAGCAAAGCATTGTTCAATGCATCGACATGGCCAATTTGGTCAATGTGTCTCCTAGCATTCAACGTGCCCTAAATGGGCAAAACATGTGAGGTACCCCATGCAACCTTCATAGCCAATAAGACCCGTTCTCTCGATACACCATAATCGGTTAAATTGTGCTACATGTTTCATGTGATCTTCATAGCCAATGCATCTCCCATGTTTAATACACCTTGATAAGGAATATAAAATAAGCTAGCCATCATTCACCACGCTAATGTCAGATCAGGCCAACACCCTCTTGTCTACAAAGATTGAAGTCTAAAAGGCAACTCGAGTCAGTTATCGAGTTGCCGAGCCACCTCCCCTAAGGAATATTCGCAAGAATATTCCTAGAGGATAAGAAGGTGATTCAAATTGGTTACGAATCAGCTCCCTTGAGGAATATTTATAGGAATATTCTCAAAAAATAAGGTGGTTCAGGTTGGTTACGAACCAGCTCTCCTAAGGAATATTCCTAGAGGATCAGAAGGTGATTTAGGTTGATTACAAATCGACTCATCTAAAGAATATTTGTAGGTATATTCTAAGAATATCAAAAGATATGTCGGGTCAATTATGAACTGCCTCCTTTATAGAACCTTCACAAGATGTCCTCCCCCATCCCCCCCTTGAGGTTAGTATAAAGATATGTCTTTAGCACCAAAGGAAAGAGGAACCTGAACGCCGAAAGGACTAGCTCAAGAAACCCCTTTCGACCTTAGTCTTTATGCAAGAGAAACCCTGGATGACTCATCTCATTCGGATCAGGGCCACATTGATACAAACATCAGTGATTTATCCCTAACATCTAAGTGAGGCATTGCCTCCGACCTCTGATGCTTTCACCCAGATAGGGCAGCAACCACCCTTCCTAGATACATTCACGTCGCCACAAGTACCACTACAGTATAGGTGTTCACTTAACGACCCTAGACCTTCATATCCACGAGTGCTAGCTAACCACCTCCTCGATCCTATTGAGGTGTTCCTGAATCTCACCCACTAAATGCAAGCACTAGTCGGTGTAGTACAAGCAGTCATCTCGCTCTTGTCATGGTCAGGTTGATAAGTGACACTACCACCTCAACCACCGACGATAGTTCCGTAGCCACCGATGTCAACATTTGTCGACATCCTCTCGGTTGACGAACCACCATACCCCTCAAGTATCCATGAACTATCGAACCACCAATGGAGCCCTCTTCTCACTCTCGAACTATAAAATTCTATAGGCTACTTGACCGACTCAATGGCTAATTCCTTAAGGATCCAATTACAACAAATAGATTAGTGCTTAGAAGAAATGCATCATGACTTCCAATAATCTAGGGGCAAGGGGTAGATCAATTCCACGCCAAGTCAATCCTCATTCACTCAAAACATATAAGAGAAGCCGAGCCCCATAAATTTTTGCCTCTCATCATTGGAAACCTTTGACGGTGCTACAGACCTAGTGTAGCATGTCGCTACCTTCTGGACACAGATGTCATTATATAACACTTTGGATGCCTTAATGTGTTGCACCTTTCTAACCACCTTAAGGGGTTTGGCAAGAGAATGGTATGCTAATATAAAGCCACTTTTTATTAGTTCCTTTGCCTAACTAGTGAAGGAGTTCGAGCTCTACTTCCTCGACCACATATGTCCGAAGCCCATGACAACAATGCCTCTAGGCTTAAGATAATGCGAGGAGACGCTTGCAAAATTCGTCAATCGATTCACCAATAAGATTTGAGACATAGACAATGTCCACCTCTTACATGTGATTTAGTCCTTCATGATGGGACTAAAGCTCTCCCGCCTCTTCTGGTTGTTGGTAGAAAGTATACCAACAATAGTGCCTGAAATACTTCAAAGAACTAACCGATATATTGCCGTCGATACAATGGTCTTAAGTAAACATGAGAAACTCCACAAAAGACCGAGATAAGAGTAATCACAATCCATCCCCACCCCAAGATCGTCATAGTTGAGGAAAGGTGAACAACCTAGCTTACCTTGCCTAGGGTATGAACTAACCCCCTTGAACTTGAATAGGATGAAAGTTTTCTTGTGGATGAGGGGAAGAGGCTTGCCAAGAGACCCCCGACCAATTGGAACTCCACTTAAAAGAGAAACAAATCTAGATATTATCACTTTCATTGTGATTACAGTCATGATATGGAGTATTATCATGACCTGAAGGAATAGATCGAGGAACTCATATAACGAGGATACCGCAAGCGGCTCATCTGAAGATGTTGGGAGCCATCACGTCAACCTCAAGAGCTGATTGAAAGATATATAGACATCATCATCGGTGACCTAGTCTCAAGAGGAGATAGCACCTCGAGTCGTAAAGCTTATGCCCAAGTCATCTTTGGCAAGCCTTCTAGAACTAAAGGTGAACAACAAATAACTTTCAGAGAAGATGAGACAGAATACCTCGACCAAAACTATAATGATGCTTTGGTGGTCTTCGTAAAGATGATTAACGTAGAGTAAAGAGGGTCAAGATCAACATATGTAGCTCTACTGACATCCTCTATTTTTGAAAAACTTGGGCTCTTGGCTAATGATCTCACTCTCATGACTTTCTTACTAAAGGGATTTACAAGCGACTCATTCTCCCCCCTTGGGATCGTAAACCTACACATTACATTTGGAGACGAACTATGCTCAAAGATAGTTATGACCAAATTCATAGTGGTTAATATCTTTGATAGGGCGTATTTTGGCCCTATGTGAACCACCGACAGACGTTGCAGACCGAAGTGACACCGTACGCCTCCAGAACCGCGGGGTGCACACCATGTCAAGCTCGAACGGTGCGACTGTGCTGCCTAACCACCCCAAGAGCTGGGGGCGGTGCCGTATGCTGTTAGGGCAATGTCGTCTAACGTCGCTCAAGCACCCCTGAAGATGCCATCTCGTCAGAGAGGTTGTTCCGCCCCTAGAGTCAACGGTCATGCCGGACCAGGGCTCGACCAATTCCCGCATGCAGGTATAAATACCCCCAACCTGATCCAGGAAGGGAGAGAAAAAAAAAAGATCAATTAATCACTTCACTGACTTGCTCGTCGGAGGGGCCTCGTTGGGTGATCCCGACGAGGGCCATTTTTGCAGGAAAACGCTGCCACCTCACGAAGGCGAGTTGCCAACCACTGGAGAATCGCCATCCAGTGCACAAAGGAGAGCAGCCAACCAGCCCGGATCCCGACCAATGCCAACCAGCACCCCATCCCGAGGCTGCGGCCACCTCACGAAGACGAGCTGCCAACCACCCCGGAGAAGGAGAGATGCAGCTTGGCATACACGGTGCCCAGATCGGCACATGAAGGAATGCTGATCAACACCCCATCACCAGGGCCCGGTCGACCTCGACATCTAGCTCAGCCAATAGAAACTCCCGACATCGGCCCGTGGACCTAACCGTGCTAACTCACTAGCCATGGCACATTTGTTCACTAACATTTTGGCGCTAGAAGAAGGGCCATGTCGCAAGGGCATCCCATGGGAGCTCTCCCCGAGGAAGAACCACCGGTCAATCACCCTTTTGTCGGGCCCGAAGATCAGCCCTCCCCGTCCTTCGAGATGGGGGGATCCTGGCCTCGACGCCAGATCGCTGCTGACACCCATTCAATGACCCAGGGTTACCACCTCCCAGACTTACCACGGGATTCTCGGTCGTGTCACCCGAGGCATTACTTAGCCTGACCAAGCAAGTACAAGCGATGGCAAGGATGATGCAGATGCTCGTCCCACTCATTCCCCAAATCGTGCAGCTAGCAGCTCCCTCGATTGACTCGACCCGGCAAAGGCCGAGTAGGGAGCAGGTCGGGACGACAAAAGCCCGAGACCAAACGACAGACTCGAGAGGTCCACCCGAGCAGAGCATACCCGCACCCTGCCGAGTCACACTACCCCACTTCGAGCCTAACATTGTATCATTCGACTTAGCGAACGACTCGCTTAGGGCCCAATTGTCCCGGGTCAACCAACGTTTGGATGCGTTCCAGCGTGAATTTCAAAAATCGCGGGGTGAGTCCAATGAAGGCGGCTCGGGCAGGTCCCCTTTCACTCAGGAAGTACAGGACAATCTGGTACCTCTCAACTTCAAGCTGCCGACATTGGAGACATACGACGACGGCTCCAATCCCAAGGAGCATGTCTCCACATTCCGGGCTCAGATGGCCCTCTATGGCACCTCCGATGCATTGATGTGCCGAGCATTTCTGACCACTCTAAGGGGACCAGATTGAGCATGGTTCAACCGGCTATGCCAATCCTCGGTCTCGTCCTTAAACCAACTCACCAGGGAGTTTGAGCAGAACTTCCTCGCCAGTACGCGACCTAAGCCTTCCATGGCCACCCTGCTCATGCTATCCCAGCACGAATATGAGTCGCTTTCTCAGTTCGTGGCATGCTTTGCTACTGAGATCTGGGGATTCCCGGACGCTCACCCTTCCCTTATCATGCAGGCGTTTCTGATGGGTTTGAAGCCTTCAAGGTTCTTCTAGTCACTAATCGAGAGGCCACCAGTAGCCATCCCTAAGATGCTCTAGCGCGCTAACTAGTACATCACCGTCGAAGCTCTGGTGGCGGGAAAGCGCATAAACGACAAGAGGCCAAGGGCGGAGCAATCCTGGGGAACAACTTCAGCAGCCCCGATGCAACCCCGCTAGAGGCCCAACTGACAAGAGCTACTGCTCCCGAGGCCTCCACCTCTCCCTCTGAGCATGTTCCACTAGGACTATGGCCACGACACAGAAGATTGTCGTGACCTCCAAAATCAAAGTGAGGACTTCATCCGAAAATGTCACCTCGAGCGCTATCTCGAGAAAACCCGAGAAGCAACTCCACGTCCCAGGGGACCCATCAAAAGACGCATCGTCATCCAAAATCTCCCACTGAAAAGCCAATCGCGATAAAAGGTCCATAGGCTCTCCAGATCGGCTCCCAACCTGCGGCCCGCCGGCCCAGCTCTTGCCCGAGCCTCTCCAGATCGGCTCCCAACCTGCGGCTCGCCGGCCCAGCTTTTACCCGAGCCTCTCCAGGTCGGCTCCCAACCTGTGGCCCGTCGGCCCAGCTCTTGCCCGAGCCTCTCCAGATCGGCTCCCAACCTGCGGCTCGCCAGCCCAGCTCGGGCACGAGCCTCTCCAGATCGGCTCCCAACCTGTGGCTCGCCAGCCTAGCTCTTGCCCGAGCCTCTCCAAATCGGCTCCCAACTTACGGCTCGCCGGCCCAGCTTTTACTCGAGCCTCTCTAGATCGGCTCCCAACCTACAGCTCGTCAGCCCAGCTCTTGCCCGAGCCTCTCCAGATTAGCTCCCGACCTGCGGCTCGCTAGCCCAACTCTTGCCCGAGCCTCTCCAGATCGCCCCCGACTGGTGACCCGTCGATAACCCAAGCTCGATTCCTTCCTGGGTCGCTACAGATCGCTCTTGACTAGCGACCCGTTGGCAACCCAAGCTCAATTTTCGCCCGGGTTATTCCGGATCGCTCCCAACTAGTGACCCGTCGGTGACTCAACACGGAGCCGAGCTCACAACTTGGTCCCCAAGTTCAATTTGGAGCCGAGCTCACAACTCGGTCCCCAGATTCAATTCGGAGCCGAGCTCACAACTCGGTCCCCAGGTTCAATTCTGAGCCAAGCTCACAACTCGGTCCCTAGGTTCAATTCGGAGTCGAGCTCACAACTTGGTCCCCAGACTCGATATAGTGCCGAAGCTACCCACTCGGCCAAATCCAGTGTCCGAGCCACGCACCTCGTCCATCCAACGCCCAAGTCGCATCTCGACCAAATCTAGCGTCAAAGTCACGCACATCAGCCATCCAACGCCTGAGTCGCATCTCGACCAAATCCAGCGTCCGAGCCATGCACATCAGCCATCCAACGGCCGAGTCTCATCTCGACCAAATCCAGCGTCCGAGCCACGCACCTCGGCCATCCAACGCCCGAGTCGCATCTTGGCCAAATCCAGCGTCCGAGCCATGTACATCGGCCATTCAATGCCCGAGTCGCATCTCGACCAAATTCAGCGTCTGAGCCATGCACATCGGCCATCCAATGCCCGAGCCATGCATCTCGGCCAAACAAATGCCCGAGCCACGCCTCAGCGCACCTTGGCCAAAACCAACGTCCGGGCCACGCACCTTGGCCATCGAACGCCCAAGTCACATCTCGGCCAAATCCAGCATCCGAGCCTCGCACCTCGGCCAATCCAACCTCGCCGATTTTGACGCTTCGGTTTCGCCTCGACAGGCCCTTACCGTTCAACCAGCAGGGTCAGTCATGCCTGAATCACAGGGCACCACCCCTCTAAAACGCCCCCCGACGAGTCAATCCAGCCTCGCTGCGCAGGTCTCGCCTCACCGGTTTCGACGCTTTGGTTTCGCCTCGATAGGCCCCTACCATTCGACCAGCAGGGTCAGTCTTGCCCGGATCATGGGTGTCGTCTGCTGTTAGGGCAGTGTCGTCTGATGCTGCTCAAGCACCCCTGAAGATGTCATCTCGTCAGAGAGGTTGTTTAGTCCCTAGAGTCAACGGTCATGCCGGACCAGGGCCCGACCAATTCCTGCACACAGGTATAAATACCCCCGACCTGATCCAGGAAGGGAGAGAAAAAAAAAGATCAATTAATCACTCCACTGACTTGCTCATCGGAGGGGCCTCGTCTGGTGATCCTGACGAGGGTCATTTTTGTAGGAAAATGTGGCCACCTCACGAAGGTGAGCTACCAACCACTCGAGAATCACCATCCAGTGCACGAAGGAGAGCAGCCAACCGGCCTGGATCCCGACCAACGCCAACCAGCACCCCTTCCCGAGGTCGCGGCTACCTCACGAAGATGAGCTGCCAACCATCCCGGAGAAGGAGAGACGCAACTTGGCATACACGGCACCCGGATCGGCACACGAAGGAATGCTAATCAACACCTCATCACCAGGGCCCAATCGACCTCGGCGTCTAGCTTAGTTGACAGAAACTCCCGACATCGGCCCGTGGACCTAATCGTGCTGACTCACCAGCCACGACACATTTGTTCACTAACAATCTTCTTATCATATAATACTATTATAGGTCGACCTACATTGAACAAACTATAGATAATCATGTCAACCTATCACATATTGATGAAATTCATGACTAGCACCAGCGTTAGCAAATTAAGGAGCAACATAAGGGAGTCCTGATAGTGCTACCTCATGGCTGTATCCTTATGAAGGTTTGATTTGAGGCACCACCTATGTACCTAAGAGATTTCACCAAATCCCTTCCGCACTTGGAACTAATGGAATCATTGATCGAAACACCCCTAAATAAGGCTCGCCTTAATCGAATAATCAAGATAGACTCAATGTTGTCCGACAAAAAGAGAGTATAACTTATCAGTTTTCTCAAGAAAAACACTGAGGTGTTCGTATAATCACCAAAGGATATGACAGGAATCGATTTGAATGTGGCTCAACATCATTTGAATATCTCTCTAGGAGCTTGACCTGTCAAAGAGAGGCCCCTCAAATTTGCCCCCGAACACTAATAAGCTATTAGTAATGAAATCGACAAACTACTAGGGGCAAGTTTTATTGCTGAGGTGCAATACTCATAGTGGCTCACCAATATTATACTTATCAAGAAATCAAATAAAAACTAGAGGATATATGTCGACTATATCGATCTCAATAAAGCATGTCCAAAAGATAATTATCCACTCCCACGGGTGTACCAACTAGTTTTACACCCCTTGGAGCATGAGCTCTTCACCTTCATAGATGCATTTTCAAGGTACAACTAGAAAAGAATGACTCCAGAAGATCGAAAATATGCCTTCCTCACCACCAACCAAGAGACATATTACTAGTAAGTCATGTCATTCGGGCTGAAGAATGTATGAGCAATATACTGTAGGATGGTGAACAAGATCTTCAAGCACTAGATTGAGAGAAATGTTGAAATATATGTAGATAACATGATAGTCAAAAGCAAAATGATCAACTCACACTTATTAGACTTTGGCAGAGACATTTCAAATTCTCAAGAGATAGAACATATGTCTCCAAATGTGCTTTTGAGGTTAGTTTAGAAAAATTCTTAGGATTCATCATGCATTAAAGATGGATAGACACAAACCTTGAAAATGTATAAGCCATACTAGAAATTCACCCACTTTAGTCTATAAAAGAAGGCCAACGATTGATAGAGCGAATGACGACTTTGCATCAGTTTTTGTCCTAATTCAATGATAAATGCCAACCTTTCGTCTAAGCCCTTAAGAATCCGAAAGGATTCCTATAGACTCAGGAATGTCAGGAGATTCTTGAGAGATTAAAGTACCACATCGCCCGATTGCTACAATTAACCTTCGCCTTGAGAGCAATCCTCAGTCTCCATCTCACTACTACCAACTTGGTTGTTAGCTCCATCCTAGTCCAACATAATTCTAAAGAATTATCATAATCCCAGTTTGTCAAATTTAAATTTGATATGGCTGATTGTAACGCTCTACTCCTAGTTCCACTCAAATGCTAAATGCATTATTAAAGTAGGATGTTATATTTTTATTGTTATTGGAGAAAATATCATTGACGTCCTTGTTAGCATGATGGGACTCCAATCAGTGTGCATAGAGTCATCAGATAGGATAAGCACCTTCTCTTGAGTTGTCACCTACACAAAAACCAAATTCCAGAAAGGCTTCCGAGCTATAGTCCCTTCATTGTCAAAGTTAGTCTTGAGGTTCGCTTCTTTAGGTCGAAGTTCTTTTTATTCTCTACTTGGAGTTAAGGGTATATTTTTATACATGACATTGAAAAGATAGAATATTCTATAAAAATTTCGCAAGGGAAGTGGTTTATAACGAACTCAAGCTATCTCTTGAGCTCCTACGAATATTCTTATAAATATTCTATAATGGAGGCAGTTTATAACCGATCTGAGCTGCCCCTAAACTTAGGAATATTCTTATGAATATTCTTGGGGGCAGTTGGTAACCGACACAATTTGCCTCTTGGACTTTCACCCACAAGCAAGTAGGTGTTGGGTCATTTGGATCTTTTCCTCCAATGAGCCCAATGTGGCACTTGCGTGATGGACAATAGTTGGCTAACTGTACATTTCCTATCAATTATTGTCATCGATAGGAGTGTAGTGGAAAGTAGATAATCTCAAAATTAAAACATGATAATTTATTAAACAAAATGATAGGATTTTTTATGTACATAATGTTTCACTTGTACATAGTATTTTTAATATTTGTACATAATTATAATATCTAACAAAAAAAAAACACAAACATAACATGTCCAAAATTTATATATATAAAATGCCCATAAGTCATCATCCATATCTACACTAGCATAGACTTACATGTGCTCACTTTTCGACCCAATCATTTGGGTGAGATACTAATATCCTTACTTGCAAAATAGGGTCTATAGTGAGTAATCACTGAGTATAAGCTTTTATTCAGGTGAGCATGCATTATGTTATGTATATAATATTTTAAAATAATTGGCATAAGACATTTAATGGTAAATACCTCATTCTATAACTTTTTTAGCAAGCATAACCTTATAACATAGTAATGCAAAATAAAAAAGTAAAATTTTACATTGAAATAATTCAAAATGCTTATATGCACATATAGGAAACATAGCAAATTCATGAATTTTTACTCCTCATATCATAACATGTATGTTCACTCTCACACTACACATCATAATATATATGTATACTCCCACATTGCATGTCATAATATATGTATACACTCTCACACCGTAGTACATGAACAGTCATTGCATACCTGCAACATCTTTATTAACGAATTGTTCATCATTTTTGTGGGCTTGTATAGATGCTTAGTAGTATGTTTTGCCTTGGTTTTATGTTTTTGCTTGAAAACTATAAGCAAAAATAGATTGCAGCGTTGTAGAGCGACGACTCAACTTGGATGTACATCTTTAAGTCAATCATATCATCACATCAGTTATGTCATCAGGATAGCAAAAGTCGAGTTGGTCGCATAGTCGAATCAACTATATCCTGAGCCAAGTGAATAGGTTACACAACTCGTATAGTTTGGTTTGCAAGATAGAGAAGGCAAGACAGTTGTAGAGAAGATTGTTGAATCTCGTATTTTGATCATATGATCAATTGATGAATTTTATAAACTAATATAATGTCAAGTATTTTCCTTATATAAATGATATAAGATATACTTCGACTAAGGGTATGGACTATTAGAGTATCATTTGTTAAGTAGAAGAACTAGATGTCAAGGATCAAACTTCATATCAGAGAATTAGATGTTGAGCATAAGGACTGGACATTTGAGTCGAAGAATTAGTTGATGTGCCAGAGGATTAGTTGATGAACTAAAGGATTGGTTATGGATTGAAGTATCGTAAGAGTTGTTCTTTGATGAAAAAGGAGTGGTTCAAGTGTAAGGTTTACTTTTAAGCCTTGAAAAGAAATATGTAAGGGTTATTGATATTCACTGGTTGAAAGTAAGATTGAGATAGCGAAAGCTCATGGCCTTGAAGTAGGGTCAAGAGTTGATGTATGTTAGGAATATTGAACCACTATAAAATCTTGTGTCTCTTCTTTTACTTGTATTTTTACTAATATGAACACATACTTATCTTGTTTTATCATTACTCTTGCATCTTTACTTGACTAGTTTATAAAAAGTTCTCAAACACACTTTCATTAATTCATCCCCTTTCTTAGTGTCATTACCAATACTATCAAAGATGTCATGTTAGGAATCTCCAAGACCTATTGCACCCTCAAGTCGCAATGTTGATGTGATGGCCATGACTTCAGGTTAGCCTCCCCAAGTTAGTTGTTGTTACATTGGCCGTTCCTTCATGGCCATCATCCTCAAGTAGGTTGTCATCACGTCTACCACACTTTCGAGTTGGTCTCCCCCAAGCCAGTCATCGTCACATTGGCCATGCCTTCACATCAGCCACACCTTCATTCAACTATTCTCAAGTCAATCGCACCTTCACATTGGCTACAACTTCAAGTTGGCTGCATCATCAAGTCGATCACATTCTCATGTCGGCCTCACCTTCAAGTCGGTTATCCTCAAGTTAATCACAAGTCAACCACACCTTTTGCCTCCATCATGTGACCATCCTTCTCATGTGCCTCTGACTTGTTGCCTAACTTGGTCAATCCGATAATGGCAAAACATCAAAAGTCTAAGGACTAACTACTACTTGGTGTCAAGTAAAAGAAAAGGCATGCCTGACTTGACCAAGTTAGAAATCATCGAGAGCCCTAAAGAATGGTCATATTTCACCCATATCCAAAATTTTCCTCCCAAACAATAGCTCTTTAGTAGCATCCTTGTCTCACCCTTGTACCGATTTCTCCTCCTCCTCCTTCTTTGTTCGATCCATCACTTGACCTAAGCATATAGGAAACCACTCAATTTGGCCAAGTTGGAAGCCACGGCATCACGTCCATGAATCCATTTGTCGCGTGCAGCCTCGTCCATCACCCATGGCCTCCTTTGTTTAACATCCATGGCTTTCATCATCACTCACAACTTCATCCACAAGTCCTCCAAGCCTCCAAGATGATCATGATGTTCCAATATGTTGCCTCTCGGAGATGGTTGTTATGCTCCAAGTCTAAAACTTGACCAAGGTAGCCATGACATTCCAAAACCATAAGGCCTTTGCGGCTAATACATCTCCTCATGATCAACATGCCCTAACCCGACAAAAAGTGTGATGTGCATGATGTGGCCTAACCGAGCAAAATGAGCATCATGCTTGATGTTGCACCTTGATGTGCCCTAACTAGGCAAAGGTGTGATGTGTTCGACGTAGCTTTTGTGGTCAATGCATCTCCCTGCACTCAATGCACCTTGATTGAGCAAAATGTGTGATAAACCCAATGCAGCCTTCATGGCCAACTCATCTTCTCGCACTCAATGCAACCTAATTGAGCAAAAAATGTAACATACCCAATGTAGCTCATGCCACCAATGCGTCTCCCTATGCTCAACAAGCCAACACCAGTGAATCATGAGAGATGCTTGATGCAACCATCATAGCCAACAGGAATTCACCATATCTACTACTACTCAATGCACCCTATCTACCAGGGTTAAAGCATGCAGCACACCGGATACAACCTTCACAACCTAACTTGTGACACCAATGTGGCCTATGTAGCAAATGTATCTCCTAGTATTTGTTGGGTCCAGCCCATATGTGGGCTTGGCAAATTTGGGCCATGAGCCCAAATCAAAGAAATCAAAAGAGAAAGGGCAAAATTTGGTGATGGCAGTGTATGTGCGCGAGCAGTGAACGCGTGCAGCATGCGGTGACGTGCAGAGCAAAGAGGAGAGAGAAATAGAGAGAGAAAGATTAGGTTTCTGAGTTTTCTGCTTGACGATTTGTGGCCAAACGTTGTTAGTTTCGGCCCAAATTTTATGTGGAGAATTCTTGCAACAAACTCTACAATCCTAACGATGTTGATCTACAATTTACCCTCTCTAAGGTACTTTCCTGCGATATCCACTTTGTGAGACCTAGAATTCTCTTTTGAGGAGATTCATCCTATATGATGAAGATATACTATTCTTGAGCCAAGATCTATGATCTTGATGTTATTCTGATCCTCTAGTTATTCTAGAGAAGACCTACTGTAAACCTATTATCATTATTATTGGTAGTGAAAGTTTGAGGTGGAATACGGTCCCGTGGTTTTTCCCACATTGGGTTTTCCACGTTAAAAAGATTTGGTCTCACTGTGTGATTGATTATTTGCTCTATTGTTTATGTTGTACTGGTTGATATTTACATTTGGATATCAAGTTGGTATTTTGATGAGGAACCCATTTTGATACACAAAGAGGGAAAAGAATATTCCGCTTTAACAGGTTTTTCCCAACAAGTGGTATTAGAGCAACAGATTATTTGGTGCTAGTTTTTCTTGTGTGATTGAAATGGAGTCTGATGATATGATTAAATTGAACTCATCAAATTATTCCACTTGGAGGCATCTGATGGAAGATTTGCTCTATTGCAAAGATTTGTATAAGCTTATCAAGGTTAAAGATAAACCTTCTACTATGGATGATGAAGAATGGGAAGTTCATGAGCATATTTCCTATATTAGAAGATGGATGGATATAAACTTGCATGAGCATATTTTCGATGAAACTAGAGCTGATGTTGTTTGGCAAAGGTTAGAAAACCTCTTTGCGAAAAAGACAGTGGGAAATATAATTTCTCTCCTTAGAAGGCTTATAAATTTGAAGTATAAAGATGATGGTAACATTATTGAGCACATAAACCTATTTCAGAGTCTTACAAACAAGTTGATTGCTATGAAAATGAATATAGATGATGAGATGCAAGGATTATTACTTCTCAGCTCTTTACCAGAAAGTTGGAAAACGTATGTGGTGACTATTTGTAACTCCACGCCAGAGGGGACTCTAACCATAGATATGGTTAAAGACAGTTTGCTAAATGAAGATACCAGAAGGAAAGAACAGGGTAAATCTTCTTCTAGTGCATTTGTTACTGAAAAACAAGAAAGACGTGGAAGAAGTCATAGCAGAAATCCACATGGTTAAAGAGGAAGATCTAAGTCTAGAAGAGATATCAAATGTTTTCACTGTAACAGGCCAGGTCACATGAAGAAAGAGTGTAGGTTTTGGAAGCGAGAACAGAATGAAATTAAGAAAAATGAGAAAGAGACCAATACAGTTGCTGCTGAAGGTAATATCACTATTGTTTGTGATGAAAGTTGTGTTAGTCTTATAGCTCAAGACAGTAATTGGGTAATTGACTCTGGTGCTTCATTTCATGTTACTTCTCATGGTGATTTCTTTATATCTTACACTACCGGTGATTTTGGTAATGTCAGAATGGGAAACAGTGATACATCTAAGATTGTGGGTATTAGAGATATTTGCTTAGAGACCAGTATTAGGAGCAAATTGATACTCAAAGATGTTAGGCATGTTTCAGATATTCGTCTTAACTTGATATCTACAGGTAGACTTGATGATGAGGGTTTTGCATACTATTTTGGTGAAAGTAAATGGAAACTCACTAAAGGTTCTCTGATTATGGCAAAAGGAAAGAAGATTAACTCTTTTTATGTCATGGAAGCTAAGCTACACAAAGGAGAGATTAATGCAATTCAAAAATGTGAAAGTATAGATCTTTGACATAAGAGGCTTGGACATATCAGCGAGAATGGACTTCAAACTCTTGCTAGAAAGCAGTTCTTACCAGAGTTGCAAGGTACATCTCTTAAATCTTGTAATTATTGCTTAGTTGGAAAAACACATAGAGTTGCATTTCAGACATATCCATCATCTAGAAGATCAGATGTTATTGATTTAGTTCATACTTATGTTTGTACTATGCAAACTAGAACTCTTGGAGGTGCTATTTATTTTGTTACTTTTATTGATGACTATTCTAGAAAAGTGTGGGCTTTTGCTTTGAAATCTAAAGACCAGGTACTCGATATTTTCAAGGAGTTTCATGTCAGTGTTGAAAGAGAAACTGGTAGAAAACTAAAGTGTATTCGATCGTGGCGAGTATAGGGGTCCTTTTGAGAATTATTGCAGGTTCCATGGTATTAGGCTTGAGAAAACAATTCCTAAAACTCCTCAATAGAACGGTGTG
The DNA here is from genome assembly GCF_036884655.1 of Musa acuminata AAA Group. Taxonomy (NCBI): domain Eukaryota; kingdom Viridiplantae; phylum Streptophyta; class Magnoliopsida; order Zingiberales; family Musaceae; genus Musa; species Musa acuminata. The sequence continues at coordinate 37,129,195 of NC_088332.1, read as the reverse complement.
GCAGAAAGGATAAACAGAACCATTGAAGAAAGGATTAGGTGTATGCTTTCCCACGCCAAGTTACCAAAGTCATTTTGGGGGGAGGCTATGAGAACTACAGTTGATTTGATAAATCTTTCTCCATCAGTTCCTCTGAAAGATGATGTTCCAGAGAGAGTATGGAGAGGAACAGATATATCTTATAATCACTTAAGAGTCTTTGGGTGTAAAGCATTTGTTCATATTCCCAAAGATGAGAGGTCCAAGCTTGATAGTAAAGCAAAAACATGTATCTTCTTAGGATATGGTCATGAAGAGTTTAAGTACAGATTATGGGATCCAGTGAACCAGAAGATTATTAGAAGCAGAGATGTTGTGTTTCTTGAAGACCAATTGTTTGATGATGGTGATAATATTGAGAAGCCAGTAAACTTTGCTTATATTCCTTGTAGTTTGGGTCCAGTTCCTTCACCTGTAGTTCATGATGATCATGAGGGAGATGAACAAGAAGATTGTGATGAGAATACCAATGATGATACACCTACAGTTGATGATGTTGAACCAACTGAACATGCACCTCCACCACCAATTGAGATTCCATTGAGAATATCCACTAGAGAGCGACAACCATCTACCATATATCCTCCACATGAGTATATTATGCTTATTGACAGGGGAGAGCCAGAAACTTACCAAGAAGCTATTCTACATGAGAATAACAGTGAGTGGGTTAAAGCTATGCAAGAAGAGATGAGATCCTTGCTTGAGAACCATACCTATGACTTGGTAAAGTTGCCTAAAGAGAAGAAAGCTCTCAAGAATAAGTGGGTTTATAAATTAAAGACCGAAAACAATAGCTCACAACAAAGATACAAAGCACGACTAGTTGTGAAAGGATTTAGTCAGAAGAAAGGTATTGACTTTGAAGAAATATTTTCTCCGGTTGTAAAAATGTCCTCTATCCGAGTTGTTCTTGGTTTGGCTACCCGCTTGAATTTAGAAGTTGAGCAACTTGATGTGAAAACAGCATTTCTTCATGGTGATTTAGAAGAAGATATTTATATGGAGCAACCAGAAGGTTTCAAACAGGCACCTAGACAATGGTACCAGAAAATATGGTGTGTAAGCTTAGGAAAAGCTTATATGGACTCAAACAGGCACCTAGACAGTGGTACAAGAAGTTTGATTTCTTTATGATGAGCCAAGGGTATGATAGAACCACATCTGATCATTATGTGTTTATGAAAAAAATTTTAGATGATGATTTTATTATTTTATTGCTATATGTTGATGATATGTTGATTGTTGGCCATGATGTTGGAAAAATTGAAAAGCTTAAAAGAGAGCTAAGTAAGTCTTTTGCCATGAAAGACTTAGGATCGGTAAAACAAATACTTGGCATGAAGATTCTTCAGGAAGAAAAGGAAGATTTGGCTATCTCAGGAGACTTACATTGAAAAGGTTCTTGAAAGATTCAACATGAGTAAAGCTAAAGCAGTTTGTTCCCCACTTGCAGGTCATTTCAAGCTGAGTTCGAAACAATGTCCTACAAGTGAGAAAGAAAAAGAAGAAATGTCCAAAGTGTCTTACTCATCTGCAGTATGCAGTTTGATGTATACTATGGTTTGTACTAGGCCAGAAATAGCTCATGCAGTTGGAGTTGTCAGTCGATTTCTCTCAAATCCTAGAAAGGAACATTGGACAGCAGTGAAATGGATATTAAGATATCTAAGAGGTACTTCCAAGTTATGTTTATGTTTTGGTAATGATGAACCTTTGTTAGAAGGTTACACATATGCAGACATGGCAGGTGATACTGATTCCAGGAAGTCCACTTCGAGATTCTTGATGACATTTGCAAGAGGAGTAGTCTCTTGGCAGTCGAAGTTACAGAAGTATGTTGCTCTATCAACCACAGAAGCAGAATACATAGCAATTACTGAAGCCTGCAAGGAAGCTTTATGGATGAAAAAGTTTCTATAGGAATTGGGCTTGAAACAGGAAGGATATACTGTTTACTGTGATAGTCAGAGTGTCATTCACCTCTCCAAGAATTCAACATACCATTCTAGATCCAAGCATATTGATGTGAGATATCACTGGATTCGTGATGTGCTTGAGATGAAATAATTACAGTTGAAAAAAGTACATATCAATGAGAATGGTTCAGATATGTTGATAAAGTCTTTAATTAAGGAGAAGCTTGAAGCATGCAGGCGAAGAGCGGGCTTGGTATAGCCCACCATATGAGCTGGAGGGAGAGAATTGTTGGGTCCAGCCCATATGTGGGCTTAGACAAATTTGGGCCATGAGCCCAAATCAAAGAAATCAAGAGAGAAAGGGCAAAATTGGGTGATGGCATGTGTGTGTGCGCGTAGTGAACTCATGCAGCGTGCGGCAAGGAAAGAGGAGAGAGAAATAGAGAGAGAAAGATTAGGTTTCTGAGTTTTCTGCTTGACGATATGTGTTCAAACGTTGTTAGTTTCGACCCAAATTTTATGTGGAGAATCCTTGCAGCAAACTCTACAATCCTAACGATGTTGATCTGCAGTTTACCCTCTCTAAGGTACTTTCCTGTGATATCCACTTTGTGAGACCTAGAATTCTCTTTTGAGGAGATCAATCCTATATGATGAAGATATGCTATTCTTGAGCCAAGATCTATGATCTTGATGTTATTCTGATCCTCTAGTTATTCTAGAGAAGACCTACTGTAAACATGTTATCATTATTATTGATAGTGGAAGTTTGAGGTAGACTACGGTCATGTGGTTTTTCCCACATTGGGTTTTTCACGTTAAAAAGATTTGGTCTCACTGTGTGATTGATTATTTGCTCTATTGTTTATGCTGTGCTGATTGATATTTATATTTAGATATCAAATTAGTATTTTGACGAGGAACTATTTTAATATATAAAGAGGAAAAAAATATTCCGCTTTAACGTATTTTTTCCAACCGTATTTAATGTGCCTCGTTTGCAAAGCATGTGATGGGCATGCGGTCTTTATAGTCAACTAGTCTCCTCACACTCAATGCACCCTAACTAAGCTTAACAAGCAATGTGCCCTACATGGTTGTCATAGCCAACGAGTCTCCCACTACTCGACACATCCTAAACATGCAAAATGTGTTACATGATTGATGTGACCTTCATAGAAATTGTGTCCTTTTGTGCTTATGCTCCCAATGCAGCCCTCGGAGACAAGACATCTCCATCCTCGTAAGGTACACTTTAATTGATTTCTGATGCTAGTCACAATTGTCGATTTCCTTAGGCATAGATTGCACTCGCATGAATAAGCCTTTTCGAAGTGTGTGTGTATGTCATGCCTAGTTAGCCAAACTTGTTATTGTCAATCGGAGCTAAGAGGAGAATATTTATTATAATATTCCTTGTACCATAAATATTCTCTTAAAAGGATCCATGATGACGCTAAACCAAGAGGGGTCAATTAGTGCAAGCATATTTAAGAACTTTCTCAGAAAATAATTAAAGATACAAGAATGAATAAAAAATAAGATAATAAAGTATTTAAACAAACATAAACAAATAAATAAAAGATATAATAGTGATTTGGTCTTCTTAATTTACATCCACTCTCGATTTTTTTTTTTTTTTGAATTCTTAGGTTTCACTATCTTGATCTTACTTTGTATATACTTTCTTTCTTCTTGAGGCTTAGGAGTAAACATAAATAATAATCTTTACAACTCAAGAGAGAAATTCTCACTATACAAACTTGACATTTAAACTCAAGAATATTTGAGAACTCTTGTATGCAAAACCTCGTGAAGTATATGGATATATTTATTTTAATATAATAAATATATTTATTTATAATATAATTATATGGATATATATTTATATTCATTGAAGATATTCTAGCAAATATTTTAATTTAGTTTATATGAATCTATTTGTTGTGAGTACATGGAAAAACTAATTAGCTTCTATCCTTGGCTGCTATCCTAAAGACAAACCCATCAATGTTTTCTCTCCCCAATTGTTTTTGCCGAAAAAGACAAGTGAACGATATAAGATATAACGTGTAAAAACTATAAACATAAAAATAGAAGATTCTCATAGACAAAAGAAATAGTTTATATTGGTTATCATGATCGATTTTAATCTTTATTTCAAGTTCATGAATCAATCCTCTAAAATAATTTTGTACGAAACCTGCCAATAGCGTATGGGATTCCCATTTCAATTCGATTTCCAACGTTGACCCGAAAACCCGACGGCAGTGGAGGCGTGACTTCTTTCCTTAAAGGTCATCCCAAGAAACGCCCACTTCTTTTACCTGCTTTTTAATTGAATGAATAAGTGGGCCCACAAGAGATCCCCAGTAGTTGTTCCTGTAGGAAACGTGTCGTGTTGGAGTGACGTGTCACCCAAACCACCCGTAACGGAGTCGAGCGCCGAGTCCCATCGTGCAACGCTTCCGTAACGAGCCACTTTAGAACGGGATACCGGTCCACGTGTGTGCGGGGACTGCGTCTGTCTGTCCAATTACTTCGCAGGAACGGTATTTTAGTCCGTCTTGGTCTCTATCTCTGTCTCAGGCTTCCATAACTGGACTCCACTGTCACTTCCCTACGCCCACCCACCCTCTATATATACTGCTCGTAACCGCTCTCCTCTGCCAACTCTCCTATCTCGTTTTGGTCGCTTGAAGCTGTCCACAGACATATACACTGCTCGATACCGCTCTACTCTGCCAACTCTCCACTAGTCTTGGTCGCTTGAAGCTGTCTAAGATCTGATGGCCGTGGATGCTGTAGATGCCGCCGCCAACCGCGACGAGACGCCTCCGCCGTCGCCTTCCCACCTGGCGGAGTCGCACGCGAAGAATAATCGATCGAGGAGCCACCACTCCTCCTCCTCTCCCTCTCCCTCCTCTTCCGTAGCCCCCGAGAAGGATGCTGATGACCGCCACCGCCACCTCTTCAGCAAAGATGAAATCTACGCCGCCTTTTGCCTCGTGATGCTTTCCAGTGGCGGCTTCGGTGGGGAAGGAGGTTTCGAACATGACGTTGTGTTGCCGACGTCGGAGCAGCCTCTTCAGTCCTACGATCCAGCGCAGGAGCAGCAGACGCAGAGATCGCCTCTGAAGAAGCCACAGACGCTGCCTTTGGGGGAGCAGCAGACGCAGAGGTCGCCTCTGAACGAGCCGCTGACGCTGATGTTGTCTCTGAAGGGGCAGCAGACGCTGCAGAAGCCACCTTTGGAGGAGCAGCAGACGCAGGCGAAGACGTCGCCTTTGAACGTCAATTCCTACATCTGCTCCGAGTGCGGGAAGGGGTTCCCGTCCTTCCAGGCCCTCGGGGGACACAAGACCAGACACCGGAAGAAGGCGTCGGCGACCCTGAAACTAGAAGCGGCCGGTGAGGACACCGCCTTCTCTGTGTCGACCAACAGCGCCGCCTCAGCCGCGGTTGCGGGAGACGGAAAACCTCACGAATGCAAAGTGTGCCACAAGTCGTTCTCGACAGGGCAGGCGCTGGGCGGGCACATGAGGCGCCACTACGACGGCGTTGTTGGCGGCGGCCGCTCCACCGCAAGCAGCGGGGTGACGATGGCGGCGGTGTCATCTTCGGCCGCAGCGGGCTCCGGGAACGACCGGTGGTTCGACCTGAACCAGTTGCCATCGCCGCCACAGTTTCCGAAGAGGAAGGAGGCTGAGGAGGAGGTGACCAGCCATCTGGCGTCCGTCCCGAAGAAACCCCGTCTCTCAACGGCCGGCATCGAACCACCACCACCACCGCCACCGCCACCGACCTTGCATAGCTTCTTCTGATGTGTTAAAGATGTTATTTATATTGACGTTATTAAAAATATTCTTTTCCTCAATCAAATTCTTTTTGTTTCATTATTAATAAACTGTCATTAATAATTGTGAATAAAATAGTGAAATAGTGGTCATTGTTATGTCACAATTGCTGACTCAAGTGAGTTGACAGGTGTGTGTGTTTGTGGGCGCACGATTAAATGTCAAAACCTGGACCTGTCTCCAAAGTCAAAGTCGAAGTCAAAGTCAGATCTAATTGCGTGAAATAATTTATATCTTTTGACATGTTCTACTTCGGCCGATTCTTCATGCTTTAATTATCTCTCCCTGATTGAAGCTTCCTATGTCACTCAAAATATAAATCAAATCATAAACGTTATCAATTGGTTTCATCATTAAAATTCGAGATTCAACACCTTCAGTTACTTAGTGAGGTCAGCAAGACGTAGCTCGATTGTAATTTGTCATGCTAGCTCGAGCACCTGAGCTTCCACCTTAACAACAACAACAACAACAACAACAACAGGATACCATCCTTCTTCAGCCTCTCGATCTCTTCCTAAAGATTCCCAAAGATCATCACATACGCTGTCGATGAGGGCTATTACGTAGTGATGGTGTTGCAAATAAAAAACAAGTAGCTGAGTGAAGTGAATCTGAAGGAGCTAGCCATGACTTAACTTACTAGCACTTTGTAACGGAAGCAGGTGTCGACTATAGCCTCCCAAGGGGAATGATAGATTTGCTTCACCACCCTTGAACACAAGGATCAATGGTAGTACTACTTCAAGGCTACACTGCTAGTCATAGGTCCCTTACAATTAAATCATATGAATGATGGCATGTGTGACACGATACATACTTTTTTTACTTATTATTTATTTAATTTAATTTTTTTACACCTTATGTTGCCTGTTGTATGTATAATGATGCCCATGGATCTATGCAATGAGAATCAGATCGTAATGATATCATGATAATAAGATCGATTCGCCTTTAAACATAGATTCTAAATAATCTCGATCATAGGTTACTCGAGAGGAACATTGAGATAACTGGACAGACTGGTATACTGTATATATGTCTATATGATGGAAGTGGTTGGTTTTATAGTTGCTCATGTAGGGACACTAGGGATACAGTGCAAGTGCTCATTGGAGAATGAGTTTACTGATCAATCTGCTTATAGAATACTGGATGGTTGATGATATCTCATTATCAAATAGTAATTCCATCATCCCATTGATATATATGGTCCTTAGACTTGAGACACCAAGGATGTCCTGTATAGTACTCCTCTCTTTAATATCGGACTGATAGGTCTAGAAGTTTCAAATCTAGCATGGCTAGTCATCAAGAGTGGAAACCAACCTTACGAGGGCAATTAAGTGTCGCTAGAGAATCATATACTCTTGGTGTCATGAGAAGAATATCCTATATATTCTTGCTTAGGCAAATCCCTAGCCAAGATAATTCAAATTGAGAGAGAAAGAGTTCTTGGGAGAATATGATTAGAGTGAAACTCGGGTAGAAACCATATGAGCCTAACAATATAATGCCCGGTATACGATCTTTGGGATATTAGATGGATGTGGGACTATAAATATATGGTAACTGAGGGCAGACATGTTCAATTGATTAGATTCCCTTGTATCATCTAGAGACTACGACATAGTGGCCTAGTACATCTGTAGTCAATAAGTCAAATGAATTATTATCTTCATAATAATTCATTGAACTAGAAAAAGTTTTGATAGATATGACACATGGCTAGCTCGATATTGGGCCTAGAGGGTTACACACAAATGATAGGTGCTGCAATGAGTAGAGGTTCAGATATAATATATTTGTTGGAGCCCATATCTTATTGGATATCCAATAAGCCCCTGAATTATTGGATCCTATAAATAAGATCCAATAAGAGCTAATGAGAGATTATTAGGTAGAGATCCACTAATCCATAAGGCTTGGGTAGTTGGATGGAGATCTAGTACTAATAAGGTAAGATCCATTAGGGTAAGTTTATAAGGACCTCAATAAATAGGAGGGAAGCACAGAGCTATAGGCTAGACTCTTTTTGGCTGCCACCTCCTATGCTCCTCTCTCCCTCTCCTCCTTAGCTAACAACCTCAGTTTGAGGTGTGAGGATAATAAGAAGGGCCAACCCCTTTTTGATCGTGTGGTGCGCATGAACAGAAGGATTATGCAGTAATTTGAGGAGCATCTTTACAACGCTTATCATATGGATTACTGCTAGAGAGGAGGACAATTGACCTCCTTTATCATCTCTCATAGATCTATGGATTTTTAGGGATATACAATCTCCCTAAGTAACATATCTTTTATGTATACATAGTTTTTCGGTTTTGCGGGTTTTTGCATACCAATCTTTGCACGATGACAAGAAACTTTTTCTATAAAAAATTTTAGGATTTTATTTTTCTATTCTTTTTCCCAATAGCGATATCAGAGCTAAGTTGTTTATGTGAAAGATTAGATTTTAAACTGTGTTGTGTTGAATCATGTAGAATTATTTTTGTACGATTGTTATGATTTTTATTTTAGTTTTCAAATCTGAACTACATGTCTTCTCTCTATTAAAAAGAGCTTTAGATTAATATTTTGTTATCAAAATTATCATTGTAGAACATAGAGAAAAGGGGCAACAATTGTTGCTGACCTACAGTTTGGCTGAAGGCTGCTTGTAGCCTTGGTTGAGAGCACATCTTGCTGCTCTTGGCCTGGATAAATGCAGTAAGGCTAAGAGCAGCAAGGGGGCTCTCGGCTTGGAGGTTCGCAGCCCCTACAGCCTAGTTTCTTAGCCGCAAGGGGCAACCTTGGTAGCTAGGGTTTCATTGTTGTAGGAGTTGCCCTAGCGGCTAGGGTTTCCTAACAATAGAGGACACCTTGGGGGCTAGAGATCCCTAATCATCCATGGCAGTCCTATGACTAGGGATTCCTGGCCATAGGGGCAACCCTAGCGGTTAGGGTTTCCTGACCGCATTGGGCACCATAGGGTAGGGTACCCCAAAGGCTATAGAATAATTAGTTAAGTAATTTGAGTTTATTATTATTATTATTATTATTATTATTATCATCATCATCATCTAGTAGTCCTATATGATGATGTGTGATATGGATAGATGATCATGGAATGTGTGATTTGTGTACATATGATGTGATTATTATTAATAGTGGGGCCTACGAGCTTCCAATTTTTCTTATTTATTATCGAGTCTATATACTTGTGATTATGTTCTAATTACACAAGGAGGCACAGTGGGAGTCTGGAGATGACAACGGTACCCACGAGACTGAAATGGATGATCGTGACGCATAGAAATACGCCGAGATGTCGATGAAACCGATAAAGACAAGATGGATGATCATAAGGCATGGAGATGTGTCGATGCACATATAGATAGTGATGTAAGTGATTGAGCCCACTAGTTCGAGCTTGATCACATTAGGTTGTGGTCCATGATCATTTAGTGTGATTGCTCATGTGATATGTAATTGAACTATACACTTACTATATATGTATATATATATTTGCATATAATGTAGATATATATTAAATATGTATATGTGACATGACATATTAAGAGATCGAATCAAAGCCCCATCTCTCGATAATATTAAGTTAGTAAATGTGAGATAATTATATTAACCCACGTGACCTTCTATCGTTATAGGGAGAAATCGATTTTCGACATAGGTTGAGTTGTTCAAGTCCCTCGAGGCTCCCCTATATTGAGATTCGAGATCTTGCCTATGATATAGAGATGTCACCGGTGACCTAAGGACATGATATGGTTGGTCGAGTCCCTCGAGGGCATATCATCGAATCAAACTCATCTTATAACGATGGTGATAACTTAATCGAACATCATGGTTGGTTAATTCCCTCGAGGCCATAATGGTTCGGAGGCCAAATAGGATGGGAATCGCAACAAGTTGTGATCGGTAAGAGTTGCATACATATTCGGGCTTAGCGTAATTGATCGAGTCCCTCGAGTTTATGTTAATACACTTATTGGATCCTGATTAGTATTAGAGATCTATCGAGGGCCTTCAATTTACATATCGGAGGGAGTTGTGTGTTTCGCGAGAAAATAGTGAGAGTAAATTAAGATAGAAGACCTTATCTTAATTATTTTTTTTTATAAAATCTGTGTGTTATTTATTTATGTTATATATTTATTTTAAGAAAATATTACTTTTAAATCCCTTATGTGGCATACTTGATGTCAATCACCTTACTGGTCCAAATTACACAGATTGACTCGGCAACTTGAGAATTGTTCTCACGGTAGAGAAAATCGTATATGTCCTTGACATAGTGATGTCTACACCCGAGAAAGGGGCAAGCGAGGATGAGATTATTGCTACGTGAAATACATAGATGACTCTACTCTTGCTAAGTATTATATGTTGGGCTCCATGACTCCCAAGTTACAAAGGTAGCATATAACAATATGGATGTCAGATCCTTTCTCTTGTATCTCTATAAACTGTTTGAGGAACATGGAATAACTCAACGATATGAGATATCTAAAAGTCTCTTCCACGCTAGGATATGAGGGGACACCAATTCAGAACCATGTCCTTAAGATGATTGAATGGATAGAAAAATTTACGAGTCTAGGAATGGTCCTAAAGGATAACTTATGTGTGGATCTTGTGCTTTAGTCCATACTAGATTCTTTTTCACAATTCATCATCAATTTTAATATAAATAAGCATGAGGTGACTCTCCCTGAGCTCATCAATATGTTGAGAGAGGTTAAGAGCACCATCAAGAAAGAGAAGCCAATTCTCTATATTAGTGAGACCAAAAAGAAAAGGAAGGCAAATAAGTCCCTTAAGAAGGGCAAGGGCAAGGAAAAATCAGATAAAGAAAAGGTTGCCAAGAATGACCCGATAAAGGACAAATGCTAGTACTTCCACTATGACAAAGACATACACTAGAAGAGGAACTACAAAGAGTACTTTACAAAGAAGGTGAAATAGAAACATGGATTGCTAATCATAAGTGTCATACAAGCCAATAACGTGAGTGATGACACATGTGACATGAGACACACTCTTTTTGTTTATTATTTATTTAGTATTTTCTCATTTTATATTATATATTGCATATATTGTTTTGTCCATGAATGTGTGCAATGAGAATCAGATCGTGATGAGATCATGATAATGAGACCGATTCACCTTTAAACTCAAATCCTAAATAATCGCAATCATAAGTCACTCGAGCGAGACATCAAAATGACTAGTTATATTAGTGTGATACATACCTATCCATATGATGGAGGAAGCTAGTCTCATAGCTGCTCGTGTAGGGATATTAGGGATACTACACAAATGTTTATTAAAGAATGAGTTTACTAATTAATCCGCTTAGAGAATATTATATAATTGATGATATCTCATTGTTAGACAGCGATTCCATCATCCTAGTAGTGTATCTAGTACTTAGACTTGAGACACTAAGGATATTTTGTATAAGTGACACGAGAGTGTCTAATTTGCTACAATCTGCTCATATGGATCTTGTTGATGATATGGTATTTTTTTCAGCCAACAATATTGCCTCATAATCTACAACTCAACCCACTCAAATATGACAGCTTTTCAGCATATTCCCTATACAGAGTTAAGGCTGTTTTAAGATGCTTTTCTTCATGACCAAGGAATGCAATTAAAAGAGTTGGTTAGCAGCTATAAAATACTTAATTTCGAAATTCTCTCTGCATAAAGGGTTGTTTGATGCACAAGTACTTATTTTAGTATTTAGGGCTTAGAAAGGACTTTAGAAACTGATGATATTGGTAGAAACTCTCTTAGAGTGCTATTTTGAACTCTATATCTCTTGGATGTGTCCTTGAGTGGTGAGTCTTTTGCTTACAGTTCTGTATCCTTGTTTATTATCCTTAGGGTGATGATCTTTCTGTATCCCTTTGTGATTTTAAACTTGGTGGTGAGCTATTTTTTGTTTTTACCAAAGTTGCTTTGTGAGTTCACTCTTTTTCTATTTGGAAAACTCATTCTAGCAAATACAATTGTACTATTGATGTTTTTTTCATGTGTTTACTCCTTTTCTGCACGAAAAACTCATTCTAGCAAATACAATTACGATGTCGATGTTTCTTCATGTGTTTGCTCCTTTTCTGCATGAAAAATTCATTCTAGCAAATACGATTGTATTGTCAACTTTTCTTGTGAGTTCATTCATTTTCTATCCAAAAAAACTATGCTATCAGTTTTCTTCCGAAATTAATTCTACACACCCTATGGCCAGTTATCGAGAGTGATAACCAACCTTACGAGGGCTATTAAGTATCGATAGAGGATCATCCACTATCAATGTCATGAGAGGAATATCCCATGTATTCCTGCTTAGGAAAATCCCTAGCTAAGGTTATTCGGATTGAGAAAGAAAGAGTTATATAGGAGAATCTAATTAGAGAGACTAGAGTACAAACTGTTTGGGCCTTATAGCACCATACCTAGTATACGATCTTTAGGATATTAGAATGATGAAGGACTATAGATATATGATAATTGAGGACAGACAAGTTCAATGGATTGGATTCCCCTGTATCATCTATGGACTACGGCGTAGTGACATAGTATGTCCATAGTCGATGAATCGAGTGAATTATTATGAAGATAATAATTCACTGAATCAAAAAGAGTTTTGATCGGTATGACTCATGACTAGCTCGATATTAGGCCTGAAGGGTCACACATATATGATAGGTATTGTGATGAGTAGAGGTTCAAATATAAGTTATCTATTAGAGCTTCTATCTTATTTGATATTCAATAAGCCCATGAATTGTTGGATCCTATGGATGAGATCCAATAAGAGCAAATAAGAGAATTATGTATAGAGATATACTAATCCAAGAGGCTTGGGTAGTTGGAACCAAAGGGCCATAGGCTAGACCCTTTGGTTGTCACCTCCTGTACTCCTCTCTCCCTTTCCTCCTTAGCTAATAGTCCTGGTTTTGGGCATATAGACAGCAAGAAAGGTCGGCCCCTTCTTGATCGTGTGGTGCGCATGGAAAGGATGATTGTGTAGCGATTTGAGGAGTATTTTTACAGCGCCTACCATGTGGATCATCGCTAGAGAGGAGGACAATTGACCTCCTTCATCCTCTCCTATAGATTTATAGGTTTTCAGGGATATACGATCTCTCTAGGTAACTGTCTTTCGTATACGTGTAGTTTTTAAGTTTTGCGGGTTTTTGCATACCAATTTTCGCATAACGACGAGAAACCTTTTATGCAAGAAATTTTAGGATTTTATTTTTTTATTCTTCATTACACATGTGATGCTACCCTAGATTTCTCAATATACACCTATTGGGAAACCGTAGAGAGCATCACATATGTAATAAAAAAATAAAAATAAAAATTAGTTTCATAAAAGAATCATATCGAATTGTCATGCATCGATTGAAAGTATAAAATTTGTAAAAACTGAAAACTATGTAAGATATGTGAGACACTTTCACCTAGGGGAGATCGTATATCTCCTAATCTATAGATCTCAATCTATGGATGAAGAAGATCTCATAAACTCCTCTCTAGTGGTGATCCACATGGTAGACGCATTGACGATGCATCTCCTCGCACAACACATTTCTTCCTCACATTCGCACACCACCACGTCGCAGCAACCAGTAAGAATTCGGCCCTTGTTGCTATCCTCATGCACTTGAGAGGGGGCTATCAATTGGAGGAAAAAAAGGGGGAGGAGATTAGGAGGCTAGTAGCTTAAGGGGTCTAGCTTGTGGCCCATTTAGTCCCAACTTCTATTTACAGAGAGTCTCCTTCAACTAACCATATTGGATTCTTCTTTTGGGTATTGGATCTTTATCCAATAACCCCTTAACTTAATGGATATTAAATTCATATTTAATAACCATTCTAATCCCTATTGGGTCTCACCCAAGAATCTATTAATACAAGAGCTTATCAGATATCATATATCTGATCCTCTATTTATTGCATTGTCCACCATATGTGTGTGACCCTCTAGGCCCAATATTAAGCTAGCCATGAGTTATACTTAGCATTGTCAAGCCCATACAAAATATATTTGAGTCTCACTTTAATCGGATTCTCCCGAATTTCTCTCTCAATCTAAATCTCATGCTTATCAGATCAGATTCATCATGATATGATTGACCCTAGCTCAGGATTTGTTTGAGTGAGAATATATAGGATATTTCTATCATGATATCGAGAGTAGATGATCCTCTATTGACACTCAATTCCTTTGTAAGGTTGGTTGTCATTCTCGATGACCAACTGTGCTAGATCTGAAACTTCCAGACCTATAAGTCATATATCAAAGAATGGAGTACTTAAACAAGATATTTTTGGTATCTTAAGTTTAAAGACCAAACATAATTGAGACCATAAAGTCACTTTCTAATGATGAGGTATCATTAACCATCTAGCATTTCGTGAGCAAATCATCCAATGAACTTATTCTCTAATGAACACATGTACTATATCCCTAGTGTCCCCATATGGGTAGCTATAAGACTAACTGCATCTATTATATAGACCAGTATATAGTATACCAATCTGTCCAATTATCTCGATATCCCTCTCGAGTAACCTATGACCAAGAATATTTATGATATTTGTTTAAAGGTGAATTGATCTCATTATCATAATCTCATCATAATCTAATTCTCATTATATATATCTAAAGACATTAATATATATTTGCCAAATATAAAGTGAGAAAATACCATAATAATAACAAAAAATAGAATGTGCAACGTGTCACACGTGTCATTACTCATGTGATTAGCTTGCATGACACTTGTAACTAGCAATACCATCACTACATGCCTTCTGCCCCTCATGCAAACCCTCACCATCTTGACTACAATGGTACTCTTAGGGTCGAGTCTGGTAGGTCGACTATTTGAATAGCTACTCGCCCCTATATAAATTGAATATCGATCTTGGTCTATCTTCTCCTTTTCCTAAAGAGGATCGAGAACTTCAACAACCTTTTGAAGGACTCGGTGCTGCAGAGGTAGGAGGCTTCTTATCGAGAATTGGCTCCTTGAGTTCCACACCCCTTTGAGGGCGAGGCATCTTCGTTACAATAGTCTTCTACTTCTTTCTTAGCTTATCGAAGCTAGCATGGTGGTTGAACCGAATTGGACCTGAATTCACGAATAGTGGCTAGAGTCGAAGAGGCCATTGCCATACCCAAAGAGGAGCTAGGCACCTTCTTCTTTAAAGAATATAGATTAATGTTTGTAAAGGATCAAAATCATAAGGTAGCATAGGATTAAAAGAGGGACATCCATGCTCTAGATGGCCTTAGAGGGAGAGAATATATCCCTTAGCTAAAGCACTTGATATGCATCCTCATTCGACAAGAAAGGGAGGGGTGTTATCTATGCAACGCATCGATAAGATGAGATCAAACCTCTAATCTTAACTTGGACTTATGAAAAGGAAGTACTCATTCTAACCCTTATGGTTAGAAGGGGCTCCACTAACTTTAAAACCGTCCCTCCCCCCCTCAGCAACCAAATAGTAGTAACTTTTCCTCTTACGTAGTAAAAAATAAGTCAAAAAAAGTTTATAGGTCGGAGTAATGTCGTCATGCTAGCATTTCCCGATGAACACTATTAGATAGCATTACAAGTTAGGCGCTATCTGAGAAGATAATATCTTCCACCAATGTAAGTAGGACACTATCATTGGATGGAGAGAAAGACGAAGTCCTGCCTAGAGGGCATCACGAGATTAAATGGATGCTAACTGGGTCGAGAGACTTGCAAGTCAAACTGGATTGGGATAGAATACTTGACTCATAGGTGATCCAGAAGTGATGCACTCACCACTAAATCATAGAAATATGAGCTTTTTATGAACTCTAAGTCCCGAAGAGCTTTCGGGTTCATAGGAACTACATTCCCTAATGAAAAGGGGGTTGAGATTTCCTCCACCCTTAGGCTGCCCAAAGTTGAAGTATGGACCTTGATTGACTGACGATTAATTTATTGAGAGGAACTTATATGAGAAAGGAGAGATATCCTAATATAAAGAGATAAAGGAGCAGAATGATAGAAGATCGATCTGTTGCTAAACCGACATCAAGACTACGAGAGACTCAAGAACCAACTCACCTTGCAGGGAACCAAAACGAAGCTAAGAATATTTCTAAGGAGGCTCTGGAGGCTCAAATGGAAGAATGAGCTATACCCATAAGGTGAAGAGGGATTTATAAGGAGGAAGTCGATCTCTCTCCTGCCAGAGACAAGTGTCCCTTCGAGACACTTCCAAAGGGATGCTAATGAATTAAGGACTCGAAAAGTGTTGGATGAAAGATTCAAAAAGTACTAGATAAAGGATTCGAAACATGCCAGATGAAAGATTTGAAATGCACTAGATGGACTTGAAAATTACAAAAATCCATCATAATAAAGGTATAAAATAAAATATACCCGAGGCACGCCAGTCGAAAAAACCTCACTCGTGTAATAAGAAATTTGTCATGACGGAGACACATGATAAAATGTGCTCAAGACGCATGAGTTAGGAAAACTTGATCTTCATAAAGAGAAATCTGTCATGAGAGAGGCACAAGGTAATATGTGCCTAAGGCACGTACGTCGAGAAGACCCGACCCGCAAGAAAAATCCCTATTACTCACATGTCGGATGAACTAAATATCGTATTTCGAGCCCCTCTTAAAAGAGTCCCGATGCATGTCATCAGAGATGACAAATGATAGGGGATATATTGTCGGCTAATCATCCGACATATCACTATCATGTGGTGTCTAATGAGGAAGGATAATATGAAACTTCCTTCTTATCATTTATGATCGAAAAGATAATCACAAGCTTCCTTCTTATTGTTTATGACAAGAAAGACAATCACAAAGGAAACTTTTTTATGAAAAGTATAAAAGATTGCTTTAACACAGAGAAAGGGAGACTTATTTTGACTATTTACGTCCGTACTCATATATTTTGAGTTACTAACTTGAGCATCGAAATGACTAGATCAGAGAATCTCTCTCAACCTCAATCTTCATGTAAGTGATAAGGAGTTTATCATTTCTATGTCGGAGACACCTCGGACAATCCTATATATACGGGTTTATACCATATCAAACTAACCAAAACGTCAATTATATTTCGGACAATCCTATGTATACGGGTTCATACCATATCAAGCTAACCAAAACGTCAATTATATTTTCCTTAACGTAGAAACTTGATTTGTATGCATCTTAGTACAAGTGAGGCAGATCTTTTTTTTTTCCCATTGTATGATTCCTTTTTTCACCCTTGAATCTAGAAATAATAAGAGGAAGATGAGCTAAGCAGACCGGTAATCAAATCCAATCGTTTTAATCAACCTAAAAATAATGGCTGTAATATGAACTTTCAAACACAATGTCATTATGTTATCATGTGAGTGGAATTCTCAAGGATGGATGTAGATTTAGAATGCACAATAAATTTTCATTTTCCTATGGAGGATTCATCTTTAATAATGCTATTCATATTCTCAGGAGAGGCTACATGACACTTCAGTATCAGGACCACAACCTAATGGACACCAAAACTTTCTGTTCAACAACTCGTACTAAAAGACACTATTTTTCTTCTTCCTGACACGTCTTCTGTATGTCTCAATTTAATCAACTTAAACACAAAAAGAAGAATGAATAAGTGCATCGATGCAGTCATCGTCAAGCTAGTCTTGTATCTGATCTCTGATCCATTTAGTAGCCACCCATTTCTGGCCTTTAATCACTGGACAGCTCCCATGAAGTGACGTCTGCAAGGAGAACAAGGTCTGATCAATTGGAGTAGAAGATCAAATAGAGAAGGGAAAGGAGGTATCGTTATTTGCGAACAAGGTACCATAATGTCAGTGACATAATTTAAACAATAATTAATTAATTCAAGCTAAAAGCAGCACAAACTATTCAGAGTTCTTTTTAGTACCCTCTTTCAAATTTGCATCTAATAGTACCATGATGGAATGACAAAGTAAACAATTACTTTTCTTTCAATAAAACTTCAATGTGAAAACACATGCTATATCCTGAAAGTATCGGATTATAATTTGTCCAACTAAATAATCCACTCTCCATACTTTCACCTCAGATTAGTATACTATCATATTCCACCAGTTGTTAATCTGCAGTCTCACCTGGTACGAGGATAAACACAATGACTTGGTCTTCACTTTCTAAAATTACAAGTTTAGTTACCTTAATGCATGTTAATCAAATGTTTTCTTCAAATGCTCAGGCAACTACAAACAGAAAACACAAGAAGTTGGAAGTAAATATTCTTTTCTATCAGTCTGCAGAAAGAGTAAAATTTATTTAGGAACCAAAACTCTTCTTTGCTAACAAGAAACAATAAATGGTCCAGGGGTTAGTGTTTTGCAGCCTGTTCTCCTGAAATTCATGATCACGATCAACTACTTGCAATTATTTTCTTGATCTGCCCATTTTATGCTTTGTTCCCAGGAATAATATTTCAAGTTGTAAGGTACGAAAGATCTGCTCTGTCGACCGACCTCACATCTTCGTCCTTCAATCTACTAGACTGTAGGTCATATCATTATGGTTTGCTAGGTAGTGATCAGCAGAACTTATATATCAGTTTCTGGAGAAGTATTGGATAAATTGTTATATCTAGCAATTAAACTACTAATTAACATGGTGAAAATAGTATCGATGTGGTGTATCTGAGTATTATCAGCCATTAATAAGCAAACAATAATTGCTTTCCCACTTGCACAAAGAAAGCAATTGTAAAAGAGCCACTAGATAAAAGAGTACTCACAGGATCAATAGTGTGATTTGTAAACATTGAATAGAATAAAAGTCCATCGCCCTTTCGTGGCTTGACCTTCAAACCAATACATTTTTCATAATCGTACTTGATATCCATATTCGACCCATTCTGCAAATCCAACATGATTCATGTACCAAAGTTATCAGGCAAGTTAAATTTGAAGTGTGGTATCTCTTTTCGTACGCCTACCTCAAAAGGAAAAACAGTTTCTCCCCCTTCCTCAACATCTGTCAGGTACAATATGAAAGTAGCAACCTGATCACATTGCTCAAAATAAATAATCTAATGGTAATTGTTAAGATGGCTTCTATAAACTGCAAATATAATACAAATGAACAATAAAAATACTGACTTGAGCAAACTCAGTAAAAAATTGCATGCAACAAAAATGGAACCTAAACTTTCAATTTCATTATTTTCATCAAATGTGCTAAGGGAAAACCTTAAAAGTATGAATTTAAATTTTAAGCCAACGATATTAACAGCAATTGCTCAATTCTTGTTGAACCACCAGAAATGGACCCGAAACTAATTCAAATTTGACAAAATCTCTATAACTAGGGAAGTGACTGAAATTTCATTAATAAAATTTGGGACCGGCCTTGGCAGAAATCCATCAATTTCTGTGATTTAAGCTGAGGCAAACCTGTGTTCGACACAGCTTCAGAGTTAACAGAATCTTATAGTTTTCAGTATGATATTTGCATAGGTTATAGTACATATTTTCAAAACAATATTGATTGCTTCAATGTAATTACTGACCTGGATATGGTGACCTAATAAAACGTGCAACATATTAAATCCTATTAATTTTTTTAGACAATGAATGGTGATATTGTTCTAAGAAAAGAAAAAAATGGAAAAAATAATTACCATCAGATATATGCAGGCAATAAGAACAAACTCTGAGGGAAAAAGTGGAATTTTTTTCTTTTAGATATTTCTATGCATCTATGATTTTAATAATTTGCAGGTGTCTATTTGCAGTTGACATATTCACTGGATTAGAACCTAGTGAAAGGAAGTAAATAAAAGACTTAACAAGGTATGAATACTTTCACATGCCAAGGCTGTATGTATTTGTCTTAGAAATTTTGGAAACCTTCAAATTCCAACTTGATATGCAAAAAACAGAAAATTGTTCGGCATAAATATCATTTTGTGATCCTGCTTCACCACAGATTGGTTAATTGTTTTCTTATTCCATGTTTTGTAGCATTTACTAGCCACCTCAGATCTGCATAGGAGAAGCAACTTATGTATGATCAAGGATTAGTCAATTTCTTACTCTGATTTTGTTGGTTCAGAATTCCATGCATGGAAGTTGGGCAAAGTATGGTTCCTATTACATGGTTGGAATTTGAAAATTTAGAATGCTTATTATGTATTGCATAGTATTATCGATGTAAAATAGCAATTTGAGAACTCAGATCAGAAGCAACTAAACCTAAGCAACAGACCTTGAAAATTCAGTAGTAACAGGAACAAAAGTACATTCATCACAGAAAACATGGGAAAATGATACAGCTAAGTAGGTACCCTGTGGCTCTCCTGTGGGCCATACACATCTGGACTGAAGGCATCATAATGAGAAGCATATCTCTGTCCAGTCTCATACCGAAGGACATTAAAGGCCTGCAACATAGTGATGTCCCAGATATTTCTTAACAAACAAATTAATATATCCATGAAGGTAAAAGGAGAAAAAGAGAAAATGTAGGTCATTTGTTAGCATTAAGGAATCTAGAAGACTGATTTTTATGTAGACTTTTAATTCAGTAAAAAATGCATGAGATTCAGTAATTGCATAATGACTAACACAGTTGAAGTCCTGGATTTTGTCATTACATTGTAATTTGTCCAATATCAAAGTCGATGCATTCAGGATTTGGGTTATAATTTTTTGGCAGGATAACCAAGCCTAAGCATGAATAAACCACTTTCTTAGACTTCAAGTCATCAAAACTTTCACACGTGTGGGAAAAGAAACTACTGGAGTGTAGGAAATTATTCTAAATATATATATGCTGAGTGTCAAAATGTTAAGATAAATACATTCTTAGGCATCAAAATTGTGCTCAAAATGTACTACGATAGGCTTGTTTAAATCCATAGAATCCATAAGAATGTATGATACTTGCATTAAAACATCAAACAGTGCAACTTGTTGCAACTTGAACATATTATCAAGTTTAACTTCCTTCTCAAAAGAGAGACAAAGATATGTCCTTGGTAGATTGATGAAAGATACTGTGATTATGGAAATGCATCTATTTTCCATATCCAGAACTTTCAATGGCTATGGCTATCAAATGGATTTAACTGTTCCACTCCCTACAAAATGAATCACAGAGGCTATGCCTCAGTCTTCATCCAAAGAGAAAAAGAAACGTTAACCATATATTACCACAATATCTATTCATATTAAAGTCAGCCCTTTCCTTCACAAATAATCATTAGGATGTGCATTGGTCAGACTGTACGTTGACTTCATATTAAGCCTTCAAGGTCACAGATTTGTGTTAATGGCACTGTTAGAATATTTTTCATAGAACTTCTCCAGCTTAACTCTGAGTGCACTCAAAAAGGTCCAACTAAAATTAGAGAAAAATTATCTCATGTCATTCTCATTGGATGGCTACATTTCAAAAATTGAAGTCCTGAATATATTTTGCATCTGTATTACCAAGTATCTAACAGGTAATCCATGGTGTAATTAGCTAGAACTCCAAGGCCTACACCTATTAAAGGAAAGTCAACATGAGACCAAATACAATAAAATGTCAGAAATTCTTTAACAACATAATTCTTATAGAGAACTGAAGTTAGCTTTACCATAACATATAATAAAATTTTTATTTGTCCTCGTGTGCCTTATCAGATTATTAAACTAGCTCTTAAAGCATTTATATGGTTTGAATTATTTTCTCACATGATACAAAATTTGCTAACGAAATATATGGCATATCAATATAAGAATTAAGAAATGAAAATCCTGATATAAGATTTAAGTGATAGAATGAATGAATAATCGACTTGGAAGCAATATAAGAGAAATGACATCCTGATTCAAGTCCAGATTTTAGTCGCAAACAATCTACCTCTCCATTTTCTATTGGAAGCATGGTCACTCTGGCAATCTTTTTCTCAATTTGCTCCAAAGTTCCAGTTGAATCTTCTGATGCACTAAGGAATGCCCCAGAACTGTCAAACATAGTAATTATGAGATATGATTTACAAGAAAAAAATCTACATTGTGAGATTATAGGAAAAAAGTGGTGCTTTGGTCATTTACTTTATCTTTGGTGTTTCTCCAACCATTTTTCAGTTCTCACTTTTTTTCCAACCCTGTGTAAGTATCTTCTTGTATTAAGTTGTTACTAGTGAAAATCAGATAATGCCTCTTCCTTCTTCAGAAAAGAAACTAATGGTGAAAAAATACATGCAAAAATAATATCATATTTTTGAGAATCAGAGTTCAGAGCAGCATTCAGACTCCAGAAACTAACACTAAATTCTGATCAATCTTGAGCAGTAATGGCTGAAAATTAATTGTAAGATGCAGAAGTTCTTGTGTTTTAATCTATCACCAATCATACATCAGAAGGTGCCAGTCAAATGCTAAGTGGTTTCTGTATCTTTTAGAACATCATCAACAATATGTTGACCACAGAAAATTATGAAGAATTCACAGAAGATGTCATTAGTTTTTCGACCAACTTTATAAATTAAATGTTGCAAAAGCACTTGCTCGATCAGAGAACCTATATGTACATGGACAGTTATAATCGCTCCATCAACCTTGTGAAGCTAAAATATATGTAATTGTGTTTATATTTCTCTAAAAAGGAATTCAGAATTTCTTATTCTGAAATTGGTCTATAATTATCATAGAGCTAAAAGTTTACCTTGTCCTTATCCCATTATTAATTGGAACCGTCTCCTCCTTCCTTAGTGCTACTGTTGATGGCTCAAGTCTTGATTTTGCAGTTTTTATGATAGTTTGACATTGATCGACAGTTGCAAATTTGGGGAAATAAAATGCACGAGGTTTCCAGCTCAAAACCTGTTTCCAGAATTAGCAGTGTACACAAACTTAGTGACAGTTGTTCAAGAAAACCAAAACTTCAAGCCCAGAAGATGATACAGATTTTTGCATATACATTCCTCAATATAGGTATTTGTGTATCTGGCCATGCCTTGTTCAAAACAGCATGATGATCATCAAGGTATATAATATTTATGTTTGTACCCCTTCACTTCACTCCATCTATCATGAGTAGCCTTAGAAACTTAAACAAAGAAAGAAAAAGGAACTTGTAAACCTAAGCAATTCTGCACAAGCACCCACAGCAAGTTAAGGGAGCAACGAACACAGTTTATATTGATATTATACAAAAGTGCAATTCAGTGGCATATTAGTTAACACATGGAAAACCTATGTTTTAACCTGGCTAACTTCATTACTGTTCATTGAAACAGTATGGTGAGTAGTATGCACAAATATGACAGAGTTTATAGGGCATTATAGCAAATGAAAGAGAGGCAAACATATACAACGATATACATGACATTTGAAGGGTATATACATAAAGAATCCTATGATTAATAAATATTAACTAGTCAAAGATCTCACAAAAAGTCAAGGGTTGACAAACTAGTTAATGTAAATTCTTAATTGTTCTCTTAATCTTGACAAGAAGACAAGGATCACCAATCACCCAGAAGTTAAAAACTCAAATCATCTTAATGTAGTTTCATCAATCATGCAAGTCACACCGTTAAAATTCTATGGGGAAATCTCCTGATATCTGCATAATCATCTTCTTCTAAATTATAGAAAAAATGTTAGAATGGTCAAGGTGGCTTCTTCATCTCTTGATAATGAAGTTATTGGATCTGTAAGAAATTCCAGGTTAGTGCATTAGAATTACAGTCAACAGTGTGTATCAGAATTTTCAAAGGAATACACGTGGTCAGAGGGAGTTTGTTTCCACAGTCATTAGTTTGGAATATCTCTGCTAAAACCATCTTGACCATCCAATCCATGTGTAAAGAATGCCATGTCTGACCAGGTATGCAATCAAAAGTGCTTTTTTGGGGTCCATTGAATGGGTTCAGGAGATTCCTGGGATGCTCAAAGAGATCGATTATGCTCATAATATAAGGCTTGTACATGAAAAATGATCCAAATTTGATCGCTTAAAATAGCAAACAAGTCCATTTCCTATAATTTGCCACAGTACAATTCCCACTCACACTTCACCTTCCTCATCTAAATCTCATCCAACCCTCCACAATTGCACAAACCAGCAAGCATCACTTCTACCTGTACGCTAATTCATCGGAATCACAAGCACAAAGATGTGGATAGAGAAACAGAACCTGGAAGGCGATCAAAGCAGGATTGCTTTCTCCAGTGAGCCCATGGGGCACGGCCGGCAACTCGACCTCGTCCGCCCTGGCCTCTTCCATCGATCTCCTCCGAGCCCAGCCGTCGCCAGGCAACCCCTGCGAGAACCCAATTCAAATCCCACTTCATCAAACACGATCATCAAAACGAAGACACAGAGAAAGAAGAGAGCGGCAGAGGCCACATCAGACGGTGGCACACCTGGAGGAAGAGACCCGAACCGAAGAACCCAACCATGAAGGAGAGGGAGCAGCATAGGAGCAAGAAGGGGAGTTCAACCTTCGTCCTCCCGGCCCTGTTCGCCTTCATGGAGACCGCAGCACGAAATAGGAAGTCGTAACCGAGTGGGAAATGGGATCGGAGACTGGCCTTTATGCCGCAGGGGTTTCTCTTTAAAGAAAGAAACAAAGAAAGAAAGGCGCGTCGGGGGAAGAGATCGTGCCGTTTTCCACACCAAGAATCATACGGAAAATTAAAGCACTGGAAAGCTCCGGTACCCAAGAAGGCAGATTTGTGGTGTCTGCTGTTTGGGTATATTTGTGGGTGCGTGGCTCGTTTGTTTTGGAGATTTTTGACCCGAAGGATTACGGTGCGCTGCACATGGGATCCGACACGTGGAATACACGTCACATACGGGAGAGACACGGGTGATGTGTGAAATCTAATGCCACTATATGTGAATGTTTGCAATGAAAACATGCGTGCGTGATTTCTGCCAAAAGAAGCAATACATGAATGACCGTTCTTCGGTGGTGGTTTCTGCTAAACACAACTACTCAACTTCTCCGGTGAGGTACTTGTTCTGTAGATCTGTGGCCTGCACATTCCGAGGTGGAAGTTCCGGAGGCAGAGCACGCAGTGGCACAGCCCGAGAAGCCATTTGCCATGTGTCCTCGCTGCACCCACATGTGCTCCTTTTACACCACAAACACAGACGCCCTCTTTGCACCAATAGCCATGGATTCTGATCCCAGGTTTCCGATCAGAAACTCCAGGAGCCATTAGATCTCCGACGGACGGCACGGATTGCTCTACCCTACGCATTTCCGGTGCACAATTCCCACCACGTAAAAGGATGCATGGCTGCAGACTGAATCCTTCTTAAGCTGGATTGAAGAAAAGAAGAACACAGAGGGAAAGCTTGTGGAGACGCTATGCTCAGGCTGCAGGTTTCTGGTTGCGGAATCAGGGACGGCGGAACGCCAAGAATCATTGGCCGCCGCCACCAGGGCCAGTTGGTGCTTGAAGCTTCGAGGCTGAAGTGGCCGTCAAGGTGGAGTCGCTTCTGCTGTACTGTCAGGGCCGTGAGGGATGATGCTGAAGGCGGCGCCGGCGGCTTTGCAGGGCAAAGCTGGGATCCTGGCTTGGAGATTGAAGTGCCCTTTGAGCAGAGACCTGTGAGCACTGAACTTACCTTCATTCATGATGTCATCTCACTCGCTTGTAGACAGAACAAATATTAAGGTCTCATAAAAAGCAAAGCAATTCAGTTAGTTTTATGCATAATTTCATATCTGGAGTCTGTGATGTATGTTAAAAGTATCTCTATTTCATCAAAAGAGGAAAAAGATTGTATTTTCTTTTGAGGGGATTAAATTAGAAGAGCTAAACTATCTCTCGCTTGAGGTAGAAGGGCTTTACTAACTCTAGGGAACCAGAATTGCTAATATACTAATCTATTTAATCTTGTTAGGTTTTATTGGGTGGGTTGAACTGTTGGGAGTTTCTTGGCAGATGTAATTCCATAAGTGGAGTTAGGAGGATTCTGAATCATCATTTGTTTTCCTTTTTCTTTTCCTTCTTCATGATAACAAGGACTCTCTCGGTACCATCCATTTATTTCAACTTGCAATTTGGTTGTATTAAATTTGATATGTTGAGAAGAGGCTGAGGCTCCAAAGATGAGTAATCAAATCTCTAAGAGAACAAATTGATTAAAGATGATAGATTTTATGCATAAAGAAGCAGGATCCAATCTGATTCCCCAGTAAAGGACAAGGTCAAAGAAACCACCACAACGGAAACTCTAGTGTTCTATTAGAATTTCTTTAAATTAGATGGTAGAGCGTGATGCATTTTGGCATCCCTTAACTTTTTTTTCTTGTGACTTCATTACAGATTTTGCATACATGATTTCTTCAACACATTGCAGAAAGGCCTGATTAATGTCAAGGCCAAATGTACAGTTTCTGCTTATCTAATAGGATTAAAAAAAATCCCAATTTTACTTGGTTGAGTAAGTCATATAATTCAGAAGACAGCTTTACATGTTCATATGCATTCTCTATATCAGTGAACATGGTTAATTAATTAATGTTTTATTGTGTCTCATTCACCATCTTCAGTAAGGACTAGTTAATATTTCTAAATATAGCGATGGAAACTAAATCACTGTACAGATTCAGTAGAGCATATACTGTTTTCTTGAGGTGAACTTTCACTGATGTGATAGGTTAACGAGTATGCTGCCTTGAAAACTAGTACTCTTTACTCCTGGGGAGAACTGAGTCCGGGGAACTTC
Source organism: Musa acuminata AAA Group (assembly GCF_036884655.1). Classification (NCBI taxonomy): domain Eukaryota; kingdom Viridiplantae; phylum Streptophyta; class Magnoliopsida; order Zingiberales; family Musaceae; genus Musa; species Musa acuminata. Next base: position 37,102,610 of record NC_088332.1, on the reverse strand, counting down.
TTCTTACGCCTTGGCAGCTTATCGCTAGTAACGTTTACGGTTCTAGGAGCACCGATAGCAGCTGCAAGTTTCAACCCTTCAAAGGTATGATCAAATTGACCATCTCATTCTGATATGAAATTATCTTCTTTTGTTCATGATAGAACATGTAAATAATGGTAAGCTTGCATCACAAGATAGTATAATTGCTTCGCCAACATGTTGTGTAACTGATTCAAAATTCTAGGAGCAAGATAAGTCAAACATCTGCACAACCGCTCATAATATTCGATTAAAGGAAAATTTTGTGTTATAAGTGAGAACTTACTACAAGTCTAAAGGACATCATACATATTTCTGTCTGCTGAAAAAAAAATCATTTTTATATCTAACTTTTCTCTCTTCTTTGCTGCTCTTGTGCAGGATCCACTAAAGTTTGTTCTTGCAGCTGGGACTGGAACTCTTCTTCTGGTGGCTCTGGTGGTACTGCGGATTTATCTGGTAAACGATATAATATATATTAATCATATGAATTAAAATAGAGATGAACAGTTGAACAACAAAGCTCCTGCAAATTACTTGAATAGTTGGAAGTAATTCAACAACAACGACGACGCTTACAAAGAAAAGTCTAGTTACTTTGGTGGAATCAATGAACTCCTGAAATTGATCTGCTATAAATGGTTGGAGATCCTGCAATGCGCAGAACATATGGTCCATGGACGTCTAGTTGAAATAGCTTCTCCTTCCTCCTCTCAATAAATCTTATTCAAACCCCATTTTAAATTCAGGACATGATACCATGTAACAGTAGTAACTTGTAACTTTGTTTTTATTATTTTTCCTCAAGTATCTTTAAACACAGAAGATAAGATTTAAATTTCATTACCTTTTTGCTGATACTATATCCATCTACAACAGATAATTTATCAGTACATTCTTATATCTGTTAAAAAATGTTCTACAATGTAGAATCAAGACTTTATTCAGTTACTTGCACCAACTTTTCCAACTCTGAACATCAGTAAGATGAACAAGATATATGAATTATCTTGCTTATTGATTTTTGGGTACTAAGTACAACTCTGTTTCAGTGTTCTGATATTCCTTGATTTACTTGATATCATAGGTTTGAAAAAATTTGATGTTTGATGTGAAAACTGCTGATTTCATTTTATATTCTGATGTAACAGGGATGGAGTTATGTTGGCAACAGGCTATTATCAGCAGTGATACCCTATGAGGAAACCGGGTGGTATGATGGGCAAATGTGGGTGAAACCACCTGAGGTTAGTCATCAACAATCATCAAGCTAGCCACTTGCAAAAGAAAATTTGCAAAGAATTTAACTCAGAATGAATTGATCATGAATCTAGGCACAGTATTGCAAAAAAAATAGTAATGATATTAGGTAGGTTAAGGTCCATTTCTATTTCATGCGTTTAATTAGCAAAACTGGATACATTGTTCCTCCCAGCCCCTGCATTGTCGGGCACCTCATGCGCTACTAGACCTACCCTAATTCTTATAACAAACTAACGACCGTGTATTCTAGATAAAATTGTTCTAGTTATACTATTTGTTGATTTAGCAAATGTAGTATTTTAAGAATTTTATGATTGTTCTGATGTAATATGTGGCCTATTTCTTATGTTAGGTATTGGCTCGCGATAGACTGTTGGGGTCTTATAAGGTATGTGATCATTGCAAAGTCACCATATTTACTTGTTAGTGTGTAAAGAATTCCAAAAAATAAAGAATGCCTTCTTGGACAGCAATATAAATTACTTTTTATGGTAACTAATGAGGTTAATGTTCCATAATTTCAAGTTGTCTTTAATGAGAATCACACAATGTAAACCAACACATGCTCCTGCTTGTTCAGTTGAGGTGAAGGATGCTGATGACCTTGCAGCTGCTGCAGCTGAGGCAGCAGATGGAAGGTGAATCAGTTATTAGTCTGCCACACCTTTAGCTATGAATGCATAGTTAGCACATATATCCAGTTTTTGGTAGAATCACTCTGTAGCTATGCACACATAATCAGCACATTTCAGGAAACCAAAAAAAAGGATGGTCCAGACTTTTAAAAAGCCATCTACCAGAAAAGTTAAACCGGACTATTCTTCACATAATTTTAACATTCAGATGAAATAATGACATTAATTACAGAGATGAGGCAAATCTATCAGAAAAGAAGATAAGACCAATAAGAATAGCAGGAAGGAATACCCCATTCCCAATCCTCACAAGCAAAATATGGCTATGTGATATGGCTGGTGGTTTCCAGAAGTCAGTAAATGCTTTTGATATTTCTTTAAAATTAACAAAGATACAGCATGGTGAATTGTCACATATCTGTCTATATAAGAAGTTCCAAGTCATTTTTCTACACTTGCACATAGTACAACTGAAGATATTCTACCAAGTGGCCTATGGATATCACTTTGTACTTTGATCAGAAAGGTCAAACACCAGATGCACAGGGAGCATCTGGTTCTTAGCTTGCTTAGACTGCTTCAACAGAATCCTTTGCTTTACATGAGGAACCACATGATCAGAATATATGTTATTATGTTCTGCTATCTGTTGATGCCAACTGTTCTTTCCATTAATGTCTGTGGTTGCAATTACAAAAAAAATTTTGAGGCCACCATAAGAACCTGTTGTTTCTCATAAAATCTCCTTTGTCTATATTTCATATGCATGAATAGCTATGCTGAAGAACAGTACCGCATTGTGCATTAGGTAAAACCAGTGATTAAGTTGTTGAAACAAACATTAGTTGGGACAGGAGCTTTGCTTGTTAGTGCTGTGTCACTGTTCATATTTGCTGCTCCAGTGGAAGACTTCCTGCATTCAGCTTTCAGATCAAATGACAATAATTTGAACTCTGCAACTTCACAGATCAAACCTAATCTGAGGTTGGCCCTCACCAAAGTTTTGTAACCAGCTCAAAGTATGACCTGCATTGACTAACTTCTTATCAACTTTGCAATGAATGTAGGAAAGAAGAGCTTCTTAGATTACCAATAGAGGTGAAGGATGATGATGACCTTGCAGCTGCTGCGGCTGAGGCAGCAGATGGAAGGCCAGTCTACTGCAGAGATCGGTTTTATCGTGCCTTAGCAGGTGGACAGTACTGCAAATGGGATGATTTGCTGAATTAACACATGAAGAGAGCCTGAAGTTTCTGCCATTTCTCTGTGCCAAAGCAACTACAGAAGTAATAGTTTCTGGTTTTGCTTGCCATATTGGTGTAATGCTGCAGCTTTTACTCCCAAGTAGATAAAATTGTCAAGCCTAGTGAATCTGAAAGCATCACATCCGATTCAATAGCAATTTCAACTGCATCTTTTTCTGTGATTGACACCAGGTTTTATAGCAATCTGCACTCTGTAGCCATATACAAGTCCTCAATATTATCTTGCATTTACTTATTAGATATAGTTTGGTGGAATTAACTTGCCTCAAAAGGTTAGCTGCATCAAGGTCCCAAATTTCCTCCATCTCTAAAGAAAAGCCATTATTTTCCCTTCAAAAGGGAAAAGAAAGCAGAATTGGAATCGAGGTTTAAATGCCCAAGCTTGTTTTAGTAATCAAAAATTCACCTCTCATCTAAGAAGAAAGTAGCAATTGTTGACACAGAATAAACAGAGGACTATAGCCTATGCAAATATGCAAATGGAAGCCATGTATGTTTCAACTTCGAATACTTTTAACATGATGTGCAAACCTTGTCAAAATGTCAAAAAAAAATGATATATTACATTTTAAAATATTGTGTGAATAAGTCTGTAGAAAATTAATCACATCAAGCATTTTTTTCCCTAGTGACAAGAGTATAAATTCTCTGTCCATGAATTCCAAACCAAAAGTCTATACCTGTAATTGCAAATGAAGTTGAAGAATTTTTTTTCTTTCTCAACAATTGTTGGTGGCAATCCTAATTCAAACATAATGCAAATGCTGGCTTCAATCTCAAAATATTTCAATTTTTGTTATCTAAGTCAATGGCATGGAATCCATGTGCCAAGAACAACAAATTTATGTGAAAACATTATGTTGAGAGAAGAATAATGGAATTAGTCTAGTTTACTTCTCATGAAATATCAAGCAGTCTAAAGGTGGATGATGACAATCTTGAGAAAGAAAAATCCAAAGGAATGATAACTCCATGATCTTGCTAACAGAACTTCCTACATAATATTTATTTACACAAAGGCAATTAAACAGCAAAAAACATATGGATTGTGCCACAAGAGACTGTAAGAATCAATTCCAAAGTCCATCAAACACATTCCAAACATATGCAATTCTCATCCAACCTTTGTTTCTTTCCTCTATACTGATGATTTCCTCTGCGAAACTTCTTACTTTCTGATAAACAAAGACCCTCTCAAATTGATTTCAGACTAAAAAGGAAAACCTTTGATATCTCTGAATCATAAGATTGAAATAAGGACTCATTTGCATCCCCTTGATTCTCAAACTCACACTAATGACATTAATAGCACAAGATCGATCACTAGCTGTCAGTTCGCTACCTCCAAGGAAAGATAAAGATGATGCTCCTATTATTCTCGCTATCATGATATCTGAAACCCCTTTAGCTTTGAGCCGTAGACTGGATTGTAGTACTTTATATGAGAAGCATCCATGTACAAAGAATTGGGTTCTTTTACCACCAATAGACTCTTTTAGCTTTTGTTCCTTGCTAGAATTGTGACCTGAACTCATCCAACATTTGTATCAGTTATCAAGTGGCACACAAGTTATAACATTTACTGATGTTCCGTGGAACAACTCTCTTGTCAGGAACATGGAGTTTGGATCATCTATATATACTTGAGATGGGTGGAGGTAGCAGTTTCAGCTGAACTTGGAAGCACCTTCATGTCCACCATGCGAAGGCCGATGATTGCAAAATCGACTAGACTAATTCGGTACCTTTATTTCTTTTTTCATTCTTTCCTTCATAATTTGCATTAGAAGAAGATATCACTGCATGTTATCATCATTTTGGTTGAGTGTACCATGTAGACATTCATAAACCTCAACAATGTGATGTATATGGATGTTCATCAATCATCTGCTAGTGGAATTGGCTTCTTGCAGTCATATATGTTTCTTCTCTTCTAACGCTGCAGATATATTTGCAGATTTCTATGTTGGCAAAGTTCCAACTCTGAGATTCTTAACACTTTAAAAGCTTACTCATATCATTATATATTTTTTCCATGATTCTGATTTTAACTGGTATAGCAAGATGAGCACCAAACCTGAAAACAGTCAATTTGAAGTGGACTTTTCCAATGACTGAAGTGGGCTACATGGCTTGAATGATTCTCCCTAGCTCACTGCTCCATGCACAATCTGAAGGTAATTGACCCCAAAAAATAATTTGTCTGTGCCTTCAAAATTGGCTGTCAAAAATGACTTGAAGTTTACTTTGAGGAGGGGAAGTGACAAAGGAAAGTATAGAAAAATGAAAGTGCTTCAGATTTGAGGAGATCAAAGAGAGGACTAAAGATTCATTTGAATCACATAAGCTTGAGAACTAAAGAAGTTCCTCCTTTTCTTCTTTCAGTAAAGTGACAAAAAGTTGCAGGTTTTCTCATACACTTCCAAGCTAAACATCATCTTAGATGTGATGTACATGAAAGTGAAAAAGAAGCTTTCTATTGTGGCTTTCGTATGGCATCAACTATGCAAAAGCATGTAAGATACCTTGTGTGAAAGGTGCAGGGAGTTGTTGTTCATGGATACTTTCTCTTTTCCCCCTCTGCTGCGGCTTTTCCATCATTTGATATCTTAATATAGGATCCAATATAATATGGTCTCTAAAAAATGAGATTCATGAAATTTTTTATCCAACCATAGAAGACACTCCACCACAGACACTGTGGAACATATTCTGTTATTAGTCTATTAAAGTAGCAAATGTTGTGATATGTGATGAAGGTAATTTCTGACCATATAATGGATTCTGTCTCCCAAACCAGTTATACTGCCTTCATTCTTCTAGTTGAGTGGGTTGCTGTCAATACTTTCTACCAACTTAAGTGACCTCTCTCTCTAATTGAATCATCATTCTACAAACATCAGAATTGACCTGAATTCCAGAATTTATATATTCTTCTATACTTGATGAATTATGATGATAGATATCCCATTAGATAAAGGTTGGAAATTATCATAGCCAACCCTGGTTATTTATCTATAGTTCTTCTTTTTCCACCATAAGCTTTCACTGTGAGAACATCTGTTAGAGTTCATCTGAATACTTTCTACAAACTTAAGTGACCTCTCTAATTGAATCATCATTCTACAAACATCAGAATTGACCTGAATTCCAGAATTTATATATTATTCTATACTTGATGAATTGTGATGATAGATATCCCATTAGATAAACGTTGGAAATTATCATAGCCAACCCTGGTTATCATCTATCTATAGTTGCTTCTTTTTCCACCATAAGCTTTCACTGTGAGAGCATCTGCTAGAGTTCATTTGAAAGCTTGTGTTGGACACAGGGAGGTAAAGAATGGGCAAGCAAGACTTGGGAAGCAACAGCATGGAGCAGTAAATGATGCATCATGGTGGATTCCTCATCCAAGGACAGGGATATACTACCCCAAGGGGCATGAATGGGTGATGGAAGATGTGCCTGAGGGTGCTTCCTCCTTCCCAAGAACCTACTGGCTTAGGAGCTCTGAAGGGGTGGAGAAAGACTCTGATCTCTCCACCTGCCCCGACTACAATCACCCATTCCTTGACGTATGAGGAGCTTAGTATCATAGAACTAGCAGCAGTAACAACAGCAACAGTGTTCTACTTGCGGAGAAATAAAGACTTCAGTAGCGTGTTGTCTCACAATTGCTATCGAGGAATGAATTATCTACTGAATCCTTTTTGTCTTAATAATGCATTTGCATGTTGATAGATGACTAGTGGTAAAGTTAGGATTCTATCATGACCGTTAGTATCAACGAAAAATCTTTATCAACTAAAATGTTTGATATTTTGAAATAAAATTATCGGATGAGATTCCGAATAACTAAAATTTTAATTTCATAAATGTATATATATATATATATATATATATAATTTGATCAACGTTAGTTAGTCGTGAGTTAAAATATTTTTTTAAATATTATTTTTAAAGATATCATATCGTAAATTAAATATTTTTAAAAATATTTATTTATTTTTAATTATTATCATAAATAACAAATTCCCATAAATCGCCGAAAATAATTGGGTTAAAATGAGAGCCACGAGACTATCTCTCGCTTCACGTCTCTCCCCCCTCTCTCTTCCGCTTCTATAGGTGGGGAGGGAGGAGACTAGCGGTGTAACTCCCCGTTCGTTGATCGAGTCCGATGCTGAGCGCATCGGGGCTGCTCTACAGCTGGAGATCTCGCGCCGGCCGGAGCCAGTCCGACCCGGACCCGGGCACCGATCCGCTGTCCTCCTCTTCCTCAGCCAGCACCGGGGACGCCCATCCTCGCCACCCCCGCCGTTACCGCAACCGCCGCCGCCGCTTCATCGGAAGGGATCCCTCCGGCGGCCTGATCTTCGGGCCGCAGCTCGAACCCAGGCGTCCCTCCCACATCCACCACCAGACGGTAACGGTCTCAGTCCCGATCTGATCCCGTTCTTGTTGTTGGAGATGATCCGGTAGAAGTCTAGGTTTCTTGTTGTTTTGACGATGTGATAACTTTGATGGAAGTATGAACCTTGAAGTTTGATGCGATTCAATGGATTGGGGTTGGATTTCAGGTGATTGTGTGTCGGAATTGGCTTATGCTACTGCCAACTCAGAGTCATGTTTTGTGGCTCGATCAATGTCATCATCATCATCAACATCTTACAATTCTCCTCCAAGGCCATTTATGATGTGCCAAATCTCGTCTTTTTTGAGGAGTTTTACCTCTCCCGTGTTGTAGCCCTACTCATAAATGATCCAATTTGTTGCTAGAGAAAAGGGGCTTACATTGGGATGCTCAAGCGGACAGCTTCCCTGGCCTAAATGATCCTGTTTGCGGCAGCATATGTTGTTCATTTGGCCAAGAAATCATCAGCTGTCCTGTAGGGTTCAGTTTCTTGGTAGAGAAATAGCAATGAGTCGTGTCAACCATCATGCAAAATCTTTTAGCAACGGCCAACAATTTCTGTTGATTAGACCACAAAAATTTATAGCTTTACAGAGAAACAAAAATCCCTAGTGAAGAAACCGATGTATCAGTATCTGGGGTACATGTGATCGATATTCTCAACCTTGAACCTGAATTATCTGGCTCTTATTCTTGTTTGTTTGGTTGTGCTGGTGCAAGAAGATACCTTTCATATACTTTTCGAGGAATCAAGTCTTCCAATTTACTTACATTTGGTTTTTTATGAGAAAAATTTTTAGGTGTTCGTGCAATATGTAAATGTCTGCCTTCTAGGTTCATATATATTCTGTTCCCTGCAAATTGTACTTAATCTTGTTTCTTGACTAGGAACATGAACCAGTTTGGGTAGGTAATGTAAATGATGGTGAATCTGCTTCGACTGGCAGTAGCAACGCTGGATCTGCCAGCAGCACATTGGACAGGTTGAGATTAACTCGAAATGACCAACTCCCTGGCGTAGTTTTACAGGCAAGGGCAAGGCTTCAAGAGAGGCTTAGAGGCGTTTCTCTTTTGGAAAGCAGGTTAGTCTCTATAATGTTTAGCACACTGAAAATTATATAATAAGATGCTCTACTAATGCCTTTGCCTGATCACCAGTGTTGTGATGTAGTTCAGATATCCAGACGTGCAGGAAACTTAAAATACTTTTTGTGTTTGCTTCCCTCTTGCTGATAAATTCTCTTGGTCCTTGATAGTACGAATGAGATTGCCGTAGGTGATGAACTGAGGCTGATAGACATTGGGGAGTTGGATACAGAGAACCGAAGAGAATGGTTAACAGCTGAAACAGATGAAGATGTGCGATATTTCAATAAGCCTCCTGGACTCAGTTCAGAAGCTTTCTGTAGTCTGCAGCTAGAAGTTTTTCAAGATAGAGAAGATGTCAACGATGTTGCAAGAGCATTTCTCGAGTGTTCCATATGCCTGGAAAAGTTCTTGGAGGGGGATGAAATGATTCGGCTGTCTTGCGGGCACAGGTTTCATCCTGCTTGCTTAGAGCCATGGGTGAAGACATGTGGGGATTGCCCTTACTGCAGAACTAGAATTTGAGTTACTAGTTGTCTTAGGAAGAGATTCAGAGATCATGCCCTACTCAGTTTCTCAACTTCAGTCGAGGCAATGGATGCTTTGCCTACAGTTATACAGGCGAAAGAATCATCCTGTGATATCCGTTAATGTTGTCGTCGATCTACAGACACCTAAGAACTTGCTAACAGTTCACTGTGTACTGTTTCTTCTGGCATTGTAGAACATAAACTTGACCCAATCGTGGAACGTTTACGATTTGGATTCTGCAGGTCTGTTGTGAAGGTTTATTTTGTCACAGCTCTTTTTTAGAGGACGATCAAGCCATGAAAATAATTTCTGTGTTTGAAGGGGTAAGACTATCCATGGATCCTTGGATGCAGTTTTGACGGAAGCCTCTTTTGTTAGACTATATTTTCTAATTTATGTTCATCTATCATTTTTTATCGGTTTATATGTGCACATTAAATTCAATCTTTGCCTTCTTGTCTCATATTTATTTATTTTCATTTTTTTATGTCATTAAGCCTGTCATTTAAAACTAGAATTTATTGAAATGTGATCCAAAGACTTGAAGAGACAAATTTAATGAATTTGAAGATTGATCTTTTGAAAATTATAACAAGAGGAATCATGCAAGAAAAAATAGCATATTTTTCAGGAAGAGAAATTTTTTAGTCGATCATAAAAATGAAGACTTACCATTTTACTATTATTATTGTATATTTTTCAGTAAGCAGGAGTAGATGAAAGAGAAAATATGAAAATAAGGAGTGTGCATGCTTTGCCTTTATAAAGTGTAAGATGGGGAATGTATCGACAACCTAAGCCACATTTTGACTTTAACCACACCATGATTGACATATAAAGGTAACAGATATGCACCAAAGTTAAGGTTTTAAGAGAGTAATAAGCAAATACAAAGGATTGAAGTTTAACATGCAAATCAGAATCATGCAGCTAAGCTTCCAAAGTCAGAGCAGAGAAATGGCAATGCATATTTATTTGTCTTCTCCTGTAGTGGGCTCTGCAACTCTTCCCACTGCTGGTAACTGAGGACTGAGCTTTTCTATAAAGACAACTAACTATCCACATGTGGAATCATAAGCACAGTTGCTCTTACTTTGCCATCATGACTTGTGTAGGAAGACATCACTCCACCATCATGACTTGTATAGGAAGACATCAAAATGTAATTGATAGCAAATCTTGATTGATATATACACACAAAAATGTAGATACATCCCACAATCATCAAACTCATTCTCAACCCCAGCAATTGGTGGTGAATTCAAATAAGGCCACTTAGCTTAATCAAGTGATGCCTATAATCCAACAAACCATAAAAGCCAGAATTTTAAGGTCCTGATGTCAAATATTTCAATAATTATGCAGTTCAAATCAATGGGATGCTGCTGTATCAGTCATCTTTATCTCTCAATGCCAAGATACAGGAATTTGGGGATCAGTGTTCTCATTTGAAAAAGGCAGCTATAGCAAACCAACAAAAAAGGGAAGCCATTAAGACCATGTCATCTCTGAGTTCAAAGGTCATTAGTGTTTTAATTAAGGATTGTGCAATGGTCAAACTAAGAAAGGTAAGAAAAAGGAAACAAAATCATTGTGGAGTTAGAATTAAAAATGTATATTAGCCGAGTAAAATAAGATTGACTAGGAATGATCCTCCATAAATATTAACTCACCTAACAGGCTAACTCAACCAAACTTAGCGTTCCATATACCTTCTCCAATTACATTACAAACTTGTTCCTGCCTAACCAGGGACACGCTGCATCTTTCTTCCTTAAAGGCAGGTGAGGAAGACTCAACCTCTTCAACTCCTCTTGGGGTTTTCTCTCATGTGATCATTGCAGATGCTTTTGCACAGTTGGTTTAATCCTCAGAGTTTGTGCCATCTCCCATTGGATGTGTTCCCCCTCCTTGTGCTCCTTTTTTCTCTTCAAACGAGGTAATAAGAGCTCGTAGCTTTGGCTCATGCTTGCTGCATCTTTTGGCGCATGACTTGAGGAGGCAAGGCGTGGCATTTGAGCTCTCAGCGTGCCTAGTTTTGGCACATTATGACTCACAGCAATGGACGAGAAAGAGAAAAGAGAAATGTAAGCTTTATGGATTCTTCCTGTGTTTTCTCTGTGCTCTTTTTACAAAGTTTTCGGAAAGCATGGAAATCTGAGAGAGCTGCAAAAAACTGCTTTCTAGAGATCGAACTGTGCATGAATTGAGAGTTATACATGTAATTGCTGTATCAGTCAATGTTGAAAGCTATCTTTCATGGACAACTACACTTGTATTTTCTTCCCCTCCTTCCTCTTGTGTTCTCATTGTTGCATGCCTCAGCAATATTTTGAGTTGAATGTTCATCTAATAAATTTTTATTATATTAGTGTTATCATATTTTTAATCAAATAAAAAAGAGACTTGAATCTAATAAATGAAACAAAGGAACAATTTGTCAGTGAAATTTTTGAGTGAACATTATATTATTTGGCTAAGTTATCATCTGCTACATCATAGAAATGAGCATCTACTTTTTAATCTTTTCTCTCAGTCAATTAAGATCATGTGGCAACTTCTTTTTTCTCTCTTTTTCTTATGAATACAATACAGCATCTTATAGTATCATTTATTACCCAATCCATTTATTAAGGAAAAGAAGGAATGATGTACATCATGAACTGTGAAACTTGAAAACATCAAAACAAGGAATCCTAAAATTGCAATAAGTGCTTCCTGCATTTCTCATATGGGAAATCCTCAAAAACCTGATTTAGGAACCTTTTCTTTTGTGAAATACAAATATACTAATCAGCAAAAGGCTATATTGCCATCTCCATCACCACCAGACCCTCTTAAAACGTGTCATGCTCTTATCATGAACTCCAACCCCCCACCACACCATCTTCCCACAAGGAACATGTCAGAGTTACAAGAGAACAATAAAGGCTATTCAAAGTTGAGCATACTCACTCGTTACATTGCAACTCCCCAAGACAATAACATAAAAGAAAGACAGAAAGACAGAAAGAAGAAGAAGAAGAAGAAGAAGAAGAAGAAGAAGAAGAAGAGATGAACATAAATTGAAAAGAAACAGAATACCAAATGATGGACAATTCAGTGAACACCACCACCACTGTCTCGGCTCCCTGTTGCCTTTGCAATGGACAGCTCCTCCAACCATTCAAATATCCTACTCCTGCACATGCTGTCCGACCTTCTCAAACTCGCCCCATCCTGCTTCTTCTTCTCAGCCATCGATCTCGGTTCCACCGCATCCAGCGTGCACTTGCAACTGAAACCACGTCCGACGACCCTCGTCGCCTTCTTCTCTACCTTATCTTCACCGTCACATACGTCAAGTCTCTTCGAGGAAGAACTGCTTCTGGCACTGGCACTGCCATCTTCATTCACAGACTTCTTTTCATGCACGGCATCGGCGTCGCTCTTCCGTCCACCAGTGCCGTTACTGGATCTCCGTGACCTTAAGTCGTACAATTCGATATGAGGCGGCCTGATGAGGCCCAGCCAGAAGATCCCCCACCCTGGCGGGGCCGAGGTCGTGCTCCTCCGGCTGGCGTTCGCCTTCCTCGCGTGGCGGAGCTGCGGCTTCGGACTGGGATGGGTGTAGAAGTTGTTGGAGAGCGATGAGCGGGGAAGATCAAAAGCGTTACTGGAGTGAGTACTGTTGGACGAATGGCTCCTGCTCACGCAGTTGCTGCTCCTGCTGCTGCTGTTGCTGTTGCTGCTGTTGCTCCGGCTCGTATCGAAGCCGAGGCTCGCGATGGCCGTCGAGCACCGGTCCATCGAGTCCGACCGTGAGCCGCACCGGCTCGGCCCGCGACTGCCGGTGGAGCCGCCGTTGTCGACGGAGGGCCGAAGCGGCAGGATGTGGCCTTTGAAGAACACTTCGTCAGCAGAGCACATGGCCGCCACCGCGGCCCCATCACCTTCAAGAAGGCCTCCTCCTGCCGAGACCCGGAACTCGAAGTCGTCCGCCGCTCCGTCCATCTTGCCCTCCACGTCGTTAGACTTATCGGTGGCAGTGGGGAAATCAGAGAGCAACGAGGCCTCTTCTTCCTCCTCAAATGTCTCCCATTTCCCCTCTTGAGCCATGCCTTGGCCTGCCTCCATGCCTACCTTTGAAGAGAGGACGTTGGCCATTTATAGGCGCTACTTTCAATTTAGAGAGAGAGAGAGAGAGAGAGAGAGAGAGAGAGAGAGAGAGAGAGAGAGAGAGTGAGAGAGAGAGAGAGAGAGAGAGAGATGATCCAGAAAAGAGGAGCAGGAAAGCGAGGCAGGCTGACCATAATCTATTTTTCCTCAGACATTCCTATTATGTTGGCCTGCCCTTACATGCATCTCTTTTCAGGCAGCCCTCTGAAGCTTTTTGTTCCAGTGTCAGGTGTGGCATGCATGCTGAGACCTTCAAATGGACTGTTTGTCCTGTTCATGTAGTTAAGTTACATTTGAACAGTGGAAGCTGTTACAGTTCAAGTGTAGAGAGAAATTTGTATGGGCAGATGAGAGGTTTCAAGGGATGTATTGTGAAGGTGACAAGTTTACAGTGGTTTTACGTCAACTTGGGAAGCCCTTTCTCTTTCTACTGTTATTTCCTTTTTCCCTTTTCATTCTGTCTTCCACTGTCCCCTCGTTAGGTCACGGCGAAGTTTGAGTGTTACGTATCTTTTGGGCCTTGTGGATTAAAGTGCCATCATGCTTGAGACAAAAAAGTTGGAGTGGAAGGATGGCAATCTACTGCAGACCCTGCTTTGTTTCTTTGCTTTATTTATATTTGTTGGTTCTTAAATTTGACCACAATACAAATTAACTTATGACTAATTTAATTTCTACCTCCAGCTACAATTTTGAGGCTCAAACTACCTTACCGGACGTTTTCATCTATCGGCCTTCCTCTCCAAGACGAGAGCCTCGGTGTAATGCGTTTATTTGCTCGATGCTCCTCAAGATTGGTATCACCATCAAACAGCTCCAAGTTATCGACTCTACTTGGATCCTTCGGATGAAGGAAGATTGGGCATATGGGTCGGTTTTGTCCCTATCTTTGCCGAGCTAAAACTCCTATCTTTGAAGTGTTGGTCCGTCACTTTGAGTTATGCATGTCGCATGGCATTGGACTAATCCACTAACTGTTCCTTAGATTCGAGTTGAATCGATTGAGGGCGACATGAGCTATCTATCTATAAAGATTGTTGTTCGATATGTTGGGACCTCCTTCTAGCATCACATTTATTATCTCCAAGGCTCGTCGTTGTGTGATGTTCAAGAAATGATTTGATCAGGTTCGAGCCTGACGTGAAAGCAATGTGACCCGAATGACATGTCGAGAAATCGAACTAGAATAAGGCGATTGATATGGAGATGAAGTGACAAGGTAGAACTCCCAGACTCTCGATGCAACGCCAAAGTGCTCTCAAAGTACTAAAGTAATATTGATGTCAGATTTTCTCGATTCTCTTAGATGCTTTAGTCAGCATAGGTATGAAATGGATTGTTTAGGAGCTTAAAATAAGTCAAGAGAGAGAAAATGACCTACTATTTATACTAAAGGCCTCCTAATTATTTATAGTTAAAGCAGAATTTAGGGTGATGCACAACGGAATAGAAAACAAAAATCCTATGATTTTCCACGAATAAGAAGATTTTATTATCGTGCAAAGATTGGTGTGCAAAAACCCCCAAAACCGAAAAACTACGCGCATGAGAAAGATTGTGTTACTTAGGGAGATCGTATATCCCTGAATTCCTATATATTTATGAGAGAGAATGAAGGAGGTCAACTATCATACTCTTTAACGGTAATCTACACGATAGGGGCTACGAAGACGCACCACCATATAATCAAGAATTGGCTACCCCTTCTTTTATCCACATGCAGGGGTTATTGGTTGAGAAGGAGAAGGGAAGAGGAGAATAGGAGGTGGTAGCCAAAAAGCCTAGCCCCATGGCCCTTTTGATTCTTTCATATTTATAGATGCATCTTGTCACCTTAACCCTAATGGATCCTACTATATTAGGTATTGGATCTCTATCTAACTACCCAAGCCTCTTAGATTAGTAGGGGTCTCTACCCAATAATCTATCATTAGCTCTTATTAGATCTTATATATAGAATCCAATAATTCAAGGGCTCATTGGATATGGCTCCAACGGATATCTCATATCTAAATCTCTACTCATCGCAATACCTACCATATGTGTGCGACCCTCTAGCCCAATATCGAGTTAGCCATGAGTCATATCTGTCAGAACTCCTTTTGGCTCAGTAAATTATTATCTTCGTAATAATTCACTCGACTCATCGACTACATATATACTAGGCCACTACGTCATAGTCTCTAGATGATACAGGGGAATCTAATCCTTTGGACTTGTCTCTTCTTAGTTATAATATATCTATAGTACCTCATCCATCTAATATCTCAAAAACTATATACCAGGCATAGTGCTGTAAGACCCATACAATTTCTCCTCAAATCTCGCTCTAATCAAATTCTTTTGAAGAATTCTTTCTCTCAATCCAAATGACCATGGTCATGGATTTGTATACGTCCAATTATTCGACGCATCGTTCTCTTTTGTGGCCTATTGTCCAATCGGTCAGTTGACTCTACAACTCTGATATCCTTGGCACAATATCCACTCTTCTTGACTTGATGCCCGAATCCATGGCCTGAAGCCTTCTATTGATACGTTAACCGATCCTCTGGCTCGACGTCCAATCTTTTGACATGTTCCACCGGCCCAACATGATTCTTCCTGCTTTAATTGTCTCATCCTGATCGAGGCATCATGGGTTACTAAAAACACATATCAAATCATAAACACTTATCAATTGGTTTCATCATCAAAATATGAGATTCAACAATCTCTCACTTTTTGATGATGACAACCAATTGATGACGGAGTTAAACTTAACTCCCGAAGTATAAACAAACTCCTCCTATTAATATGTCATATTGATAGAACCTTGAATTCAAGTCCTTGCAAATATTCATCATGAATATTTGTAACACATCATCATACATAACATAATCATACTTTTTCCCCTTTGTCATCAACAAAAAGGAGAAGTATAACTTTCAAATATAATTTCAAATTGTTGCGATATAATCTCTAGTTTTATCATCCTGCAAGCTAGCAATAATTTTGAGTTTTACAAGTTTATAAATTTTGCTAGATGTGTAAGTTTAGCATGTTTGCTTTTCTTTACGATGTTCAAAACTAGCAAGTTTTTAAAAACTACAAGGTAGCACCATTTTTACCTTTTCTTAAAATATGTAACTTAATTCATAAGAAAGCATCGTTCTTTCTTCTCTTTTGAGAAGTGCAAGCTTATCAATTTTGCTTTCTAACAAGTTTTACTCCCCCTTTGTCATTGTCAAATAGAAGGGAAGAATACAATGTTGTAATTCTTTTCCCTTCACAATAATTTTCAAATCATGACAAAGGTAAATAACAAAGATGAAAAATTAAGTCATGAATATCAAAATAATTTTTCATCATAAATATTTCATCATTGTATGCATCATTATCATAAGTTGAAGTATTACATGCATAATACCAAATCATAGTGTTGTATGCATTTTTATCTAAGGGAAAAATCATAGTGTTGCATGCATCATCCTAAATCATTTCAAGACATACAAGCTATAAATATAAAAAAATCATGTCATGAAAGATAAGACCACTTGAATACTAAAAGATATGATTCATATAGTAAATCTATTCTTTAAATAAAATACCAAGAATAAAAATCATAGGTGTACAAAAAAGAGATCTTGAAAAAATAATCTAGTAATAAATCTAAGAACTCATAAGAAAAATCAAGATTCATTTAGAAAATCTCCTCTTAAGAAGATAACAAGTAGAATCATAGGAGAACGATTAATAAAAAATCTTGATTCATAATAAATCTCTCAAGTTATAATCAATTCATGAATACCGAAAGATCATTCATGATTTATTTGGATAAATTTTTTCTTTTGTAAATGACAAAAAGAAGCATATGAGATATAAGATTTTGATTCAGAAATCTCAAGAATATGTGAAAGATTTGGATAAAAAGTCATTCAAATTTAACTCATCAAAATCATTTTTATGGTCCAAGAGATTCATAAAAATAGGTTCATTAGTCTCTTCTTTTTGAAAAGTCGATAAAGTGGAAAAAATAAAATTTTCAAAGAGAAACCTTTCCTCTTTTTAGTTATTTCAATTCATGTGATTTATTTTATTTATGCCAAATAAAAATATGCATTAACGTTTAAATAACTGAAAAAGCCACTTTCATTACCTTAAAAATCGATAATCCATAAATCTCAAGAATCATCATGCATAATTTCAAAATTTATTAAGCATGATCATTATGCATGACATCAAAATATGGTTTCAAAATATTTAATATTTTTATTATATAATTATATCATTATGCATCATCGAAATTGATTTTTGTTTGTTATAGTCATACATTTTTCTTTTTAGGTGAATCTAACTTTTCATGCTTAGTTTTCCATATAAAAGTCATGCATCATCATTAAGCATGATATCAAACTTCTTAATATTTCCATTAAGACATCAAACATGGTTTCAATCAAAATCGGAAATTATCAAGATACATATTATTTATTCTTGAAAAACATACATATGATCATTAGATTTAAGTCTGACATTTTTGTTCATTTATCATAAAACATATAATTTTCATGATCATTTTCAAAATTACTAGAATGATAAGCATGATCCTAATTTTTTAATATTTTTATTATATTATTAAACATATAATTTTTAAGAAAAATAATTAAACTAAATTAAAAATAACTCATTAAAAGTATTATGTAATTTCGAAATAAATTAAGAGAATTTTGTTTACCTCGTCGTCAAATGCCGTTAAGGCTTAGTTTGTCACCTCGCCTTTGTTTTTCTCCTCGTCTTTGGATGAGCTTGATTCGTCTCAATTTGTGTTCTTTTTAAGTTTATTTTTATTTTTTTTTATTGTTTTATGAACTTTTTAAATTTCATGAGGAGTTCAAGTTCACCATCACTTGAGCTTATGCTCGAGTGATCTTCAATTGTTCTAAGTTTGAAAATAATTCCTGTTCTTTGGAATGTGGTTTTCAAGTTCTTCACGTGCATTGCACGACATTTCATAGGTCAACTCGATAAGTTCTTCGATCAAAAAAGTATTCAAAATTTTTGATTCTTGAATGACCGTTATTTTCGAATCCCAATTTCTAGAAAGCGATCGTAAAATCTTATTAACAAGTTCAAAATTAGAAAAGTATTTGCCAAAAGCTTTTAAACCATTGACGACATCCATAAAATAAGTGTACAAGTCAATAATGGTTTCGCTCGGTTTCATTCGAAATAGTTCAAAATCGTGCATTAAAAGATTGACCTTCGAAACTTTTAATCTACTAGTGCCTTCGTGAGTGGTTTCAAGAATGTGTCAAATTTCGAAAGTCATTTCGCAAGTAGAAATCCGATTAAACTCGTTTTTGTCTAAGGCATAAAATAGCGCGTTCACAGCTCTAGCAATTAAAGAAAAAAATTTCTTCTCCAAAAATCATTCCATTTGCTCATTAGTTTAGAAGATTTTTTTAAGTCATTTTCAACAATACTCTGTAGATTTAAATCTAGAGAAAGCGAGAAAACTCTCATTCGAGTTTTCTAATATGCATAGTCTATCCCATTAAACAAGGGACGAATGAGAGAGTGACCTTCTTGAAAGCCGAAAAGAGTCATTTCTCTTGGGTGTTAAACCAAATAAGAAATACGAGGCTCTGATACCAATTGTTAGGAAAAGAGTTGGCACTAAGAGGGGGGGGGGGGAATTAGTGCAGCGGTAAAATACATCGGTTCTGAAAACTTTTCATACGATAAAAGCCAAACTCGGAAATACTTAACTTGAAAGCGTGTTCGTAAATGTATTGAAAGCAGTAAGCAAGTAAAATGGTTTGCAGTAAAGTAAATTGCTCAAGACGAAATGCAAACCAGATTTTAGAGTGGTTCGATCGTCATGACCTACATCCACTTCGTCGATTCCTCTTCCGTCGAGGCCACTGGCATCCACTATTAGTCTTTCTTCAATAGGCAAAGACCAATCACCTTTTACACCCTTTTTCTCCTTTTCACGGGTTTAGGATATAACCTTTACAAGCACACACACTCCTCCTAAATAGAATTCTAGACTTAAATTAGAGGAGGGGATTTCTCAAGTGATTGCAACAGCGTTTCTTCACTTTTAAACTCTCTATGCTTATGTTGTGTTAACCAGGAATGAGAGGGGGTATTTATAGGCTTCAAGTTGATTCAAACTTGGAGCCTAAAAATGTCTCATCCCGGGTTTCCTAGGTCCGAGCGGTACCACCGCCTGTGCTAAGCGGTACCACTGCCAATGTCAGTCTGACACTGACACTGACACTGCACTAGGCAGTATTGTTGAATCTCGGATTTTGATGATGAAGTCAATTGTCATTTGTTGTCTAATCTATGTGTTGAGATAAGTGTGCAGGATTAACTACGATGAAAGTAAGACAAGCAGCAGGAGTTGCGCCGGAGTCAAGTTCATGATCACGTTGGGAGTTCGAGAGTTCGACGGAAGTTCGGACGGTCGTCGGAGGTTCTGCGGGAACAGATCCGAGAAGTCCAAAAGCTTGCCAAGCGAAGCTCGTCGAAACTCGCCAAGTGGATCGTCGCAAAGTCCAGGAGTTTGCCGGAAGTCCGCAGGAGCATCACCGAGGATTCATCGGGTGATCGACGGAAGTTCGCCGGAAACTCGCCGGAAGAAGCGATTGACGCACCGAAGCAAAGCTGCAGAAATTGTCTTAGATTTAATCGTAGTTAGCACGTTGATTAAGTTGGAAAATGGGAGGTGATCCCATTAGCTTAATCTTGGGGCAATTGGGCCCCTGAAAGATTGAAATTGGGCCGAATGGAGCTAACCATTCGGACCCTGATTGCACCAGGAGGTGCAACCGCCTAGGCCAGGAGGTGGCACCGCCTGGGCTAAGTCTCCCAGCGAGACTGGGCGGTGCAACCGCCCCAGCCAGGAGGTGGCACCGCCTGAGCTCAGTCTTCGAGCAAGACTGGGCGGTGCAACCTCCCTGACAGAGAGGTGGCACCGCTTGAGCTCAGTCTTCGAGCTCTGGCAGAGAGGTGCAACCGCCTCAGTCAAGAGGTGGCACCGCCTGGGGCTCAGTCTCCGAGCCAGACTCAGGCGGTGCAACCGCCCCTGACAGAGAGGTGCAACCGCCTGGGCTCAGTCTTCGAGCTCTGCCAGGCGGTGCAACCTCTCCAGTCAAGAGGTGCAACCGCCTGATCCCGGAATTCCGGGATTTGATCGTTTTGAGCTCCAAATTTGAATTGGGTTGGGGCCTATAAATACCCCACCCATTCAGCACTGAAAAGATACAGACCTACACCGAAATCTTGATCTTTTCTGTGATTCTAAGAGCTCAAAAGTGTTGTAAAGCCTTTAAGTCTCCTCCTTCTGTTCTTCAAGTTTTGAGTTGTAAAGTGAGGAGAGAAAGGTCTGTAAAGGTTGTCTCCTGAGCCTGTCAAGAGGAGAGAAACTGTAAAAGGGCAGTTGGCCTTCGCCTATTGAAGGAAGGCCTCTAGTTGACGTCGGTGACCTCGTCGGTGGAGGAAGCCAAAAGTGGAGTAGGTCAAGACTGACCGAACCACTCTAAATCTCTGGTTTGCGTTTATTTTGAGCACTTTATCATTACGGCAAACCTCCTCCATAACTACTGCTCTCTGCGCTTTTACGAACAAGTTTCTAAGTGTTGTTCCTTCCGAATCTGCATTCAGACGTAAATCGGTGTTTTCGTACATTACAGTTTACGTTTACGTTTTGATTCTGCAAAACTGTCTTCTGCGTCTTCACGAACAAGTTTCTAAGTGCTGATCTTTCCGAATCTGTTTTCAGACGTAAACCAGTGTTTTCGTACGATATTTACATTGCAGTTTACGTTTACGCCTTGATTCTGCAAAACTGTCTTCTGCGCTTTTACGAACGAGTTTCTAAGTTCAGATCCTTTGAAACTGCGTCTAGACGTAAAATTGCGTTTAGACGTAAAACTGTCCAAACTGTGTCTAGACGTTTTAGACGTAAACTAAGTTTAGACGTAAATCTGCGTTTAGACGTAAAACTACGTTTAGACGCAAACTACGTTTAAACGTAAAACTACGTTTTAGACGTAAACTGAGTTCAGACGTAAATCTGCGTTTAGACGTAAATCTGCGTTTAGACGTAAAACTACGTTTAGACGCAAACTGCATTTAGACGTAAATTGTGTTTAGACGCAAACTGCGTTTAGACGTAAACTGCGCTTAGACGCAAACTGGGTTTAGACGTAAATTGCGTTTAGAAGTAAAACTGTGCTTAATCTTAAGTAATCTTAAACTCGGCTTTTACATCGAAATTGTTTTTATCGAACGAACGCAGCTTTCATTTTTAAATCACTGAAAGATTTCCGCTGCACTAATTCACCCCCCCCCCCCTCTTAGTGCTCTCGATCCTAACAATTGGTATCAGAGCAAGGTTAACTCTCTAACGGATTAAAACCCAAGAGAGATGACATACGCCGGAAACCAAGAAGGGCATTCTATTACACGTCCACCCATGTTTAGTGGGACGGACTACACCTACTGGAAGACCCGAATGAGGATCTTTCTTATTTCTATGGATTTTGAACTGTGGAACCTTGTCGAAAACGGATTTTCAAAGTCTTCTCTTCCAATGATCGATTGGAATGAATTGGAGAAGAAGGCTTTCGCTCTTAATGCAAAGGCTATGAATGCCTTATTTTGCGCACTTGATAAAAACGAGTTTAATCGTGTTTCAACTTGTGAAACTGCATTTGATATTTGGCACACACTCGAAGTGACCCATGAAGGCACAAGTAGAGTAAAAGAGTCAAAAATCAATTTGCTGTTATATTCTTTCGAACTTTTCCGGATGAAACCGAGTGAAACCATTGGCGACATGTTTACCCGTTTCACGGATGTCATCAACGGTCTAAAAGGACTCGGAAAGAGCTTTTCGGATTTTGAGCTTGTTAATAAGATACTAAGATCCCTTCCTAAGAGTTGGGATCCTAAAGTCACTGCTATTCAAGAGGCAAAAGATCTGCGCAACTTCCCTCTTGAAGAACTAGTCGGGTCATTAATGACCTATGAAATGACTTGTAAAGCTCATGAAGAGCAAGAAGATATCCTTCCAAAGAACAGGAAGGATATGGCACTCAAAACTTCTGAATGCCACTTGAGAGAAAACTCAAGTGATGAGGACTGTGATGATGACTTGACACTTCTAACAAGAAAGTTTAAAATTTTTTTTAAAAGAAACAAGTTTAAGAATGATGAAAAAAATAAACTTGAACCCAAGAAGGACCAAGTAATCTGCTATGAATGCAAAAAGCCGGGACACTACAAGAGTGATTGTCCCCAAGTCAAAAGGAGAACTTCGAAGAAGAAGGCGCTTCAAGCAACATGGGATGACTCGAGCGCATCCGAAGAAGAGGAGTCCAACACCGAGCAAGTTGCTCATTACGCCTTAATGGCCATCAAAGATGAGGTAACAAATTTAATAGATGCAGATTTATCATTCGATGAATTATTAAATGCTTTCCATGAATTGTTTGATGAGTGTAAGACTATCAGTAGTAAATACAAATTGCTAAATGATAGTCTTATTTGTAGTTTCGATAAGTTAAATGCTGAACATCATGACAATTTAAGCCCATGCATAAAATGCCATGATCTAGAAACTCTCCAAAAAGAAAACCTGCTACTTAAGGACACCTTGAAGAAATTCGAGGTTGGTAGCAAGTCATTAAACATGATCCTTACAAACAAGGGTCACGTTCCCAAAAGAAGTGGAATTGGATTCGTGAGGAGTTCTCACCAAAATCCAACCACCTTCATAAAAGGCTCCATCTTACATGTTCAACACCAAAACAAATGCAACTTTTGTTGCAAATTTGGACACAAGACACATTGTTGTCCATTCAAGAAAATAAGTCCAAACAAATTGATTTAGGTTCCTAAAGGAACCATGACAAATTCTATGCAACATGATAGAAAATGTAGATCTATTTGTGAGGCACCCAAAAGCAAATGGGTACCTAAACATCATCCTTTCTTGTAGAAAACTAAACCATCGCAAGCTAGGAGCAAGAGATGGTACCTTGATAGTGGATGCTCAAGGCATATGACCGGAGATCCATCAAAAAGGGGGAGATTGTTGAATCTCGGATTTTGATGATGAAGTCAATTGTCATTTGTTGTCTAATCTATGTGTTGAGATAAGTGTGCAGGATTAACTACGATGAAAGTAAGACAAGCAGCAGGAGTTGCGCCGGAGTCAAGTTCATGATCACATTGGGAGTTCGAGAGTTCGACGGAAGTTCGGACGGTCGTTGGAGGTTCTGCGGGAACAGATCCGAGAAGTCCAAAAGCTTGCCAAGCGAAGCTCGTCGGAACTCGCCAAGTGGATCGTCGCAAAGTCCAGGAGTTTGCCGGAAGTCCGCAGGAGCATCACCGAGGATTCATCGGGTGATCGACGGAAGTTCACCGGAAACTCGCCGGAAGAAGCGATTGACGCACCGAAGCAAAGCTGCAGAAATTGTCTTAGATTTAATCGTAGTTAGCACGTTGATTAAGTTGGAAAATGGGAGGTGATCCCATTAGTTTAATCTTGGGGCAATTGGGCCCCTGAAAGATTGAAATTGGGCCGAATGGAGCTAACCATTCGGACCCTGATTGCACCAGGAGGTGCAACCGCCCAGGTCAGGAGGTGGCACCGCCTGGGCTAAGTCTCCCAGCGAGACTGGGCGGTGCAACCGCCCCAGCCAGGAGGTGGCACCGCCTGAGCTCAGTCTTCGAGCAAGACTGGGCGGTGCAACCTCCCTGACAGAGAGGTGGCACCGCCTGAGCTCAGTCTTCGAGCTCTGGCAGAGAGGTGCAACCGCCTCAGTCAAGAGGTGGCACCGCCTAGGGCTCAGTCTCCGAGCCAGACTCAGGCGGTGCAACCGCCCCTGACAGAGAGGTGCAACCGCCTGGGCTCAGTCTTCGAGCTCTGCCAGGCAGTGCAACCTCTCCAGTCAAGAGGTGCAACCGCCTGATCCCGGAATTCCGGGATTTGATCGTTTTGAGCTCCAAATTTGAATTGGGTTGGGGCCTATAAATACCCCACCCATTCAGCACTGAAAAGATACAGACCTACACCGAAATCTTGATCTTTTCTGTGATTCTAAGAGCTCAAAAGTGTTGTAAAGCCTTTAAGTCTCCTCCTTCTGTTCTTCAAGTTTTGAGTTGTAAAGTGAGGAGAGAAAGGTCTGTAAAGGTTGTCTCCTGAGCCTGTCAAAAGGAGAGAAACTGTAAAAGGGCAGTTGGCCTTCGCCTATTGAAGGAAGGCCTCTAGTTGACGTCGGTGACCTCGTCGGTGGAGGAAGCCAAAAGTGGAGTAGGTCAAGACTGACCGAACCACTCTAAATCTCTGGTTTGCATTTATTTTGAGCACTTTATCATTACTGCAAACCTCCTCCATAACTACTGCTCTCTGCGCTTTTACGAACAAGTTTCTAAGTGCTGTTCCTTCCGAATCTACATTCAGACGTAAATCGGTGTTTTCGTACATTACAGTTTACGTTTACGTTTTGATTCTACAAAACTGTCTTCTGCGTCTTCACGAACAAGTTTCTAAGTGCTGATCTTTCCGAATCTGTTTTCAAACGTAAACCAGTGTTTTCGTACGATATTTACATTGCAGTTTACGTTTACGCCTTGATTCTGCAAAACTGTCTTCTGCGCTTTTACGAACGAGTTTCTAAGTTCAGATCCTTTGAAACTGCGTCTAGACGTAAAATTGTGTTTAGACGTAAAACTGTCCAAACTGTGTCTAGACGTTTTAGACGTAAACTAAGTTTAGACGTAAATCTGCGTTTAGACGTAAATCTGCGTTTAGACGTAAAACTACGTTTAGACGCAAACTACGTTTAAACGTAAAACTACGTTTTAGACGTAAATTGAGTTTAGACGTAAATCTGTGTTTAGACGTAAATCTGCGTTTATACGTAAATCTGCGTTTAGACGTAAAATTGCGTTTAGACGCAAACTGCATTTAGACGTAAATTGTGTTTAGACGCAAACTGCGTTTAGACGTAAACTGCGCTTAGACGCAAACTGGGTTTAGACGTAAATTGCGTTTAGAAGTAAAACTACGCTTAATCTTAAGTAATCTTAAACTCGGCTTTTACATCGAAATCGTTTTTATCGAACGAATGCAACTTTCATTTTTAAATCGCGGAAAGATTTCCGCTGCACTAATTCACCCTCCCCCCCCCTCTTAGTGCTCTCGATCCTAACAGGTATCACCGCCTAGCAACCTACCACTGGGCAATACCACCACCCAGACTGGTGGTACCATCGTTTGGCACCTTGCCAGGGGCGATACCATCGCCCAGACTGGCGATATCATTGCCTGATACAATCTCAGAGACTGTGCCACAATGGTGTCACTTCTTGGGTCATTATTTGGGCCTTTTATTGGGCCTAACACAATCGTTACATGAGCCAAACTAGCTCCTAATTAGGTTGGCCCAAATCCAAACCCAATTATGTGCTAATTATGAAACTCAAGGCATATACTAAGCTAAACAAGTCCCTAGGTCTTGGTTTCTTCCGACGATCTCCCGGCAATGTTCCAACGGACTTCCGGCAAGCTCCTGGACTTCTTGGCTGGTTCCTGCAAAACTTCCGACGAATGTCTAGACTTCCGACGAACCCTCGAACTCCTAACGAAATTGCGTCCTTGACTCCGAGACTTCATTTTGCTTCATGTCTTGCTATCGTAGTTAATCCTGCATATGTAAAATACACTTTGATCTAGACAATTATTACTAAGCATGAATCATGTTGTTCGGTATGTCATTAGTCCATTGATGCTTCGTTTGATTCTAAGGCGCATCGTCCTCTCTTGTTGCCTATTGCCCAATCGATCAGTTGACTTCATAACTCCAATATTCTTAGCGTAATATCTGCTCTTCTTAGCCCGATGCCTGAATCCATGGCCCAAAGCCTTCTGTCGATACGTCAACTGATCCTCTGGCTCGACGTCCAATCTTCTAATATGTTCCATCGACCCAACATGATTCTTCCTTCTTTAATTGTCTCATTTGATTGAAGCATCCTACATCACTAAAAACGCAGATCAAATCATAAATACTTATCAATTGATTTCATCATCAAAATATGAGATTCAACACTGCTTAGTATTGTTAATATTTTTTTAATTTTCAGTATAGTCTCCTAATGGCACTAGTCCATATTTCAATAGCGAGTAGACCTTTTTCTATTGTTAGATAGAGCGAATGAGATATATTTTTAATATTACTATATATTTTTAATAAAATCTATAATTATTTTTGACTTATAATTTGATGGATAAATACATGTGAAAAGACGTTCCTTTAAAAAAAAGTCCATGACATAAGATAAGATTAATCTCTCCCACACAAACTCTCCCACACATATAAGATCAGAGTAAATTAACATTTTATAATCTCTCATTTAAAGTTTGATTTTCTAATCAAAATCAATTATGCTTTAGAACCAATTTTTTCATGGTACCAATTAATTATCGTATAGAATCAAATTTATGCATGGTGCACTTGAGGTATAAGATAGTGATGGTAGTAATTTCGGACTTCTCACTATATCCAATTATAAAAAATTTTAATATTATTTAAAATAATCTGATTCTACGAAATAATTTTGAATTTATCGATTCAAAATCACTAACTTAAAATGCTTAAACGCAATACGATGATACACCTATTTAATTCTTATAAATCAATACAAATATATTTTTCAGAACCCTTGAAGGCCATCCATCCATCCCATCCTCTACTATTTGGTCATTGTAATGTGTATTCTACCTGTAGTTATGTTGGCCAGCGTCCTTGCTAGTACATCTTTTATATGGAGCACATTTTCTATAAATATTCAGAATTATTGATGATAGTGGCACATTTTAGTTTATTTTATGAGGAAAAAATTAATTAGTTATATATAATTTGTATGTTTGTCTGGTCAAATTTTAGTTGATTTTTAAATAGCATTAATTCATTTAATAAACCTAGTCCAACCAAGCCCCAAATTGTGGTGGGATCAACATGGTTGAACCAAACCTTCTACCTAAAGGTTCTAATGTTAAATATCATTTTTCTATTTTTTTATGTTATATATTGACTATAAAAAGAAGGAATGCTTCTTAGTAAGATTAAGTGGTTGGCAATATTTTTAACAGATTTATCCCTTTTTTATATAGAAATTTTTTTTCATTAAAATCATATAATTCTTGTATAATTTCAAAAACAATAGTTAAGTAAATACTTTCTTTAGATGGAAAGAATATTATGCATTATGCTCTGATATTTTGGTATTATTATACTGCTATTATGAATTAGGTGGCATTGATATGCAAATCGCAAAGAGTTAGGGATTGATATGCAAAAGAGTGTCTTTATTTATTTCGCCATCCCATGATTCATTCTATTCACTCTGCCCTCGCAAGGAAGTAAGAAGAAAGGGCTCAGGAAAAGCGACAAACGCTTCGTCGGCATGAGCTGGTGGTGGGCAGGCGCCATCGGTGCGGCGAGGAAGAAGCTGGATGACGATTTTTCCGCTGCTGCCCCCAGGCACCAGAGCGTCGCACTCGTCATCGGCGCCACCGGCATCGTCGGCTCCTCCCTCATTGGCATCCTCCCGCTCCCGGACACCCCCGGTGGTCCTTGGAAGGTCTACGGCGTCTCCCGCCGACCCCCTAATCCCAACGTCGTTTCCTCCTCCGCCTCCTCCGACAGCGCCGACATCAACCCCATCCGGCACATCCAATGCGACGTCCTCGACGCCGCCGACGCTGCTGCCAAGCTTTCCCCCCTCTCCGACGTCACCCACATCTTCTATGTCGCCTGGGCCAGCCGCTTCACCGAGGCCGAGAACCGCACCGCCAACGCCGCCATGCTCCGTAACGTCCTAGCCGCCGTCCTCCCTTCCGCCCCCAACCTCCGCCACGTCTGCCTCCAGACCGGCCGCAAGCATTACATCGGCCCCTTCGAGTCAATCGGAAAAATTTCTGCCCACGACCCGCCCTTCCACGAGGACCTTCCCCGACTCAACGTCCCCAACTTCTACTACGACCAAGAAGACATTCTGTTCGACGAATTGTCCAAGAGGGACGGCGCCGTAACCTGGTCGATCCACCGCCCCGGAACCATATTTGGCTTCTCCCCGACTAGCCTCATGAATATAATCGGTACCCTCTGCGTATACGCGGCCATCTGCCGGAAGGAAGGAGCCCCTTTGAAGTGGTTCGGCAGCCGGACCGCGTGGGACGGCTTCAGCGACGCGTCCGACGCCGACCTCATCGCGGAGCATCAGATTTGGGCAGCCGTCGATCCCTACGCCAAGAACGAAGCATTCAATTGCAGCAATGGGGACGTGTTCAAGTGGAAGCATTTGTGGGCGCTGCTGGCGGATCAGTTTGGATTGGAATCTGTCGGGTATGAAGGGGAGGAGGGCCGGTTCCAGCTGGAGGACGCCATGCGGGAGAAGGAGTTGGTATGGAACGAGATTGTGGCGGAGAATGAGCTGGTGCCGACGAAGCTGGAGGAGGTGGGGACTTGGTGGTTCGCGGATGCAATTCTTGGAGTCGAGATGCCGCAGCTCGACAGCATGAACAAAAGCAAGGAGCACGGTTTCTTGGGGTTCCGCAACACGCTAACGTCTTTCAATTCTTGGATTGATAAGATGAAGGCTTTCAGAATCGTTCCTTGATGCCTCTATTTCATGCATTCCTTGCGGTTTAGTTTGGTTTGCACATGCTGTGGCCAGGCATCAGTCTCTCATCATGTTCTCAGGTATTGTTGTTTCGGTTCTTGCTAGTTCTTGTTATCGTCAAAATATTGCTGATTTGATTATGGAATTGTACTTCAAACAATAAGAAACTATGGAAATAAGCAGGCCTTATTGGTGTTGATCTCTGGTTTTGGAGGTTATGTTGTATCTATTAAAAATATTGTTTCCTGTTGGAAGTCATAGCTTGTAATTTATATCAGACACTTTTCCTTCAAGAAAATATTTTACTGCATTGTTTATCAGAACAAATTACCTATTCTAATGCTCATCAATTCCTCTCAAGTAGTACTGTACCACTACATATATGTATGTATGTATGTATATATGTATATATACATATGTATATATGTATATACAGTTCATTCCCTGATATAAAGAAATCCAGTGTAAGTCATCTCCCTTTTTTGAATCTAGCTCTGCAAAGTTTTAAGTACAACCAATGCAACTTGAATAACTTTCTTCCAGAACACTAGCATGGCTTGTAGGGACTACATATTGCCTCGGATCATTGTCTCATCTTTTGTTAGATTACTTCTAAAAGCATCATAGGTTTGTCCCTGAATGTTCCGACTTTTGATGGCCAGTAATTGAGAATGCTTGGTTCTTAAGGGGCTCTAAATTTTGCTGACAGGTAGTTGAATGCTTGTAAGTTATTTTTGAATAGGTTATTTATAATTGGTAATGTTTGGGGTCGTTCACTCTAAAGCCACATTGACTGGTACGAATACTAGCATGTGCATACAAGATGCATTAACCCCCAAGAGTAAAAAGTGTGGTAAATATAGCTTTAAAGAAAACAGAAAATTTTGGAAGAAAAAGAAATCTAGGAGTTGGGCAATTGCTAGTGAAAGGAAAAAGTCTTCTGATTGTATGTTCTGCTATCATGCCAATCATGGACTGCAGAGTAACCAAGGGAAGAAAAGTATTTTACTTGAGTAATTCTCTATTAATTTTTTTAAAAAAGTAATTGGAATACTATTTTTTGCTATTCAGCTTATGTACTGACTCCACCATTTTCCATGCAGTTTATTGTTATGGTGGTGTGAGTTTTAGTAGACCTTAATTTTTCTATTATAGGAGAACATGTCACTTAAGAATTAGCTTTCCCTTGTAAGCATATCTCCCAAATCATCATTTATTGTGTTATATATTCCTGCAGTCCGTGTTTCTGGTTTCCCTTCTTTTCTTTTTTACAAATTCTGTTTGTCGACCATGTTGGCTTATTGAATTCTAATGTATTTTGTTATTGTTAGTTGTCTGTAGGTTTTATATATGGAACATTCTGTTCAGTTGTTTTTCATGCTTAGCTAAGATCCTTCCTATTTTATCAGTTGTTTGTGGTCACTAATGACTACCAAAAAAATTTAGGTTTCCTATTGCATTTATGATTTCATCATTAGGATCTAACAGTCTAGAGCTTCTTTTAATTATGTATCTATGGAGATTCAGGCCCTCTGCTCTTAAACCTCTTTGTCCTCATAGCTCTGGTAGGGTGGAAGAATTTTTGCTAGGATGAATGGGAATTTTTCCACACATACATACATTTGGTTTGGTATTTTAGCGTTTAAGTATTATGTGATGATCAGGTCCTTATCTATTGAACGGACTTTGTTTCAAGTGCTCCTTTTCATTTAATATAGGTATATTATTCTGGCACCTGGGCTTTCATCTTTACAGTTTTTCTGAATGATTTAACAAAGTTTTAAGGCTGTTATAGCTCTTTCATGATACTTTATAATAAAACATGGGCATTATTGTTTGTTGTTTCCTTTTTTTCTCCATCATTTCTGGTTTCTATAAAAAAGTTTTATCTTTCATGATACTTTATAATAAAACATGGGCATTATTGTTTTTTGTTTCCTTTTTTTCTCCATCATTTCTGGTTTCTATAAAAAAGTTTCATCTTTCATGATACTTTATAATAAAACATGGGCATTATTGTTTTTTGTTTCCTTATTTTCTCCATCATTTCTGGTTTCTATAAAAAAGTTTTATCTTACGTCAAGATCAGACGTTTAGCATAAGATTTAATTGTAGATCATGTAATCTTTTAGATACTATATTCAGTATTCTATTCACACTGTACTTTTGTGTCCCCATGTTCACCTATCACCTGTTGTACCTTCCTAGTTAATGACACAAAATTTGAATTTACATCTTCAAAATAACATATGAGCATCTAGAAGTCAATTTCTCTGAAACAATTTGTGCCAACAACCAGTGCAATTTCGTCAGGGCCATTATCTTCCTCCAAGTGAGCTGAAGAGCATCAA
The DNA here is from genome assembly GCF_036884655.1 of Musa acuminata AAA Group. Lineage (NCBI taxonomy): Eukaryota > Viridiplantae > Streptophyta > Magnoliopsida > Zingiberales > Musaceae > Musa > Musa acuminata. The sequence continues at coordinate 37,071,196 of NC_088332.1, read as the reverse complement.
GCATGTCGCTAGAGTTTTCTTCATATGCGCGATTGTTGGTACAAGTTCAAGCTCCTCTAGGTTTGTATGTCCTTAGGCCTCCGAGTAATTCAATGTGATATTTCTCTTGAGACGTTTGTTCTCTGAAGGTTCTACATTTATTCTTTCTCCACAAGAAGTTCTTATCTAGTGAACTCTTTCTGATTCTGGGCTGCAGCAACTCTTTCTGCATGCATTCCTGCACATTCTTTTTCCTTGATTTCTTTAGAGTTTTTGGAAAGAAGAAAAGTTTTGCATCATAATAAACATTCTATCACTTGTGATAATGTGGCTATGTTGTATTAGGGATTTCTCATGCTGATTATTTTATTTTGATATTTGTATGTCTTATTCCTCTGCATATCTCATTTATAATTAAATGATTTTCATATGGATCTTTGAATGGTTATAATTTACAAATTGGTCAGATTGTATTTTTCATGTCAAACCTTTAATATTATTATTTTGATAAATTTATCTCTAAGAACCATGGTTTTAAAAGGTTCTTAAGATCATTCCTCATGAACATTTATAAATTCCTGCCTCAACACTAATTTTATATGGGTCTTGTGATTGGTTAAATATTTGGTCTTTTCTTTTCCCAAACTCTTTAACTTTATTCTATTACATTTATTAGAGTGTATGATTTTGTATTACGTGGTGGTTCAATTTGTTTAAATTTCCAAGTTTGAGGTCTAGAGTAAGTAGATGGACATTAGGACGCTAAAAAGAGTTTTTAACTAAAAGCTGTGGAATGTTTTTCTTCCTATGGTCTAAAATCTTCATATTTTCTCTACGTGATGCCATGGCTAACTAATATATATATATATATATATATATATATATATATATCGTAAAAAGTTTTTAACTTTGAGAGTTTCCTTTATAGTACATCAACTTTGAAAATTTTAATTATTTTGTCCTATTGGCCATGCCCTTCACCTAGTCTTTAGCCATGCTCACGCCTCATCGATCATCCTCCTCCATTGCATCGATTGTCTCTCATCATCGGACTAGCCCAATAGCAGAGACACAATGACCTCGTTGGATTAGCAACAAAGGAACAACCTCCGCGACCTCATTAGAGTAGCAATATAGGTTGTAGGTGACAATAAAAAATAATTAATGATAAGAAAGGGACGTGAGAAGATTGTGTAACCCCTCTACTACTAGTGATGGAGGTTATGAGTCAGGGTTGTGTAACCTCCTTACGAGTAGCAATAGAGGTTATAAGGGACAATAAAAAATCACCCCTCCTTTCTCGCTCACAGCAAACGATGTGGGGAGTTGTGAGCCATGGCCACGGAGGTTATACCTTTATCGCTAGGTTCAACAGGGTTTGACTTGACCATTGCACCTATGTCGCTAGGTGGATCCAGTGGAGAGACTTGCTAAAATATAAGGGAGGTCATTGGATAGAAATGATGACGAGTGTGATAGAGGTGACGATGAGTCCAACTGAGACAAAGGTAAAATGAATCTTTTTTATGAAACTAGGAACACTTTTATGAGTAATTCTCAAAATGAGAAGTTTTTTTTTTTTTCAGGATTTTGTACACATAGTTTCCATAGAGTTAACCCTATTGGATTAGCACATAATGTACATATTAAGTCAACCATGAATTGAAAATTAATATCATCAATAAACTCAAAGAGTTTAGACGAGGGAAAATGGTTGTAAATACTTGTGTTTCACTCGTCCTCGGAAAACAATTTTCCATTTGGAGTATTTTGATCTACCAAGTTTGTTCGAACCATATTTGACTACTCTTTAATTAGGCAGCAAACGGATTCAGACAACAAATGTACGTCTGAATCGAATTCGGTGTCGTAATGTCTACACCAACTACGTCTAATTAGACTACTCTGTGTCTACACCAACTTTTGAGTTAATATTATTCCAAACAAGTATCGAGAAATTAGAAATAATGTTGTGTTAATCAAAATCTCTGTCTGTCTGTCTCTCTCTCTCTCTCTCTTCTCTCACCGGTACGAAGTAAAAGCTTTACTTTATTTTTATATTTTATTTAATTTTTATTCAATAAATAAACTCGGAAAAATAGCATGTGGGAAACTAATCCAATGTTTTTGAATCGGTAGAATTTCTTTTATTAATGAATCAAAATTAATTTGGCCAAACTGTGTTTCGGAAATGCTTTTATTATTTTGAAAACTGATACTTTCTTTAATCATTTTGGAAATGAGGTGCAAAACTCAATATTTAGGATTTTCCTTAGAAAATCGCCATTATTATGACGATAATGACAATAATATGCCATTATTATTATGATAATGACAATAATAAGAAAACTGATACTTTTCTTGCTCTTCTTCCGCGGCTGCCACCGTGCACTTGCTGCGTCCGGCCCACCAAAGAAGATACACAACGCATGTGCACAATGCGGAAGTCAGCACCTGATGTTGATCTTTGTGCTTATCCATCCCTCCCACCTCTGACAGCGAAACCTCCTTCCAATCATTCTTCTTGTGTCTTTCCCTCCCCGTTTCGAGCTCGTCGTTTGCTCGCTCGCTCACTCCCTCCGTCGTCGAAGGTAGAACCAAGGAGGCGAACGGATCATCATGGCCTCGGATCTCTCTCAGCTAGAATCAAGGTTCCCTCTTTCTCAATCCTCGCTTCATCTTTTGGTCTACCTCAGTAAACTCTTGTCACAAATGCGGTCTTTCTTGACCAGTTTGGTTCGGATTTCGGCTACATGATTTGGTTGTGACCCTCATGGCTGTCTTGTTCCTGTTTCACCTTGCCTCTGGCTTTCTCTTTTGAACAAGCAAACTTGATTAGTACCATTTGCGAGAGTCTGGAACGAGCGGAAAATTAGGACGACGAAATTACTCGAAAAAGAGTTGTGAGATTGCGATCTGGCTGTGGCTTTCTTATCAATATAAGTCTGGATGTTGGACATTGGCCTTCTTTTAGACCCATAGAGAACTTGGATGATTGATATAGCATTTTTCGTTTACGTCCTCAAGTGTAGTGCTGTTTACAAGTCTTTGCATAGATCATAGCATTTAGATAAACAAACACCTACTTGGTTATATTTCTGGTCACCCAGTTGGAGTGTGCCTGACTTGTAAGCATGAGACCAACTGTGGTATCAGTTGTTATTGCTGTGTTGTTCAAAAGGTTTTGTTTTGGGATACCCTCATTTGCATTATATAACATAGTACATGATTACATGCCGTATCTTCTGTGACTGGATATTAACATGGTACACCATAGTGCAGATTGATGCTGTTTATGATGGATGCAGCTGCCTTGAATCAGCATGTCATCTTGTTATCGTGTCATTAGGCCGGTGTAGAGGCTGTCTTGAATATAGCTTGTTTATGAGTCAGTATAATCATATCATCTTGTTTATGTGAAAATATTGTTGGAATATACCTACAATACTATATGTTCAACATATGACATTCTGTCATTATGTTGTTCCTGATTTCAAACTCCAATTGTGCTGATTTCTGCATGGAGAATAAGTGTCTCAAATATAGCTTTACTTTATTTTTCTTTTAAGTGCTTTTTGCCAAGCATTTGTCTTGTACTTCTGCTCTACCATAATATGTTTTTCTTTTTAACCAATACATCCTTGATGCAAGGGCCTGTGGTATGTTCTCTGAAGAAATATTAAGCATTTTGATTGTAATCAATATTCTTAATGTCCATCAGTATTAGTTGTGAACTTTCTCATTTTAGTATCTCTTGTGACATGTAAATGTATCGACAATCAAGTTGTTTTACACTTTTTTACTCCGGTTATATGCAAGAAGTAAAGATTTATGAAGCATTTACTTTTGGTTCTTGTTTTTTTCATATTTTTCAAGTGTTTAACTTCATATTTGACTATTTTTGTTCTTAAGGTACTGTAATGCATGCCAGAAGCAGGAGGTTCTACCTAATTCTTCAATCTTATCGTGTCTATCAAAAGTAATTTTTTCCAATATATTGGATGTATTTTATTTGCATCTTGCGTTTGAATGCTTCAAACATTATTTTATTGTCTTGTTTTTATCTTAATGGGTGTGCAATTTGTAGGCACTATAGATGTAACTTCAAATCATTTTGGTTAGTTGGTAGAGGCTTTCTGTGTGGGTTCAGGGGGATAATATCCAGGGTTAGCAGTGATTCTCTGATTTTCCTGGTCTAATACATAATACAGTTTTGAATATCCCATGTTCCAAGCATATGGTGAGATGGAGCTGGGATGTACTTCACACTGCTCTATGGTATACTACAGATCAATCATTTTCCTAGCTACTTGCCTTAGCAAGTTGGCCAAGGAGTATCTACTTCTTTCTTAGCAGTTTCTGCTAGCGTGGTGTGATTTACCAAAGATCCAGTTGGTTCAGCTACTTGCAACAGAAATTGCCATTAAAAAATGTGTAATTGGTGAACACCATAGGGCAATATTTAAATTTTTTTCTTATTTTGGTTACATAAATTTATGAAATGTGATGGATCATTTCTTAATCTTTTAGAGTTTTAGGTTAACACATGATAGTATTCATTTCCTTGTCTTGGAGAAGGGCATAAAAGTTAACTTATTTGAGCTTAATTGGGTGAATTACACTTTTACTCTGCTGTCTTCTAAAAGTTGTGATTCATTTAATTGAAACGTCATGAAAGTGTATGTGAAGCTATTGGCCACCTTGAGAAAATAAAAAAATATGAACTTAGAATGTGTTTTTCATACTTAAGTTTTAATAACAGAGTGGATGAACAATGGATAAGTGACAGCCTTTTTCTGGAATCCACCATCCATGGACTTTCGGAGCAAAGCAAAGTCAAATGCTTCTATAACAGTTATGAAACTAGTGTCCTTTCTTTTGTAATGTTAAGCAATATATGATTTTCCATTTGAAACACCAACCATGCAATGATGAGACATACTTCTGTAGTGATGCATACCAAAATTTAGATACATCTCTTTAGACAACTGGGAGTTTGTGCTTCATGGTTTACTTGATAATTTTCTGTTATTTGGTCATATACATCTTTCCCCTTGCTCTTCAATTTATGATTTCAGTGAAGAGTTCTGATCAACACATCCAACCCTAATGGGGACAAGCCATGTTTCCTTGTGCCACTGTCTTCTCCAAGTCATTGGTTGTATGCATAATCAGACTAGTATACTTATGTAATTTGCATGTCCTGATTCAAGAGTACCAACGTTTCAGATGTTCTATCACCTCTTTCAGGCTTTTGGCAATAACAGTTATGTCCAAGCTGCTTTCTTTCTATCTTTGGATATGGTTACCTATTCTAAGTATCCTTTCCCGGATTTGAGGTTAGTGTGTCTTCATCTTGATATTTCATATGGTGAACTTCTACTAATCTTATTTACAAGCTTGCTCAAGCCATTAGCTGCAGGGTTGTTACTTGTTAACTGGGGGAACCTGAACTGTATAATGGAACTTCTTTTTGGTGTCTGATACAACAATGTATGAAACTAGGTATCATCCTTTCTGTCAGATAATTAGGTCATAAAAGTATCTCAATACTATTATCTGTAAACCATTGACATTCTTATACTTAGTCCACAGATACACTTTGCATACTTTGAGGCTTGAAGGTTCAAAACCTTATTAAGATGCAGAATATGAGTAAGTCCAAATTTGGTTGATCTGATAGAGAAAGGTTTAACTCTGTATTTGTCTAATCAGTCAAAAGGGATAAAACTTGAAATTGGTTTAAGTTGTTATCTGGTTACATATTTTTATTCATCTTTTTTCCTTTAGGTCTTGTGCTATGTAAGGTCTAACATTTACTACTTTGCTCAAGGTGAAACATCAGAAAGTGCACTTTGAACAATGCTCTTTGGAAATCTTGATTGACAATTTGACATTTTCCGACATTCCTCCACTTATAGATACTTTATCAGGAATCAGTTCATCTGATGTTGATGCAGTTGATGTAAGTCAGAAATCATCTGATGTTTCAATAGATGGGGAATCTCTACTACTGTTACTTCGTGCAGTCAACCATAAGCTTCGGGCTGTTAATTTCATTAATTCATCATTTTGGAAAGATGTTTTGCGGTATGTTGCTTAATGTTCACCAGATTCTTTTTGACATTAAAGGTCTCTAATAACATTTGATCACGTAACAATCATCTACAACATTTTCTTAAATGCAATTGTAACTGTAATGACTATTAGTAAAGGGTAAAGGATATTGTTTTTAAGTAATCGAGATCCACCATTTTCCACTATGACAGTGTTATGCAACTTGAATATATACCATTATTTTGTGAATCTAATTCTGCCAGATATAATAATAAGTTTTTTGATTTTCAATGATACTGTCATGTGACTTAACATTGTTTTTTCTTTCTTTTGTTGAAATATTGATTTGAGCAATAATGATAACTATTTTCAGTTATTTTCACTATAATGTCTAATAATGAACGGGCATGCCTCTAAATATTTGTTCATTAAAATTGTTGCTCAAAATGAGCTAGAGGGCTGCTAGCAACCTGTTATAAGCATTAGAACTGGTTAGTCCAGTTTTGAGTTATATCCATTATAGTGGGCCGTTCTACAACCGTGATACCAGAACAAAGGTTATTCATTTGCTAAGAAGAATGAAGCTTACTGTTGTCAGTTATGCTATTGCGGATCTCATAATTTTTAAAAACCATTTGGAGATATCTTGCAGAGGTAAGATTCTGTGTTCACAAAAACGAGGAAGAGTCCATTAATCAACTATGGAAATACCACCACATTGTTCTATAGGAGGGTTATATGTTGTTGTTTTAAATGTTGTCTTCACATTATGGCATTTCTTGAACTTGATCTAAACTAGGTGAAATATTGCATGTTAAACATTTTCTATTCGCTGACATAATTACTCTACTCTCCATTGCTTCTAGTGATATTTTCCAGAGAGGTACAACGTGCCAGGTTTTGAACTTGCGCTTCTCTCCTATTCGGAAGCTCAACATGACAGGGAAATTCATGGAATTACACACACTTAATTTGGATTTTAGTGTTCATTTGAACAGCTTCCACATCAATTGTTTTAGTTGTATGCCAAAGCTGATGCGGCTCTCAATGTGTGAAACAAGAGTAGCCAATCTATGGATAACAAGTGCTGCACTATCAAAACTTCGTTCTTTGGTTGAACTTCGCTTTCAAACTTGTTTGTGCTGCTTTGATACTGGGCCATGTCCAACATCTGGTGGAGTGATCAGACTGGGAAATGAGAAGATTTTCTCTGATAAGCAACAATTTTCTTCCTACTTAGGATCAAGATGTGTGGATAATGATGACATGTTAGAACAGACTATGGAACACTCTACAGATGACACTCTTGGTAGACTTTGCTCTGATAATCTGTCATTTTTAAATCATGATTCACTGAAAAGCACTACTCAGGTGTTATCAGATGAAAGTGATTCAGAATTTTCAAGTGATACAAAAGAGGTTGACAATTTGAGAAAAATATCTGATCCTGTTATTGAGTTTAATAACCAGGCCAATTCAAATGTCATAGTAAGCCCATCGAAACATTCTACACCATCTAGCATTATTTCTTCAGTACCAACTCTTATTCCAACTTTTGAGGAGGTAATGTCTTCAAGTAGAAGACTAAATGATAGTAACTCTTTTATTGGGCATGCAAATGCTGATGAATTTTGTTGTCAGCATAACTATATTGATAATTTCACTATCACTGAAGAATTTTCTAAAGATGAAGGATCTTTGACTAATAGTCTGAAGGTAAAAAATGTTACAATGACCTCACTGAAGAATCATATTTCTAGTCATCCTTCACCAATTTGTTTTGAGACATACTACAAAGAATATATGATAACATCACTGCCAAATTTATTAGTTTTAGATAATTTGCCTATTGGAGATGTGGAACGGGAGCAAGCCAAATTAGTCTTTAAGAGATATTTTGAGCGTGCACCATATAACAGACGAGGAAAAGATTCTGTTGTCAGTATCGTTCAGAGGCGTGAAATCAGCAGTGGTGTTTTCTTTCAGAGATCTTCTAAAGTGAAGCAACGGTATCTTAGAGAAAGTAATCACTCATTCCTCAGGTCACTTTCTGCTGCTAAAGTAAACTCATCTCCACAGCCTCATTCACATTCAATTTCCAATTTTAGAAGTGGTCCAAGTGAAGAGACAAAGAGCTTTCGTCCAAGACAATTTGAGTACCATCCTACAGACCCAAGACTTATGGTATTTGGAACACTAGATGGGGAGCTTGTGGTTCTTAACCATGAAAGCGAGAAACTTGTTGGTTATCTTCCATCAGTTGGTATGACACTAAATAGCATTTTAGGCCTTTGCTGGCTTAAGAAGCATCCATCTAAGGTGAGCTGACTACTGGTGAACATAAATCTGCTGCTTTTAAGGTTGATAAATATACCATGTTTTCCCTATCTTTTCTTGACAATATTTACCTGCTTTACCCACACTGGCTGTATCTATATCATGTTCATGTCCTAATTTTTCCACATCACTGACTTGTCATTTTGGGTTTATGCTGTTAACTCTAGCTCATCGCTGGTTCGGATAATGGTTCTTTGCAAATGTATGATGTTTGTCGAATGCTGTCAAAGGTCACTGATCGATATTGCAATATGGATGCTTCTATGCACACATTTGATGATTTTGAGCAGTTAACATCTGTCCATATAAATTCAAATGATGAATATATTCTTGCAAGTGGATTCTCAAATCATGTGGCGCTCTATGACATGTGCAGTGGAAGGCGTTTGCAAATTTTCAAGGACCTTCATAAGGAACATATAAATGTTGTCAAGTTTGCCTACCATTCACCCACTTTATTTGCCACTGCATCCTTTGATAAAGATGTCAAGATGTGGGACTTAAGGCAAGGTACGTCACAGCCTTGTTATACAGCTTCAAGCTCTAGAGGGAACGTGATGGTTTGCTTTTCTCCTGATGATTACTATTTACTTACATCAGCCATAGACAATGAGGTAAACTTGTATGACACATTCGGTTACATTATGCTTTGCAACCATATGTTGATGATCTTAGCAAGTTTTTCCAGGTTAAGCAACTATTGGCTGTAGATGGAAGACTTCTGACTTCATTTGACATTACTTCTACTGGAAATGCTCAAAATTATACTCGATCTTACTATATGAATGGAAGGGATTACATGATAACTGGAAGCTGCGAAGAGCATGTTGTACGCATATGCTGTGCTCAAACTGGAAGGAGGCTTAAAGATGTTCATCTCGAGGTTATTTAGAACTGCAAATTGATCTTTCATCTCTCTAGCTTATCATGGGCCATCTGTTTACTACTGGATCTGAATTTTTCTCATGGTTTTGCATAATAAGAAAAAAGCATAGTACAACCTCCAAATAGATTCATGGTTAGATTTTAATGACTTGTATTGTTGGTGATCTTTTGTTGTCATCCTGAGGGCTTAACACTAGTATGTGACCTGATAAAGGGGCATCCATCTTAAAAATAATGGATTATAATTGAAAATGCTTGATGCTTTACATGCTGGTGGAGTTGATTTCTCGAATTAAAGTTTCTTCGGAAGTTTGTTTGCACCTTGAAAACTGTTGCGTGTGGTCTGCTAGAGCCTATTGTTTCTCCTTCAAGGTTTACATATTTGGTTGCTAGTGCTGCTACATGGATTTATTTGTTTCCTTTGTTATATCTAATGTCAACTCCATTATGGAGTTTATTAGCCATCGTAAATTTTCATGTTCAGTCTCGTTGGTCCTTAATTCCAACTCTTCTTTATCATTTTTGGGTCCATTTCTCAACTTAAAATTGCATTTCCTCTATTATGCTTATATGTGCACTTAAGACTTAAGAGTGTGGTTTGTCCTTGGTCAATCTAATATCATATTAACATCTTTAAGAGGAAAGTCCAAATAGAGGACTCAAATTATTAAATGTGATCTATATACTCTTTAGGTTATATGATGTTCATTTGCCCATCCATTATCTTGACCAAAAATATGAAGTCTAAACTTTTGCATCACTTGATGGATGATACATGGATTTGTAATCTTATAATTTATCAATAAGGGTAAATTTTAGAAGGTGCAGAACCAAATTAACATTTATATAGTTGATTTTCAAGTTGGCCATGGGCTTATGGACTTACCAAGAATCTCTTGTTTTTTAGTTGGTTGACCTGAGACTAAATTTATATGCGAAAGACAATTAAAGATCCAAATCACTACTTGATGCATTGGTAAACATGTTTGTGTTAGTCTATTATTTTAGTATAAATTACACCATTAGTCCTTAAAACTAGTGCTGGATGTCAACTGGGTTTCTAAAATCAATTTGTGCCCATTGACTTCTCATCATGATTTATCATTTCAATCAAATCCTACTATTAGGATCTATCAACAAATTTTGACTGAAAGCTGATATTAACCCATGACAGAACTTAACATACCAATCTAATAAAAAAATCAATTATAAATTGTCTATTGTGTACCATATCGGGCATGTTGGATGATTTTTCTGCTAATATTTGTGTTACGTTAAAAAGTCAAGTCCAACTGCGCAGTCAGATCAACTTTGCGTCAAGGCTTGTGAATGGAAGCTAATGAAAGGACTTGATCAAAATATAAATTATAGTTAAGGGAGTCAATTGGCACCAAATAAAGTTTTAAGGCTCAATTGAAGTTTGCTCTATGGTTCAAGCACTCTATATATAGTCTATCCTGATTTTTAATATAAGGCACTTTGGAGGATCTGAAACCATATTTGTGAATTATTGGTTTTCAAATCAGTGATACTCTTTAGATAAAAGGAAAACTCTCTTTTTTTGGGCAACCTAAGACTAAGCATGCTATATATATTTATTATCTTGTGGATTCTGTATAAAATGTAAGACTCTCTTTAGATCAGGAAATCATATCTTGTGGATTTTGGGCAACCTAAAACTCTCTTTAGATCAGGTGCTATCAAAGAGAAACAATAAAATGTATTAGAGGGGTAAGTACTCCATTGGTAATTTATCGAATGTAACTGCATGCATCTCCTTTGGGCATATATTTTTTTTGAGAAAATTTTGATCTTTCAAAAAGATCATGTCAATTGCTTATATACAAAAAGATATATATGTCAAGACATAGTTATGATTTAATTGCAGGGCATCCTGGTAAATCAAATGTATACTTACCATGTCACTCTAAACAAAAGAACTTAAACATATAATTCAAAATTAATTGTGTAGATGCTAACACTGAGTATGTCTTCCTGGGTGGGTTTATATGATGATATTGCTGATGGAGAACATATTTCATATTGCTTGGTACAGTTCTTACCAACGATCGCCATTTCACTCGGATTGGTATGGGATGGGCTGTACATACCAATTCGAGCATAGACTGGTACGTGGACTGCCCCCTGTTTTGAGCGGTCCTCTTCGACCCATTAAAACAGATTCCACTCCAACTCGTTTACACATTTAGGTCTTGTGTTTGTGAGCCTTCTTCGCTCGAATGCGAGCGCATCTCGCCTTGCTATCACCCATCCCTGCCACCGTCTATCATTCGCCGTGCACCGTCAACGCGGACGTTCCTACTTCTTTTCTTCTCCTTGCTCTTCTTCCTCCTCTTTTTCCTCCACCGCATCCTTCCTCTTCCTCTTCCTCCATCACCTCTTCTTCCTTTCTTTTCCTTCTTAATCCTCTTACCCCTACTTTTTCCTCCACCATTTCCTCTTCTCCTTTTCTTCCTATTCGAAATACCAGTATGTATTGGTGTAAGATTTGTCGGTATTAGTACTGACCAGTTTGTACCGGTCCGATAGATCACCAAAATGGGTCAGGTATTGAAATCAACGATCCTTGGTTCTTACTATCTTAATGTCTAGAGCTACATCACATTGGATAGAGAAAGCATAGCTTAGAGGATTAATTAGATCAACCCTCATTTGATGAATTTCATCAATTAACCAATTTGGAATGCTGGAACCAGTTAAAAATAATAAAAAAGGTTAACTAAAACTAGACATTGTGTATGGGATCAATCCTGACCGATAAGATGAGTTGAAGCTGACTGAAACTTCAAGGTCTACCTATCTTGGTCACAACTCAAACTGTGACTGTTGCTGATGGTCCAATATTGTGACCAACGAGCCAAATCCGGTAACCTTTCCAATATGTTAATTGACAAAGCCAAGTTGGACCCATGAAAAATTGAATGCATGAGAAAATATGTGGATCTTGCCATTCCCTCTATTTTTCCCAGTTTATTGTGAATAGAACTCCATTTTATGTTCCCCTATTACAAGTTCCCACCAGAGTCTTTCCTTCATACCTTCTTGCAATGCATCATCATAAATTAGTGATTTGAAATTGCAATCTCCAAATGCAGGATCCTAATAAAATATTTGCAAACACAAAGTTCCAAACAAGGCTCCCCTCATTTACAGAAGTTGCATATTCCTATGCATGTTTTACCTAACACAACTGCATTTACAAATGTAAGGATCCAAATAGCCCCTAAATGTTTACTCTCTCATGTTTTTTAGCAGCTTGATTAAATTTAGATGACTATGAATCAATTTTTTGTGATGATCTTACCATTTTTCTTTCAATTCCCTACTGCTAATACTAACTGGAAAAAAAATCTTCTTTTTTGTGCAATTTTCTGCTTTCAGTATCAATGCAGGTCTAGCATATATAAAACTTAAACATCCTCTGTAATGTTCCTTTTTATTTATGGTCACTTTGTGTAATTTTGTTAATCTCCACCTCAATCTTATGCAACTGTTGCCTTAAGTTAACTAAATAGTATCTTGAGTAATATGCAATCAGATTAATCATGTATTCTTAATTTTTTTTTTAAAGTAATATCATTGGCTTGTTTCTGATATATTTTTTGTCTGTTTAATTGACAATTGAATCCTGACTCATTATCTGGAATTCTGGATTAATATTATTGTACTCAAATTATCTGCAAACCTAGTGTCTTTGTTTGGATAATGGATGGCATATAGCATGTCACATGCTCGACACTCTTTGGTGATATCAAGCCTTACTGAGAAGGCTTAACAATCATCAATTTTGCTCATGAAACTGTACTAAATATAATAATTGCTCACTATTTGCAGGGACGGGGTTCAAAAAATTCTATATTCATACAATCTTTGAGGAGTGATCCATTTAGGGTGAGTATTTATTTAGGTCTTAAGCAAATAGTTTGTCTGATGTGACTCCTGAAAAATGGTAAATTCTCACTTGACACTTGCCATCACATTTAAAACTCTGTTGTTGCTTTGAAACATAATTTTTCACTCTTTCCTTAAAATTTTAATCATCTGCACCTAAGAGTTCACTGGAATTATGTTGACAAAATAAAACTGCTGATGTGTTCTTTCAAGTGAACGACATCAGGAAATCCTTATGGCGTATTAATTTACACTAATTAGTTTCATTATCATGGACAACTTAAATCCCTTTTTACACAGTGTAACAGCCTTTGTTTCAAGTTCTACCAATCCTACTTGGGAACTTATTAAATTTTTTGTTATTTCTCTTATGTGACTTTTTAGTTCCGGCGCTTATGTTGGTCTAAGTTGTGTGAATGGTTGCTTGAGTTATTAAATCTTAACAGTTAATGTAGAGGTTGTATGGCACAAAATTTCCAAATTAGTACGATGGTCACTTCCTGATGAGGAAAATAAAATCTATTTCTTCTTTCTGCAACCATATAAATCTTTGAGGTCATGTATATGTTGAAAATTAAGTTTAAGTTATTGTTCACTTTGCTGTCTTTTGCTCTTAGTTTATCATCACTTCTTGGTAGTGTCAAACTGTCAATGCTGCAATTGGGAAGCAAAAAGTAGAGCTTGGGGTATAGAGTGATCTATAATTCTATATATAAATTGTTTTTCCGAGAGGTTGGAGTCTGAGCAGGACCAAGATGCCCCTACGATGAGAACAAACTATACTAGGATTATATTAGAATTTATATGATGACCACGCAAATAAATTAACATAGTTAATCAATTTTCATATGAAGATCATTCTTTTTTTCAGATTTTGAAGACAGTTCATTCCTGCATGCTTGAGATTGTAGGCAGTCCGATAACAGCTTCAGTTTATGATTGCTTCATAGTTCATATTACAAACCATAAATTGTCAATCTAACTGCAGTGAAAGAGCTTGTTCTCTCTAATCTTCATTGTGATAGAATATCTTCTTTCTAGGTGCAAAACATACCCTTACAAATTATATAATTTGTGTCAATGAAGCCAAATATGAAACCACAGAACAGCTTCAGTTCAACCAGTTTGAATTTGCATGAAAATTTTATGTATTTACTTAACAAAATCCATGGATGTTCTACTAGATCTTATTTTTATCTATCTATTATAATGGAGTATCTTCCTGTCCAATGCAGGCTTTTCACATGAGTATTTTAGCAGCTCATTGGCACCCATTTACAAAATCAGAGATCATAAAGGTACTTCAATTTTTTCTTTAGTTGCTACCTCGTCTGGCCAAAATCTGCAGACTCCAGCTATTTTGGAATTCTCTGCAGGTGAACTTGTTGCAAACTGAAGAATGCATCGAAGAAAGCACATCCGGTTAAAGTGCTCTAATGCTCTAGTTCCGTCACTGGTGAAGGGTTGATCATTTGATGATAACTTATTTGGAAGATGAATATTGCCTTGTCAAGCAAACTGAATTCACTTCTGGCATATTATGGCAAATATCTCAGGCTCTTTGAGCCCTTTCCTTCATGGGCTCTACTCCATAGTTGTATAATGTGTGGAAAGATTGAATACTTTGTGTACATATATGTGTTTCAGATAGTGCTATGGTCTAAATCGTGCTTCTTGAAATAATTTTGAGATGTAAAAGATTGTTGATCAACCAGAATATGAACTCGTTTGTTTTGAAAACAATTTTGAGATGCCATTGAACCAATTACTGGGGCATTGTTCTCTATAGGTTCTTCAAACATGGAGGTTATGTGAGTACAAGAAACTGTTAATAGCTCAGCTGATGAATCCTCATTCCTTTGTCACTAAAGATGCAGCAGTGGTGCGTTGGGTTCCAATTTGTGTATAATCTACAGCAAGGAAGAACTCAAACTACCAGTGTTAGAGCTGTGGAGGATTCTTCTCCTGCAAATTGAGAAATGCCTTGATTTGAATTTTTGTTTGAAGTTAGATTGTTAGACATGCCACAGGTGATCTTATGTTTCATATTTGGCCAACCAAAATATGTTTCATAGTTGTATCAGCCTCTATCTAGATTTTGTTTCCATCCTTTCATGAAGATGTTGGTTCTGAAGGTAAATGGTAGAAAGATGGCAGCTTCTCACGGACATTCTATCGAACACCTGCTAAAATGCCTGAGGACCGCTAACCAGTGGAAAGTTGCGGTTCCCTGTTTGGTGTCTCGGACGACGCAGTTGAATCCAGTGTCGGAAATATTAGCTTTGTATTTAAGCGGCATTCGCCCCTTTCCTGTCCGACCAAACCCTCGCCGGGGAGATGGCTGAAGACAGCGAAGCGACAAAGCACGGGTCCGGAGAAGCGCCCGCAAAGGGAAGCAACGAGGCAGAGGCCTCCGCGACGCCCCCTCCGCCTCCGGCCTCCAGGCTCCCATCCGTCTCCCTCAACATCTGGCCGCCGTCGCAGCGGACGCGGGAGGCGGTGATCCAGCACCTGATCGAGACCCTCACCTCTCCATCCCTCCTCTCCAAGCGCTACGGCGTCCTCTCCCTCGACGAGGCCTCCGCCACTGGCCGCCTCATCGAGGAGGAGGCCTTCGCTGCCGCGGCCACGGCTGCGGCTGCGGACGGCGCCCACGCCACCTCCGTCGACGAAGAGGTGGAGATCCTCCAGATCAACTCGAAGGGGATCACCGCGGCCGCGGACGGCGCCCACGCCACCTCCGTCGACGAAGAGGTGGAGATCCTCCAGATATACTCGAAGGGGATCAGCAAGCGCGTGATTGAGACCGTCAAGAAGAGAGGTTCATCCGTGGACGGCGCCGCCAAGGTGACACCGACGCCCGCCGATTCTGACGCACCTGCCACTGCTGCCGGTGAGGAAGCCTCATCTCTCGAATCAGAGACTCCACAAGCTTAAATTTGGGCTCTGGATACTATATCATGGTACTCTTTCCTTTTCTGTTTCTTGAGTGTTTGTTACATTGTTCTCAGATGAAATGCTTGTCTTGGTCTGGAATTTTTAGTTGGTGGTGTTGTCGAGGATGATTGCATTTTGTGGATCTGTAGACTTGCAATGCTGCATTGAATTGCTATATGGTGATGTTTAGAGTTTATGACATAGTACTGCTACTCTATATCAACTAAATAAAACTAAGGGAGAATGTTCAATCTCTTCCTCTCTCTGGTTGGAGTAGATAAAATTGGGGTACTGAAACTTTTAATCTTGTCTCTGTATTTATATTTTTTTTTTGTTGTTGCTGCCTTTCTATTTTTGGATCTACACCAATATTTGTTTTTTTTTTATAATTTCAGTATTTATAGCATTGCCTGCTTTTATTTCTGTTCTTATCCTATTATTGCTGTTATGTTTTTAAATAGCGAAAAGACTACATCATTTGATTACTAGGGAATCAGATATTACATTGGGGTTATTACCAAAGTTGATTGGGAATTCACTATCCCCACTTAGAGCTAATCAAATTAGCTCTTGCAAAGTTAGCCATGACATGAGCTGTTGTTTAAATGTCGTCGGATAATAACAAAAGTTGTAGGAAATAGATTGACATAGCAGTTTAATGTCGTGTATTAGACTAGAAATAGTCAGTCCATGGGCATGATTTATCCTCCTTGATCCATCTGATGGCTAGTTGAGAGTCAGATTTGATGATCAGGTTTTTGGCTCCTAATTGCAGAGCCCTCTCGAGGCACTCTCTAATTGCCCGGCATTCCGAATGAGCCGTAGAGGAAACCATGATGTGTTTGCATCCTGCAGCTAGTATAGAACCATTAGGAAGTTTTAATAAATAGCCTGAACCAGCTGGCTGGGTTTTAGAGCTGAATGAACCATCACACGCAAGGGTGTGGAACATTTGTAAGAAGGTTCATAACCATTACTTGCATATCTTCATACTATGTTCAGATTATAATTTCTCCTTTTGTATGCTTAGATTTGTCTAACCAGCAAGTGGGACCTAATCAATCTAGACGTAGCTGCTTATGTAAAGTAGAGGAAACCATGATGTGTTTGCATCATGGTTTCCTAACCAGCAAGTCGGGCACTCTCTAATTGCCCGACATTCCGAATGAGCCGTAGAGGAAACCATGATGTGTTTGCATCCTGCAGCTAGTATAGAACCATTAGGAAGTTTTAATAAATAGCCTGAACCAGCTGGCTGGGTTTTAGAGCTGAATGAACCGTCACACACGCAAGGGTGTGGAACATTTGTAAGAAAGTTCATAACCATTACTTGCATATCTTCATACTATGTTCAGATTATAATTTCTCCTTTTGTATGTTTAGATTTGTCTAACCAGCAAGTGGGCCCTAATCAATCTAGACGTAGCTGCTTATGTAAAGTAAAAAAACTCGCATAGTGAAACAAGAAGGGAGTAATAAAGAGTTGACTGCAAAGATAAGAGACTAAATACAGATTACTATAAGATCTGAAGTTACCTCTAAATTTATTGAAGTCGTATACATCCTAGATTTTCGACTCAGTGTGACAGCTTAAAGACTCTGTTATGTAATATTTGACTCAAAAGTGGGAACTCTTGTTAGCTGAAACTCAACAATGTTGAAACAAAAAAAGTGTAAGGAATACCCACCTAAGGTATATCCCATTTCACTTATTCCATCTACCTTTAATTGACACCACTTAGCCGCCCAAGCACCCTATCTTTTTGTTATCCACCTACATTTTAAAATCATTTTTGGCAAACAAATAAGTCCCTATAAATTTTACCTGCTAGGTATCTCAGCTGTACATCCTTGGTCATTGCAGTGTCCATAAGTATAATGTGCCTGAGATGGTTGCTTGGACCATCCCAAATAATGTGGCACTTGTAGGGGAAGCAGCTATTCACTTATCCCTTGCTAGTATCGCATTTCTTGACAAAATCAACTCGATCAATGTTTCTGCAGCACCAACTAATGTCTCACTGGCGTTCACTTGAAGAATTTTTGGAAATGGTGTATTAATTCTTCTAAGAAGCAAAAAACCAAAATTTACATAATCTTCCCCACTCATGGACCAGTAGTGCTTCTAGGTTCAATCCAAAGCTGAGACACTCACTCTACCATGAAATGAATGGTTCATTCTAACCATAGTGATTATTAGGTTGTATTAAGTGCTGTGCGAGAAATTAAGATCCATCTTGTTTTTGTCGTAACGAAAAAATTCACTCTGGAAATATTAGTTCAAGATGGGAAGCTAGAGGTAGAGGGTATTGTTGTGTTCTAGGTAAGGTAGCAGCAACACCAAGTTAGGTAAGAGATTCTGAAATATTTCTAAATGGTGAGAAGGGTACATGCTATTGGCCACAGTTAGAAGAATGTTTTTTGGTAGTCAACCTAGTTTATTTTTTACCCATGAATAGTTTTGTGGCTGCTCCATTAATCCCATCAGTCTTTCCACTCTATTCTTATTTATCTGCACGCTTAGTTGAAGAAAAGATATCTGATTTTGTGCAGTTGTGAATGATATTACATACAAGGCAACAATCTCAAACATCAATGGTTGAACATTGTACATCTATGACAGCTGTTGTCTGGTTTTGCTCTTCCTGTGCCAGTCTCTTCTGTTTTGGTTCAATAATCTCATCTTGCTTTACATATTTGAAACCGTTTATGCCCTCATAAAAAATCTGAAATCTGTAGAAGATTTATCAGTTGCTGGTAGTTTTGTTTAGATTTATCAGATGAGTTGAATCTGAAAGCCTAACACACTTCTTGCCAGGAACTACAAATGGCAGTGAAAGCCTAAAAACTCATAGTCCACTCATGATTTTTTTGGTTACCATAATTGCTTCCAATGCTTACTAAGATTCTTTGCTTCAGGTTTCTCTGGACTACTTAGGTTAATCAATGCTAGTCACAGTGATCAATTACTTCAAATATCTTTAAAACTTCTATTATCATAACAAAGTTTTCAAAGGGCATCAATATTTATGATAAGCTGTGATCTTAGGTGGTGTTTATGCAAAATATCCATTCCTATTACATAAAAGACTCAAACATTAAATATTTCCAAAGCCATAACTAACATATTGAAAACAATGTAGACTCAATTCCCGCACTGATGATGATGATGCTGAAAACAAAGCCTACTTTATATCTCTCTATGTATCCTTAAAGAAATTTAATCTCCATTTGAAGCATTAGGAACACAGAAATGAAAGAATACCTTTGGACTTTTCTGAAGAAAAAGGGGCTTCAGAGTGACCATTAAAATGATTCAACATGAAATTTTCTTGACCATATGCAAAAAATCAGCAAGTGATAGGCTAACGGCTAAACAGCTACTAAAAAATTCTGTACAAGATTGTTAAAGGAATTTTACATTCATGGCATTAGCTCAGTGCCCAGCAACAACCCATTCAATGAATCTGCATGAACGAACTATTTATTATTCTTCACCAAAATCAGCAGGCAATATACTTGAGCTAAGAACAGACGCTACCTTTCATTTTACAATCATCTCATGGCAAGAATAGCTGGGAGAAGCTGTCTGTCAAATCTAATTTTGTTTCTGCAATTAGCCAAGGCGTTGCTTGACATAGGTGATACTTTTTGTCTGTCCTGGGGCTTCTTCTCCTACATAAACAAACACCTTTGCCATCTACTTTCTTTGTCTTCTCCCTGCAACTGCAAATTAAGCTGTCAGAGCCAAGGAAAATAACAAGTTGTTTCACATGCCATCTAAACACTCCAATTGATCAACAAACTTGTGTATGTATAAACAAGATACTGAACATTCCATTCTATTAAGATAATTAGCCTTCTCAGTCAGAGTTCTTCACAAATTTAATCAAGCAACAGAAATTTCATGAGAATCTTAAGTTGGAAATGTTTCTTCTGTGGATCAATTGTCCAGTCCATATGGGAGCATAAGTTGTGGAATGGTCGAAGAGGGAAGTAAAAACAGTTTAAATATACATTTTTCTACATCCAGATCGACTATAAGTCGTCCAAGAAGACTCAACTGGAATAAGTAAAAATTCCAGAGGTGTTCAAGTCTCATACTGGAAACAAATAGTGAACTAAGTTGAAATATTATTCTGCTTCACACTTGTGTATTCAGTATCAACAAGGATATCACACCTACGAATGGGTTAGATCAATATCAAAGTTTGCAAGATACCCATCTGGTATGGTTCAATATAAATGGTATTTACCGGTCGAACGGTCTTTTTCTCAGGCTTTTCGTTTTAAGCTCAGCATGTAATTAAACCAACACATGATACATCAGCACAGTTTAGACTGGTATCAGTTTGGGCCAAGTCAAGTACTTAAAAGAGTTAAGGACCTTGATCATAATATTAATTGAATGATGAAATGAGACGAATAAACTAAAATGGCAGACCTCTTTGAAACCATGATCTCTGAACTGCTTGACGAATGTAGCGTTCATGCTTCTGCAGAAGCTCGTCAACCTTGTGAGACTGAGAAAGCAGAGGCCCTGAGAACTCAACTCTGTCTCCTTCATCCTGACGACCCTGAGCATTTTCAAATTAGAAGAAACAGCAACATAAACAATAATCATCGCTGACAGACTAAACATGCAAGCTAAAACAAAGCAAGGAAAGTGTCACATCCAACTCCTACCAAAAAATTACGTTTTGCTGAGATCGGATCTCCCCTGAAAAGCACTTTGGAGAAGTCCTGAGAATGGTGTATGTCGGATGAGTCAAATGAATCTGGGCGTCCTAAAGTTGCCCACTTCTTGAGAATCTTGCATTTTGCTTGTTCATATGTGTCATGGCCTTTGGAGCCAGCACTGGTTTCATCTGCATCTCCGTTCTTGTGCGTACCGAGTTCCAGAACAGCTTTATCTGGCACAGTATTGGATGGATCTACAGCACCAGAAACATGGCTTTTCGAGCTAGAACTACTGTGAGATCTATCATATGCACAAGCTTCTCTCTGCCTTTTAGCCCATGCAAAGCCACTAGAAGCAGAAACATCCAAGGGACCCGAGAAAGCAGCATCCTCTTGACTTAAGAGTCTGGCTTCACCATTTACTCTAATGTGTTCTTGTTTTACCTTGGACCTCGTAACTCCATGACGATTGACCTGTGACTGTGTACATGAAAAGCAAACACATGAAAATAAAATCCACCAACTATCCTAAAACTTAGTTATGGAGTAAGATGAGAAAAGGACCTCTTGGCTCTCTGCTATTTTGCCTGGTGCATTACTTGGTTCTCTTGAAGCTCTATATGCCCCTGGTTGTCTTGTTATGGCTTCTGGCCCATGCCGTCGTCTTTCAATCCTTCTCCTGAAAGGACAACACAAACTGATCAAAATGGCTGCAGGAAAATGAGCTCTCTACATTCTTTGAAACATAGATTCCTCTTTTGAGGCTAAGGATGTAGATTTGTAAACAGAAAGTCCAGCGTTGAGAACCATATCAGCTTCTGTAAAAGTGATACCAGCTGAATTAAATATCAGATGTGATTGGCTAGATCAATGATTTTGAATGGTAAATCTATGAAGAATTGCAGATAATGGCCTGAAACTAAACCTACACAGAATGGGAAATGTCTGTTCTTTTCTAAGCGGACAGAAGTTTTGCTGCCTAGGTGACAACTATTTGGGATAATGTTATAATATCCCAACTATGTGGTAATGACAATGGCAATAACAGCAATAACAGCAAGGCCATGATGTCTGAACTATTTGGGGGCTACATATCTACGTGAAGCTGTGGTCCGACAAAACACTAAAACGCAAGTCATAGGAACCTAAATATTTGCCAATCAAAACAGTAAAATTGAGCTTTATAACCTCTTGGAAATTAAGACTTCTTTCATTAACAAGTAAGCATGTAAGAAAGTCATTGAGGCCAAAACAGATTAACAAATATAAATCGCTCCAGAACCATCAATTGTTTGACAAAAAACAGATAAATTAAAGCA
The DNA here is from genome assembly GCF_036884655.1 of Musa acuminata AAA Group. Classification (NCBI taxonomy): domain Eukaryota; kingdom Viridiplantae; phylum Streptophyta; class Magnoliopsida; order Zingiberales; family Musaceae; genus Musa; species Musa acuminata. Next base: position 37,049,090 of record NC_088332.1, on the reverse strand, counting down.
AATTGACAACTAAAACAACCTTGATTATAGATAATAAGAAAAGATCAACAATCATTCAACATCAAGGAGTACAGTCCAAAAAATAATAACCATAAGATTAAATAAGGTTAAAAATTTCAGTCAGATCCTAGTTTATACACCTTGTTAGACTGATACGGTACCGAGATATAGGATGGTATACCATCTTGTACCACCTAGTATCATTGAGAAAATATTTAAAAGATAATATCAATTGGTACCAAGCTATATAGACTAGTACTGGTTACTGGTTGGACTGATAAATAATAGTTGGTATGCACCGTTCTGGCCGACATATGAAACCTTGATATATGTAAATCAAGGAAAAGGATATATAAGAGCATATAACATAGTAACTATGGAAGAATAGATACATAAGAAAAAAAATCAAAGAAAGGGATATAGAGCATGATATAAGAAACCTAGTTGTCGGCGGAGAATAATGAAGAAAAGATATAAGCAATAACAATGAAAAGAAGAGAAAAAAATTAAAGATTAGCAAATCGCATGACAAAGAAAATTAAGGACTGGGAAAAAGAAGGAAACAATTAAAGAAAATTTAGTAGTAGTAGTAGCAGTAGTAGTACAAGAAGAAAACCACACCTTGTCTTTGTTATTGATGGCTATCATTTGCCATATGTAAAGAAGAGAACACAAGAAACAAGATTAGCAATCAAAACACAAAGAGAGCTGCCATCTTTTTTGTTGATAGCTACCATTTTCCTTATGAACTAATGGTGATTGGGAGAACAGTGGTGGTTGCCCAACTGAACATAGAAGGAGATTGCTTTTCTACCTAGTTCTCTCTCCCAATGACCAATGAAGATAGGGAACAAGGCAAGAGCCCAATGAGATTTTGGATGAAGTGAAGCATGAGTTGCCTTCTCTAAACAACTTCTCTAATCACCAAGATTCTGAATAATGAGAGATATGTGGTACCATAGAAAAGGTATAAACACATACAATTAGATGAAATTGTCACTAGCTGGCAGCCAACAAGACAGCAGCCTCGTTAAGTCCTTGGTGGAAATTTGACAATATTAATTGTGTTAATTATGATTCAGGATATGATGTCTGATGTAAGTAGTTAATTAAGATTACCTGTGTGACTCCTCACGACTCTTTGCATCGATCTCTTTATTAGGTGGATATTTTGGCAAACTTGAAGGCTCATAGGCATAAGGCTTTGTTCTGAAATACTGAAAGCATATGGAGGAAACAGAATAAGAACGATCATTAAAATAGGAGAACAGTTAAGATAGAGATCTAGAAGAAAAAATGGGAAATAATGCAAATTACAACACAAGAAGCAGTAATCATTATCATCGATATTTTTAGATGGAAATGACCTAATCTGATGAGTATTCAGTTAATAAATTCTTTTTTCTATTTTTTCTCTTTTTGACAAAAAGGTGCTGCAAAAGGCTAATATCATTCTAGCAAAATACTGCCCACAGAGATACAATGAGCTATCTTGATTCTTTGGTCACCCAGAAAAGAAATCCTTGTGACATCTTAAGGCTCAGTTGGTCATATAATCTACAAGATCACTAGCCTAGTAGTAAACATGATCAATAAGCATTTTACACAAAAGAAAACAGATGTTTATGTATCATCTGCACAACTCTATACATCCTCAAGGTACACTAACTTCTTTAGGAAATTTGGTAGCAATATGATGCAAAACAATGCAATCTATTTTTCCTGTCTTTCTACTATCTTAGCTTGAGATTCTGCACTGTAATATAAATCCTCCTTTTGTGTCGTTTATGAATCATTAACTCGGAGAGGAGATGAATTTCTTGGACAATTGGATCCAGTGGTACAATAAGGAGGAAGGAATTTTATAGTCTCGTTTAATTTAATGGTAGGACTACATGGACACAACCAATATTCACATGAAGCTGAGCTCTCTAACTGTATTTGATTCGATTGTTGAAACTTCTTGGACCTTGGTCATGTTTGCATATGATTCCTAGTATCATAGGATATTTCGTGATTTATCTGTTGAAATATCTAATTACCATTAATATCCTCAAGAATTCGCATATGATATTAACTTTCTGTACTGAAGTAGCCATGTAGGACTCACTAACTCACAAAGTAAATTCAACCACGGCAATGTTGTGGTTTGGCAGATTAGAACAAGGTTGTTTAGTTATACCTATATGAAAAAAATAGCAACAAGAATGGCTAAAAAATATCACAGAGTGTGTGGGAATGTTTAAGCTATCTGAATGGTACTGACTTCAATGTTAGCCAGCTTAGAGTAATGAATTTTCTTCAAAAAAATATTTCCCTTCAATTTGTATATGGCTTTAAGTTTTAGTTATTTAGTATGATTAAATTTGAGGAAGAAATATATTAATGGGAAAATAAATCTGACATGAAACAGAATTTGATAAAAATGTTATCATTGTGGAAGAGTAGCAAATTAAGAAAAAACACAAAGTTTGACTAATATAGCAAGACACTAAAATGGCATGCCGACACTATGTACGAATCAGGACAACTCATGTGAAAGCATTTAATATAATATATGCACCTCAGATGCAAGAGCAGATGAAGCAGTGCCACGCTTGTAAGGCTCAACAGACAGAAAAGTTTCTAACAAATTGATAGCTGTTGCTGGCAGATTCTTGAACATATCCTGAAGACAACTCTCATAAGGATGATGAGGTTTGAATATTGTAGCATGGGGCAACTTGGACTTCTTCCAGTACTCATCTGGAGGGGAACCACAAAGCTTGAATATTTTATGTAATTGTTCAACCTGATAAAAAGAGGGAAAAAAAGGGTCCCATGTCATCAACGAGAACTACTGAATCATGACATATTCATGGTTCTACTCAAAAAAGATAACTGCCATGATCTTTTAATGGCAAGTGAGTCACATGATTACCTCAGTTCTTCCTTGCAGAATTGGTTTCCCAAGGAACATTTCTGCAAATACGCAACCAACACTCCACAAATCCACACTCACTTCATAGTTTGTTGAACCCAACAGTAGCTCAGGAGGACGATACCATAGTGTCACAACACGGCTAGTCAGTGGTTGTTTATGTTTGGTACTGCAGAAATTTGCCAGACCAAAATCAGCCATTTTGAGAACTCCATCATTATTTACTAGAAGATTTGCACCCTTGATGTCACGATGTATTACACCATGTAAATGGCAATGTTCAAGTCCAGATAGCAGTTGCTGCATGTAGCACTTAACCTACAATTCATCAACAGACAATCAAATGCAATATGCATCTCAGTCCAATTGACTATAATGAGAGAGATAAACAAAAAGCTTTTATGGCTAAATTATCACATGGACAAACCTGTGCTTCACTGAACTCAATGTCAGGACAAGCTGACAGCCCAGCAAGATCATGTTCCATGTACTCGAATACAAGATATAGACTACATGAGAGCCGAGAAGTTATCAGTCCTTCGAGTTTCACAACATTTGGATGGTCTAGTCTCCGTAGTATCAATATTTCTCTTGCCATAAACCTAACACTCTCTGGCTCAAAATTGTCAAACCGCACCTTTTTTAAAGCAACAACCTTTCCCGTGTCAAGATCTTGTGCTCTAAACACACTGCTGTAGGTACCTTGTCCAATCTTGACATGCAGTAGACAGCAAACAAAATTTAGCCAGAAAATGAAGCAAAAGTAAGCACCAACTTCAGTGAAAAATATAGCCATGAGATTATTCAAAGATAGGCCCAAAAACACAGGTCATTTGTTACATATAAAAGGACACAAGATAGACAAGTTAAAAATGAAGTTTATTTTCAGTGAAACATTTTTTATCCCCAATCAACCTATTTTCATCTGATGCTTATTCTTGTTTCCCAATCAATGAAGGAAAATTCAGTGTAATATATAGGAACCAACTTCGTGCAAGAAAGAACTGATAAGTGCACTGATATTCTATTTTGTATGACAGATTTGCAATCAGGTATTCATATATATTTATGCAATTATATTAGTCATTGCAGGATCTTAAGTATTGAGTGAAGTGTCTATCTCGGGTATATAATACTGATTTGATGGTTCCTTGATCATCATATTACAATTCACTCTGAAGCTTCCTTCAGTTGTGGTGGTATATTCCATTTTATCCTATTGGACCTGACTGGCCCCTTTACTTTTTCAGCCTTTAAAAAACCTTCCCCTGCTTGCAAAGGAAGAAACTTTTGATACTTAGTTGACATCTCAGTTGTAATATTCTATGGCTCTAACCATTTAAGTAGCATAATTACCTATAACTTATATGAAATAAGCTTTTTCATAGGACTCAAAATGATAGCATGCCATCAAAATCACAAGTACATTTCCTACAGGAGCTACAAGGTAATCACAATATCGGATATACCCCGCTCAAGTCCCTAAAAACTTCATTAAAACACCACCATAAAAATTCCAAATCCTCCAATGAGCTTCTGATGTGAGAATAATTTGAAAAGATTCTTATCCTCGTACGCATGATTCCACACAGATAGGCTAGTAAAAGTGTTCCGGTATTGTTTACAATGATCCCTAATCTATTTAGCCTAATAACATACACAAATGGATCCTGTAACATGGCCCAAAATTTAGCTAGTAGTAGGACAGGGTTGAGCCTAGATACAAGTTCATCTTCTGATGATTTTCCATAATGGGGCCATTAGGGTATCACAACAGCCTCTTCCAAGAGCCTACTACAACAGTTTAAGAACATATGCTAAAGCATACGAAAAGGCACTGGTCTCAAGAGGTAAATGATCTCTTATATACGAAAAGAGCCATGTTGCTCTGCTCTGGTAAGTTCGGCCATTAAAGATAAAATCTTGATTAGATTACTAATGGAAAGATTGAAGAACATGAGATGAGCATCTGAGTGACAAAAATGATTAATGGGCGCAGATGAAAAACAAGAATAAGTATGGTTAAATCTGAATTAGATAAGTATTGCAAGGATCCAACTGATGCCTAATTATAAGAGAGAACAAAATATATTCATTCAAGACCAAATCGGCAACGAAAGGTGCTTGGACTTGTGTTGAATATAAGCAATATAGACAAAGAAATAGGAGAAGGATATTAGCGGCGTCGGAGAATGTCATCTGAGAACAGCATAAGAAACAGTCCTGACCACAAGCATTCCAGAAGAGGGTCATTGATATGATTGAAATCATCCTCATTTGTTCAGATGTTGAACTTCATAAGATAGGGCATAAACCAAAAAAAGGCTTTTTCATAGATCGCATGTGAAACTTCAAAACCAGAAGCAGACTAGGAGAATATGCAACAAAGAACGCCACATTTGATCGGGAAAGGGATCGGTACATCACTTCCTTGTTCAATATGCCACGATCTTATCAAGAAACAAATCACATGAATGGATGACGTAGAATAAGACACGACAAGGCATTTGATTTTCACTCTAGAATGAGAGCACGAGTTCAAAGAACCAATCGAAGGTCATGACGATCTTGATATTACCTTCTCCAGCTTCTCAAAGGAGTCGGCTTTCAAAGGCACCCAACCCTGAATAGCCTCCCCGGCGACGGCGCTGAGCCAAGCAGGCCATCCGGCGGCGACCTGCTCCCCCTCAATGTACTTATGAAAATTCCCCAGCCGAAGGCTCTGTAAACTGCCACTAATTGCGCTGGCCTTCCCAGGATCCCCCTGTCTGCAGCCAGCCCCCTCGCCCTCCTGCTCCTCCTCTCGGCATCCCTGCCCGGCGCGGCACCGCGACGAAGAAGCCGAGACCGCCTCCGATCCCTCGCGGTGGTCCCTCAGAACGCCTGAGGAGTCCAATGCCGGGGTCACTGAGACCGTCTTCTTCGACGCCACGCAGCCCATCACCGCCCCGGCTTCGCCGGCATCGGCCTGACCACCGGCGGTCACGTAAGGCCCGGATCAAGAAATCGGCAAACGACGACCAGGCGAGGAGGAACCCGGTGGAGATGAGACCGGAGAGGGCACGGGAGGTCCGTCAGAACACAAAAGGTGAGATCCTGGAGCTGCTTTCCTGTGTCTATTCGTGAACTCGATCACTAGGGTTCCTTTTTCTTGCGAGATTAGCGGGATCTTATAAAGAGAGGAAAAAGGAGGGAGAGGATAAAGGAAAACGGCCCGAACGAAATCTATTACAAAAGACCATGTAGCCGTTGCGACAACTTTGCATACTGTGGCATTTCTCTGTTTTCCTTTAATTTCCTATTTCTCACTCTTTCTTTTTTTTTTTCTTACTATATTAATTTTTTTATATTAGAGGATAGACCTTTATATAAGGATAAGACCACTTAATGGGAATTTTAGTAATGGTTTCACCATTTTAGTTGTGGTAAATATGCATTCTCAACTTAAATTCAATCAATTGTTTTTTTGTTTTTGGTCAATGATGGTTTGGTGTATCTTGTGTTAGTCCTAATAATAATAATAATAATAATTACTATTATTATTATTATTTATGAGAATAAGTTTGAAGGGAAGTGAATATATTAATTATATAAATGGGGGGTATATTTGGGGGCATCATTTGACAAAACGGTGGGAAAGGAACATGTGTGGCCGTCCATGGATGACTTTTAGTCAGAGTCAGTAGAAAGAGGGAGTGTGTGTCTCCACTTAAAATATTTGTTTGTGTGTGAGAAAAAGTGTGAAGGGGAAGTGGAAGGTGTGAAAAAGAAGACTGACACACCGAAAGCGTAGAGAGACAAACTCCTCCTCCTCTTTTCCTTCTTCACTCATAGCTGCTGACTCATGTAACCATGATTCTATTGGGTTGAGTTGGGATGAGACCCACAGGTTGGAGATGCAAGTGTTTGTGAGGAAAGAAAAATAGTGAGAGTGGGGTTCAGCTGAGGTACCGGCAACCATCAAATGATGGTGCTGTCTTTTCCGGTGTGATTGCTTTTGTTAGAGGCATCTCTTCCAGCTTTAGTTGTCGTAAAAGTTGCAGGTTGGGCTCATGTACTTTTTCTTTCTAGTTTTTGGCTTGGATGTGTAGTTCTTGGCAGGATAATTACCCTCGCAGCTTGAATCGATTTACAGGATAATTAGAGTCTCTCCACTTAGAGATTTGATATCCTCATCAAAAACTCAAATAACATTGACTCTCCTGCAGTGCTGTCATAATGTAATACATCATAACTTATAGTTTGAATTACTTACTAAGATATTTTAACTTAAGCTAATAATAATGATAAATTTATTTAGCTAATATTGAATTTTTATTTTTTTGTTTGTCTTTCTGGTCACCATATTTTCCTTCAGCATTCTATGTCAACAGAAACAAGATTGATTAGTGCTTTGTCAAAATTGTCTGCATGTCTTTCAAGTAGGTAGTCAGCTTGCTGCTGTTCCTGGGTGAAGACTAAAAGTTGTAGATGTTGACTTAATTTTTGTACTTATGTGGATCTGCTTGTTTTTATAGGGAGAGTTTTGCTCCAAGCAATTATTGATGTTTTCAAAACATTTTGAGGGCTATTTTTTCTTCCTATACATTAATTTTGATAGGACACAATGAGATTGCATGAGTGTCCAATACAAAATAGACAATCACTGATCAGATGCCCAAACTACCTCCAATTCTATAGATGATTCAAGTAATATATATGTATATAAATATAGAAGACCATTCTTGATGGTGGTAGGTTGCAGCCTCCTAATTATTCATTGCAGGTACAAAAAGTAAGAGAGAAATGCAATTTATTATGGTAGATAAAGTCATGATAGCCAATATCATATTCAATCCTATGAAGGGAAAGAAATCAAGTGCATGGGAGTGTTTTAGTTACTTCAATCATGCATAATAAGAGCATTAGTTTGACCATCCATGGAGACACTTTTTATTACCACTTATCTCCATTAACAACCAACACACTCATTCCATGCCATATCAGTTGACATACCTTCCATTCCACATTTATGATCAACTTTTTTACCTACTAATAATGTCTCTTCCTGCAAGCACAGATCCAAAAGAATGGACTTTAAAAATGTACAAGGGAAAATTTAAACTATTGTAGATAGAATAATAATAAATAGAAAGCAGTGAAATGTGCCATTCTTGGACACTGGGGATTTTAATTAAATTAGGATCATTATGATGCCTGTCTGTCTGTCTTTGACAACAACATCAGTCTTTTGATTTAATAGCCCATGGAAGAGGATAGGATCAAATGCCATAACTTAATCTGCCATTATGCACTTGTTTATAAAAAAGATGTACATGTATTTGGACTCATGTGTTAGGAACTGAGGATGCTTTTCCATCCATGTGATGCCCATATGGCATGCACCACCATGTCAATCAATGAGAGAGTTTGGATATATGATGGGCAATTTCCAATGAGCTTTTGATACCATGATAAATGATGAGTTTGAGTTACCACTTAATCCCCAAAAGCTTAAGTTATTAGAATCTTGTGTTTGAAATTGCCAACAATAGCAACATTTCTTTTAAGAATTCTGTGTGCATACCAATCATATGGTAAATTCATTGTGATAGGTTTTGAAGATTGCATGGCTCTAAAATATTGCCTCAGATTTAGTTACTTCACCTACTAATCCTAAACTAATACAGCAATAACTAGTAAATCCAATTATTCATGATTTTTAAGATTTTTTTCTTAATCGATTATGACATTTAAGAAATTTCCCCCAAAACAGCTTTTAATCATGGTGTGTTTTTTCTATCATTTTTTACTAATTTTTCTGTGTCTTTTGCTAAATATATAAATGAATATGTCTGCAGTAATCATTTCTACAAGTTTTTTTTAACCTTTATTAATATTGCTGACTAATTCCCAATTTTATCAATCTTATATATGTCTTCAGTAATCATTTCTACAAGTTTTTAACTTCTAGAAAAAAAATATATAAATAAAGACATCATAAGCTAAAGATTTGATGTCCAAAATGGTAGTTTTGAGAGCCCAAAAGATTACAGCAACTCCATTAAGCATGCCAATGAGACTGGCAGTATCAGATCTAATCCAAATAGTGTTATCCTTCTCTCTCAGCTATCCTGAAAGCCTCCAAGAAAATAAAACCTTCCACTTTAGAAGGGGTGTTAATAAGGTAGAGAGCATATCCATCCATCTTCAAGGAGGGGACCATCCTCCCTCCTAAAGATATCAATTAATAGAGTAGTGAAATGAGCCATGGCAAGCAAGTATAAGAGCAAGCAGGGAACATATCAGAAAAGTCACTTTGTTACTACTGGTCACCAACAGTAGTGCACAAGAAGTAGAATTCTTAATGGAGTAGCTGAACTCTCTCTCCCTCTCTCTCTCTTTATGGTGTTCAAGGATTCCCCACACCTTCAAATATGTACATGAAATATGAAGAGAATCTTCTACCAAGCAAAATCAAGTCCCTGTTTCACTATTTTATGCACAGTCACCTTGTTGACAATGTCAACCAGCAAAAGATATAAACAAGGCCTGATGATCCAGAAAGGTAGGTTGGCAAGCAAGCTACTTTCTTTTTTCCTGGTCTTTTCCTTTTGCACATGGACTCCCAATTCCCTCCTCTTTGGTGACTGTTGATTTGTAAAAGAACTTTTCTCCATGCTTCCTTTTCTTTCTCGACCATATTTGATTCCCGCGGTAGCCTAAAATGAAGTCTCAGAACAGGCAATGGGGCATAAACAGTCGAAGCATTCCAATTCAAGGCTCTGAAACCAAGAAAAGCACATGATTGGGTCCTCCTTCACACTGGCCTTGAGAAATGCTGCAGATCTCTTTTGGAAAGAACAGGTTAAAGCTGCTCATCTAACATTGAAGAACTGTAAGAATAGCTGTTATAATATGGCCTGTTATATGTTCCCCAGCAAGCATCTATCAAGCATATATACACAAGAAATGTTTTCCTCACTAGATGAAGGAACCATAAATTAAGAGATAAGACATCCATCCAAAAGGGAAAAAAATTCCATCAAGAATATATTAAGGGAATCCTTTGGTTAAGTATAATCTTCTCTTTTGACACAGTAATACGTCAAAATAAAAAAGAAAGAATGTTCCTTTCTTTTGTTTCACACCCAAAATCTAGCTCCAGTAAAGGTCTTGCTAATTCATATAAGAAATCCAATCATTGGTTTGTTAGATTGGCAGCTTTCAGCATCAAACAATAATTTTGCAATAGCTGTTAGTAATCTGTGATACAAACTTGGATGCTAAAAGTGATTCGGATCATAGAGTCTGATGAATATATTATTATTAATTTAGATTTAAATATTTAATATCAATATTTAGGTTTTTAATATGTGAGCTATCACATAATATTAAGATGAATAGATGTTCGAGCAAAAAAGAATTACCATGATAGAGTATACGTCATAACGCGAATTCATTACTAAGCTAAGCCTCATGTGCACCATATTAAAATTCAATCCGGATTATAATAGGTTTTTCATAAGGATATAAAATTGTTTAGGAGGATATTATAATATCCCTAGTTTAATTTCACATAGAATTAGAGTTTAAGAGTGAGATGAGTATATTCTTACTAACTCTGACTTAAGATTCAACAAGTTAATAGGTTAATTATTATTATTCTGAATCATGACATAATTGATCTTTCTTTAAGGTCTGGACTGCCACTAATACTTAAATATAATCTGGAATTCTGATGTGAGATATGCCTCTTTACCATTGGCCGGTCACCATTAGATGGAAAAATATTCAGACCTTGGAATTCAATTACTACCATAACTTAAACCTGCAGAATGGAAATTAAACTATATTGATATCTTTTTGTGCTGTGTTGACTGCATAGGATGACTGGAATGCTGTATCTTGTACCAATGAATTGACGGATCTACCCCTAAAGTTTACAGAATCTTACCCTTTTTTTTCCCGCCCGAATGCAGCACTCTGGTCATGGTTAAAGTGTTAGAGATAGTTTCATCAATCGAAGTGACAAAAAACATCAGTCATCGTGGAATGTGATTGACAAGTAGGAGAGTTACGGAGGTGACCTCTCCTGACCGATTCAATTATCCATTTAATCGAGAATCTAGATTGTTGGGATGATAATGTCCTTACCATCTAAGAGCATTCATTCTAGAGTACTAAGATGACCGAGCTTTCATGTCACACGTCGGCATGGCTCACGGACTAGAAAGAGACGTACCCGTCATTCGTGACCCATCGGACAATTAATGCTGACGATGGAGGTGACAACGCACCTCGCAGAACTATTGAAAGCCCAATCGCGGTGATTGTAGCTGCAGGAAGTAGAAAGAGAACAGCCGAGGCCGGGAAAAGAACTCCACAGGATCGACGGCCAGGATCACCATGCAGGCTAATGCTGCGTAAATCATGCTTTCCCAAACAGGATCGACGGTCAGGATCCTCTATTATGAAATATATTCCATGTACATGTAAGTTTCACCTATCGACATCCGTTACACGCCATCGACATGCATGCGACTATATATGCATGTCCTTTCATCCAAGAAGATGATGATGATGGGTTGTTTCAACCCTTTATCTGCAACACTTGGACCACTGCACTGTCAAACAGGTAATCTAGCAAGTCTTATTGATTTCAAAAAGCTCAATTTCAAATAAACAACATAAAAAGTACAATCAAGAACATCTCAAACAGATAAGAACTTCTAATTTACATGTGAGAAATTTAGTAAAAAAATTAACTGCACCAAATAATATTTGTAGGCTAATTAGGACAGTAAGATGCATAGTGGCAATGGACAATCCTAAATCTTAAGGTAACAACAAATCAAAGAAAGCCTACTAGAACAAGAACTCTGTGTCGATCAGGTCAAGCACCTTGTGATTGCCCTTTGGCTTTGCCCCAGGTTTGAATTGGTTACCCTCAATATACCTGCATCCAATTTTCTATCATGAATTTATTCATAGTATAGTATATGTTGTTGTTCAAACACAACTGACAACCAAAGAATCTTACAGTTCTTTTAAGAAGGAGTGCTTGTAAAACCCATCAGGGATTCTCCCCGTAAATGCATTATGGTCTAGATACCTGAAAAAAGGAAAGTAATTGAGCTCCCAGTATCCATAAAGCTTCTATTTAGTTTCATGAGATGGAAACCCAAAATAAATACGAATTATTGCTTAGGATTGGGCATTTAGACAGTGACTCACAAATTGGTCAATCTTGGAATTTCAACAAGCTTTGGAGTTACTGGTCCAATCATCTTGTTGTATGACAAATACCTGTAAAGCATGTATGAAACAATATATATATATATATATATATATATATATATAAGAAGATGATTTATTAATTGTGTTAGTCTAAGAGTGTTTATTTCACTTAAGATAGAAACACTTACAAAATTTCTAGGTTGGTCAAATTTGCAAGCTGATCAGGTAATCCACCACTCATTTGGTTATTATTCAAGTACCTAACAACACAGACAATGATATAGATGTTAGTGAAGTTGCATGTCATAATTAAAACGAACAAGACATCCACATACAGATTACGGAGAGAAGGAAAGCCAGCTCGATTGCGGATAAGATCCCTTAGTGTTCCAGTCAAGTGATTGTTGCCTACATCACTGGGCATAAAGTTATGTGGTTAGTACACTACTCTGTTTGCTCACCATCAAGGCATTGTAAAAAATGATAAGAGGGAGAAGCTTCAATATCCAGCAACCATACTGGATGATCCTTTTGAAGCACCATCAATATGCAAAAGAACAACAGCATTTCATACAAGCAAAGATAAACAGATATCAACAAAGTCATGCAGACATTTGTGCACTTAAACACATAGGAACAAACTTAAAAATATGTACACACACAACCAACATGCATATTTATAAAGATGCACAAAGAGGGAGAGAGCAATACAGGTGGCGTAGGTATTTTAGGTTTCCCAACTCAGGAGGAATTTTTCCAGTAAGGCGATTTTCATGAAGATAGAGATAACGAAGTTCTTGAAGATTTGCCAGCTCCACAGGAATATCACCTTTAAAATTATTGAAGCTCAGGTACCTACAGAGTTTTCAATCAATCATCACAGACATCCAAAGAAGGAAAAACCAAATGCAAAACATACTTACAGATGTGTCAGTTTTTTCAATTCACCAATTTCAGGCGGAATGGCATCTTGCAGCTTATTCCATCTCAGGTTCCTAAGAAGCACAATAAGAAGCATGGAAAATGAAACTATAATTATTTTATTTATTATCAATCAGGTCAAATTAGGTATAACAACTGTTGGTTACTGAGGACAAAGTCACTTTTCACACAGTTTGAGTAACTATCCCAAAATAAGAATATATACCTAAGTGCTGCTTATTCGCAATAGCTATTTGATCAGCTAAAATTTCTGAAATACACAACTGCCAACATTTGTGCAAAACAAATTAATTCAATTTTAATGGGTTGAAGGTACAAGACAGATTAGTTAAATTTTCAACTTATAGACCCTCCTGGTAAACTTGTTGTGCACAGTAAACAATACATTGTTAGATTCAATTCACAAGACAAAAGTCAATTTAAGTTCGTAAGACAAAAATCCAGAACATGTAATTTGCAAGTGGAATGGATGGATTTTCTTCAGCAAGAAAATAGTGGTCACCAGCAATTCAGTTTAGCACCATAGGAAGGTCCAAGATTGGTCAGATGTCAGTTACTCTAAATTATAGTTCAGAAAAGTGCATAACCCAATCTATATTAAATTAATACATAATCTGCAAAATGGGCACATTCCCTTGGTGGTTAAGACCAATTCTACTACTCACTAAGGCTGCAAATTCAGCCATTTGTCTTCCCCAATAAGATAAAGAAATATTTTCATACATACTCCTGCAGAACACCAAAATATTGAGTTTATCCTTCAAAACATCAAAATATACTACTGTATGTCCTCTAAAAGTGAGAAACTACCAAATTCAACCCTAGCATTAATAGTTATTTGTTTTAAAAAAATAAGGTTGGTTGATCTCAATTAAGCTCCAACCCAGGTTAAAGACGTGTCTAACTTAACAAATAACCAATTTAGCCCAATCTAACCCAATCCAGACCCCTACCCTTAAAACTTAGCCAACTCATCCCTATTCCCTTATTGTAAGTATTTTCTATGTTTTTTGTAAGATTTGCATAAGTCTATACATTTTGATGAATATATACAAAAGAAAAAGATAAAAGATGGGAAAAAAATTGCATGCTGTTTCTACAGGATCACAGGGGCACATATGAAAAGAGCAAATGAATTTTTTTCTTGTAAAAACCAATATGCTGCACAAAAGAACATCAAACAGAAACTAGCAGAGTCGCTTTGCAAAAAAGGTCAAATGCCAACAGTTCCTCAATGGGAACTGATCACAGAAGCAAATTCAACACTTTTCACCTTTAGAGTGATGCATGATATTTGAAGTCTTAAGAAATAAAATTGATATTTAAGAGTTCTATAGGGATATATATGAATTTTTTCCTAAAATAATCCATAAAAATTTGGATATTTTGGGAACTGGAGAAGAGTAGGACTAAGTGATAAGGTATATCCTATGCATACTCATCATGCTTGTTGACTCTCGAATAGAAGTACATGATAACAGAGCCAAAGTGTCAATTAGTAAAGCTAATAACTTGTCAAGAGAAGAAATATTACTCAATAACATAACCTGATAGGTGCAATACTCAGCAGAAACCAAAAAAGAAAATAAAATTGTCAAAAAATATTCAATAACAATTGTTCTCAATTCAACCAACATGCTGTCTTCTCAAACATCACTTCGGTCCATTTTATTTATTTTATTTTATATCATTTTTTTCAAACACTTGCATTTGTAGCAATAGGCCCCTCTTTGGATTCATCTTTAACATAAATGTGATATTTAACAACTTAGTTGTTCAATTGGATGGTTCTTCTCGCAAATACAGTAGGCTGCCTTAAGTGTTGTGGTGGAAAGTATGATATCTGAGTGGACATCTAAAGTCGTTTACTGTTATGACCAAGATTAAAATGAACCTACCTCCATAAATTCAATAAACTTTGTTCACAGTATTTTTGGACTGCTTGACTGGCATTTTCTTTCCCAACTTGCTTACAATTCTTGAGCCCAAAAATTCATCCATCAACAATGTCAATGAAATGTGTTAGTGAGTTACTATACAATCAGTGAGCTCCATGTGCACAGACATGCTTGAATATTGTCTTTAAATGAGATAATTTTAGAAGTAGAGAGGGATTATAAGTTAGCAATGCCTACAGATTAAAACAAAAAAGAGAGGATCCAACATAAAAGATCTAAATATGGAAACATAGCATGCAGAAGATACATAATTTAAAATTAATTCCCTAACAGAGAAGCTGTGAAGGAGTATACAATATTTTGAGGTGTTTCAGCTGCCCAATCTGAGGAGGGATCGGCCCAGTCAACTTGTTATTGTGAAGATCCCTGTCATTTAGATTATGTAAAGGTTAAAAGACTGCAGTCTCTAAAATGAGTAGTCACATCCAGATGAAATTCCATTCTAATAAGCTGAACTACATTTTTTGAGCATGAAGCAAGATAAGACTCCTAATCAGCAAGGTACATGCTACGGAAATAAAATCTAAAGGTTCAAAAGTCCACTAAAGTGACCTTTTTTCTTAAAAGACAGTTCCTGTATTATATGATTGAATGCAGTATCATGTTCATGCTAAGCATCAAGACACATTATTGGTTCTCCAATTCAGCCAAAAGTAACAGATGCAAGTACAAATCCAAAAAAGGCATCCTTATATTTCCAATTTTCTTAAAAGGTTTCACTATATCATATTTACATTACACTCCACGTTAGATGATGCGATAAGCCCAATATGTGGTCAAGCTATCTGGGGACTCGAGTAGATATGTGCATGATGTAAATGCAATAAGAAAGTAAATGACAAGAGAAGTCCAATGACTCCAATTCCATATTTGACTCAAATTTTATGAGCAAAACCACAAGCAGGTGTAGCATTACACCAGAGTCCTTAAAATTACTTCTGAACATGTAACCTTTCACCACTTGAGGTCAAGGGAATTCAGTACCAAAAAATTCTACGGGAATGAATTACTAAAAGTGATGAAAATTCATAATCTGAAAATGATGTAAAGTGGAGAGAGTTCTTACAGTCTTGTAAGATCCAGGAGATTTGTAACAGCAATAGGGAAGGGACCAACAATTGATACTGCATAAACTTCCCTGCAAGCAGAGGTCTAAGATATAAGCTTTGCAATGAATTAAGTCTCCAATAATAATGTCTTGTCAACAGAAAAAAAAATTGAACATAATGGTGTGATATTTATGCGAAGGACCATGTCAAATGTTTGAACTGCTTGCATAAGCAAAACCTTGTCACTGCACGCAGAGCATAAAACATCAAATTGACTATTATCTGATAAACTAGGCTAGTGAAGAGGTCAATAAGCAGCATTGCACTTTTTTGCATTTGTTAGTATTCAACAAGCAATATTTTCACTAAAAGTTGCCATCAGAAGCACAACTTACAGATAGCAAATGGAAAGATGCACTGCTTTCTTGAGAGATCATTTTTAAAGATCTCATTAATGTTCCAGTATATCAGTTTGCCCATACGGACTCACA
This sequence comes from Musa acuminata AAA Group, assembly GCF_036884655.1. Taxonomy (NCBI): domain Eukaryota; kingdom Viridiplantae; phylum Streptophyta; class Magnoliopsida; order Zingiberales; family Musaceae; genus Musa; species Musa acuminata. Next base: position 37,032,511 of record NC_088332.1, on the reverse strand, counting down.
GTATTCGTCGTCCAAGCACTATACTGATAGTATTAGTCCTTGCTGCATACTAACACAATAAAGGAGGTAGCGACATTAGAATTTAAATCCCCATGTGTGAGACCTACAGGATATACTTGTAAAAAGAAAGACAAGGTTATTTCTATCTCAAATGATAAGTTCTCTCGAACTTATGTGTTTTTGTATAGCTTGTAACCACATATTCTTTGTTTATTTTTGAATAAATTCTTAACATAACAAGTATCACAACTGGATATCTTGCATGGTATAATTTCATACTGAATCAGACCATCAAAAAGCATTATAATCAAGAACGTAAAATAGTGGATATCTTTTTTTAACCAGAAGCTGTCACAAAAGCCAAATAGATAACTTACAAATTGCATCTGAGCAAACTAAGGCAGAATCATTTATCATCTTGTCCATCATACAAAGAGAAAAAGCAGATAATAGGAGTTTAAGACATTTTATATATACATCAATATTCAGGGGAAAGAATAGAAATTTGACATACAATTCCGTAACAACCCTGTAATCTCCTTGTTGTGAGCATGTAACGCCTGACCACGGAGGAAGGTCACCATCTCCACAAGGATCATCTCCAACCCATGCATAAACCACTCGCCAACCAAGTGAAGCCTTAATTTCATTCAGTGCCTTTACTGCATGAAAAGATAGTTTCTCATCTCATGAGAAGGAACCAACAAATTCTACACATTTAGATTATACACTATCAATGCATATTCTCATCTTAAAAAATAACAATTCAACCTATAAACTAAACATAATGAGAAATGTACTATCATAATGAACACAATAGTCATTGCGGAATAGCCCAAGTGATGGTATGGACACAGACATGGAGTATGTCACTTAACTTCATGGTATGTGTGAGATAGACATATGATTATTCGATTCATTATTCTTGAATCATGTAATTTACTGAATTTTGATCACTTAAGGGATGTGACTAGCGCACGAGTCTCCCGCCAATGGAGGGTTTGGGAGAGTCAATGTACACAGTTTAGCCTCCCACGTCAAAAAGGAGCGCCTGACTGTTGTACCAAGACCCACCCTCACATACTCTGATCACTTGCTGCAATTAATTATTTTTTGTCTTACCATGTAACTAACTATACATCTAATTGAATCAATAACAATAGTCGCTGAAGACCTGAAAGCTATGAAATCATCCATTTTTCTTTCATTTTAGGTTTTTTTGAAGAATTTTAAAGAAGAAATTTCTGTCGAACCTTTTTGTCAGTTAATATTAATAAAATCAAATGTACATTGCTGAGATTGGATCCCAGTCCCAACATTCTAAATTGTGCACCATAGTGAACCGAAAAGCAAACGGACTGTAAATTGAAACCAGAAATTCAGGTTGCAGCTTACAAGGAGTAAAGGATCCTACTTAGTAGATAAAAGGTATACAGTATCTAACTCGTTGTACTGGATAAGCTAAATCTGGAGAGTGGAGACACGTAAAGTTGCATCGATTATTGCAGTTGATAGTGCCCTTACCACCCAGCTTGTGATTTAAAGTGACAAAATTTGATAAAAACCAGGAATAATTTTTTGTTTTGAAAAAAAGCCAGCTGCAGAAACGAAAAACAGATTTTGGCCATCTTTCCTACTCAAACAAAAAAGGCAACTATTTTACCACGTCTTGCCCTTGCTTCCAATCTCAAAACCCCATTAATCCATCGCATCAAAGAGCAAAGAGAACCCAAGCAAAATCACCAAACTCCCAAGACACTCGCCTTTCTCACTAAAATAGAGGACTCGGGACGTAATGCAACCCAGATCTTGAAATGAATGCAGCAGGAAGTGCAAGAAGTACCGTCTCTCTTCACGGTTTTACATTGCGCGAAGCCGAAGAGAAAAACGAAGAAGGCAACTGAGGCCAAAGTAGCGGAGCCCGCCATCCGACGCCCCGATCTTGGGAAGAAGAAACCGATGGTTGCCCGGGCTACCCAGATCACCGATCACCGTCCCCCGCCGCGTTCCGAAAGCTGCATCTCCCGTTGGGTGTCGGTAGCGGCAGAGAGCTCAGTGTCGGTGCGATCAGAGAGATCAATATAATAATATCAAAAACAAATATAATTCTCCCACCGGTTTCCCGAAATACCTGCCTCTCTACCCGCCTTACTCACTGGATGGGTCCGCTGCTGAACGAGAGAGGTGAACCAATAACAAGGCCGGTAAACCATTCATTTGCTTATCCAGTGCGAAAAACTTAATATTATTTTGATAGCTTTACACATGCCGTTGTAGAGAATGACAATAGCGTGCTTACGGTGGATAGTTAGAAACAGCTAATTTCAACACAACTATGGCATTTGGTACAGTGAGGTGTATAAAATCGCATTGGAATAATTTTTTAATGTGATTATATGGGAGTCACCTCTATATATATATATATATATATATATATATATATATATATATATATATATATATATATATATATATATATATATATATATTTATATATATACACACACTACAGAATCAACAAACTTATGGGAAATTAAGTAATGATGGAAGAGAATAAAAAGAAAAGAGAGAGAAAGAGAATCAAAATAACATAAAGAATAAAGGTAAAAAAAAAAGATATGCAAAACAAGTATACAAATTTAAACTCAAAAATTAAAATTTTTAATTCTCAAAAAATAAGGGGCAAGGGGACTGATTATTCTTATTCTTATTATAAAATTGTGATTTGATCCGAATTTATTTTTTTGGCAAGATTAATACAAGTTGAAAATTGAATCTGATAACTAGAGTTGGTCAAAATGCTAATAATCTGTCACTAGGAGACTAGGAAATTGCATAGTTAGATCATCGACCCGAGCCTGATAGAGTTAGCTCATCAACTTCGTTTGGTCTAAACAACTGATAAAAATGCTAAGCTAAAGTTGATAGTAGTACACTCATCAGACCCTAGCATAATGCATGTGAAGCGCAGATCAAGACCTAGTATAGCCCAAATGCTAGGTCGACTCTGATACCAAATATCATGACCCGAGCCTGATGGGTTAACTAGTCTATCAACTTCGTTTGGTTTAAACAACAGACCAAAATACTTAAACTAAAGTTGATAGTAGTACACTCATCAGACCCTTATAAGTCAATCTTAGTCATACTCACTTTCAATGTGGGACTAATCAGGGATATTACACATTCTCTATCCAATTTTCTAGATCTAAAAATTAGTATTTTATAATTTATTGAAACCTAACTAGTCTAAATAAATTCAGTACTTAACTAGATAGGTTAGTGTCTTTAACTACTGAACCAAGCAAAGATAGAGCTATAATATTTTTTATTTAGTGACACAAAAAAAATAAAATAACTATGTTAGAAAAATTTAGTAACTATATTCCACTTCAGTTAAATTGGATTTCAACGAGAATATGTTCTCTTTTCTTTTATAATAAAGGTATTTTGATATTTTTATAAAAGGAATATGTTCTCTTTGGAAAATGACGCTATTATTAGGAAAAACCCAAAACCTAAGCCTTTTTTTTTCCAACAACTCGCCTTGTTAGACAAACAAACTCTCTTAATTGACGGCTAATTAGTATATGTTGAGAGATTCTAATGATTATTGCATTACTGTATGATTGATAGATTGGTTCCAAACTTATTTTTTAAAATATTAAAATCTAATTAGAGAAACAGAATGTTGAAAATTGTAGATATTTAAGGAAGAAATGTACTTCTTTCAGCAGCACAACATGTTAAGGAATCTTTGGAAATTATTAAGTCTGGACTCTGTGATATAAAACTTTGTTTTGTGTTGTAAAATATTTTATAGCACATCAAAATTAGGCCAGTGCAAATTACATATAATTATTTGTAATTTACAATGATTCGTAAATTCTTAAACCATATGAACTTAGTAATTTAAGTGCATGTGTCAATAAAATGAAAAACTCCAAAAAAAAATATTCCATTACCAATATCTTAATTATCAATAATATATTTTTTGGATAAACTTATCCTAAATTTTCCTATAAAACATGCTTCTCGAGTTTTAAAAGGATAATATGTTACCACCTCTTTCTAAGTTAAGAACTAAGCAACTTTGAAGGAAATATTATTTAATTTTTTCTTGAAACTATGAAATGTTCATTAAAGAAGAAAAAATAGACAATATATCTTCTCTCTTCCCGAGTATGATATCACAATCAATTATAAGACAAGGGAATATATGTATACACATATATTATAATACCTTATGTAGGAAAACCAATATTGTATTTTTCAAAATGGCAAAAAGGGGTTAAGTTAGGATCTTATCCGAAAAAATATTCTTAAGATTTATATTGACAATCTCCGCTATTTGCAATCCCACTTTAAGAACTTTTAGTACTTCTAACATATGCCTCGAACATAAATACCCTCAATTCATTAATCTTTTTTTTTAATATAATAATTTTTTAATTTTTAATTGTCTGATCAGAGGGGACACAACTAAGGTTTCAATGCGACTCTCGCGAGGATGATTAACTAATAGATGAAATATGTTATATGAAGTAAGGATAATTGAGGGGGTATGAAAAAAAAGAAAGAAGAGATAATGAGAGGTAATTGAGATGATCTATTTAATAAAATTATATTTATTATTTTTAATGGTTTTATGAAGTAAGGGCCAATGAGATTGTCATTAGCAATCTCCTTTTTTTTTTTTTTAATTTCATATCTATCCTTTCAGAATTTAAAATGACATATTTATCCCTTCATTTTTTTTTAGAATATTTAAATCATATATATGTATATTCATCCCTATAACTCCCTATTGATGTTCATCCACTAAACTCAAAGTAATCATTAAATTTCAAGTCTTAACATATTAAAAATTTGGGTACACATAATATATGTTATATTTTTTATTGATTTATTAATTTATTTTTTAAATTAAATTTAGATGGATAAATATAAAAGTTACTAATTTAATAATAGTATATAAGTATTTTCTAAGAGTATTAATATAAATTACTCTAAGTTAATGGGAGAATATTAATTATAATGATATTTTGATAAGTGTTTTAGTTTTATAATATCGATAACATCAAATTTTTTTTAACTTAAATTCAATATATGCATTTAAAAGGATATATGATTATTTAAGTTCAAGTTTATTATAATAATTTAAAACAATCAATAGATAAAGGAGTCTTGTTAAAAACCGATAATCAATTAGTTGTTATCATAAAAAAGGAGAGATTATTAAATCCTTGATGATGAAACTAATTGATAAGTCTATTAGACTAAATATGTTTTTGAGATATATTATATATGAAATACTTTGATCATGGACTTAGATCATCTAAGTAGTAATTATCGAGTAGAAGAGTTGGATATTGCATTGAAAAGTTCTCATGCTAAAAATTGGATGTCGAGCTGAAGGATTTATTGACGTTTTGAAGATCGAACTTCGTACTATAATTCAGGCATCATGCTAAAAGGATCGAATATTACGTCGAAAAATTAGATGTCATGGAAAAGTCGACATGTCGGTGGAATGAGTGATATACCGAAGGAAATGATGATGTATTGAACATTCGTACAAAGTGTCAGAAGATGCTGGAATAACATACAACATGCTGAAAGCTTCGTTAATGTGTCATATGCGTGGTTGATTTATCATAGTCTTGATCGAAGTCATTATGGGTCAATTTGAGTTGTATTGATTCAAAACCATGCCAACTTGTCAAAGAATCCATTGGGCTTAAACTAGTATCGAATTGGACCTATTAGAAGGTCAAATTGGTGACCTAAACTAGGCCTAAGCAATGGTACCGTCAAGCCCAAGTAATAGTACCGCTTGAGTTAATCGAAAAGCATTATTCATGTTTCTAATAATAATAATGCTCATGCTGATAGTAGTACCACCCATGGTGGTGGTAGTACCTTCTAGGCCGACAGTAGTATTACCAGAGCCAAGATTTGTGGCCCCATTATGGTGGTAGCACTTTTCGGTGCTTGCGGTAGTACCACAAATACCCTAAATTTTCAGAGATTTAAAATTTTAACCCCTTTCTTGAAGTCTTTTGAGACCTATAAATACCTCACCTAGGCTTGGTTGATGGAGTAACTATTTCTTAGTACAAAAGTATTGTAAACTCTTATTTCGAGCATAGTTTGAGTCTTCCCCCTCTTGAGTTTGGTTACAATTCTATGTTGTAGGAGATGAGAGATCTTATATAAAAAGATAGTCTAAAGGTTATCTCCTCTGTCTTAAAAAAGATAAAGTTATAAATGGATAGTTGATCTTTGCTTATTGAAAAAAAAATCAATAGTGAAAACCAATGGCTTCAAGAAAAGAGGAATTAGAAGTGGACATAGGTTGAAAAAACTGAACCACTATAGATCGATTACTTCTCTTTTACTTTACTTTACTTATGATTTAGTTTTATTCTTTTTGCTTACAACTTTAACTTGGTCAATCATGTTTTCGATACATGTTGATATATCGATTGAGTTTTAAAATTGATTAAAAATATTATTGAACTAATTCACCCCCTCTTAGTACCTTTAAGATCATAACAATTATATCCAATATTGATTGCTTCCCCTAGGAAATATTTTATCATTGTAGGTTTTCCTGTATGTGTCAGCTTGATAATAATCTTCACAAAAGAATATGGATTATCATTCTTATACCTAATAACAACCATAGCATGAAAATATAAATTTTTTAAAATATCAAAATGCCGAGAATAATTTTTTTTCCTCAAATCTAGCATAACCATCTCAAAGGATGTCTACATTTATAATTTAGTATGATTATAAGGAAAGACACTATAGTACAACCCTTATCCTTCGCCTTATAAGTGAATTTTCGATGATACTTATCAAAGTTGATTTTAAAATATTAGCTATTTTACGATGGATGTAGAACTTTTTAGCAACATTCATAGTAATTTTGATCATAAAGGTAATATTTGAGTCACAAACATCATTTGGTAAAATATTTGAGCCACAAACATCCTTCAATAATGAATTTATACTTTTTAATGTATTTAGCATTCTATAACAATGCGCAAGGAAATACGTAAAAGATCATTTCTCCTTCTTAATTTTAGATATTCCTATGAAACTTTCTCTGTAATTTTTTTTTCTCAACTTTTGCATTGCTTGCATTCATTAAACTTGTACATAGAGGATCTAGCAACAACCTTAAATAGTTTTATAGTCTCTTTATCTTGCTTATCATTTACAAGATTTTTAGATAGATGAACTATGTAATAGCCATGATATGTTTGGGTAGATCTCTTTCACAAATTTTTTTTAGATTTTGATCATTAATAATAGTCAAATTTTTATATCCCATAATACATACTTGATGCAATTACAACTCTCTTAAATCTCTATACTCAATCTCCATCATAGCAAATCAATTGAAATAATCTATTACAACCATCAATAATTATTGCTGTCATCAAAACATCGGGATATTTCTCCAATAGATGTGTAATATCGATACCAAAAATAGGTTGCATATATAAAAAAAATCTAAGGCAACCTCAGAAAGCCCAAAATATTTTTTAAAAATAATATTTTTGATGAAATTATTATTTGGACATGACTCTCACAACTATGCAATTTTAACTCTCTTAAAAATATAAGCCTTCTTATATGAAACATTAATTTCAAATCTTTTTTGAATATTAGTAATAATCATCTTTGAAATATAATCAACATTTACCATAACTTGATCTTTGATTTAACTATAATGAAAGAACTATTGTATTCCTTATGCCTATTTAATCTTGATAAATTACAATCATGCTCTTTATGAACCTTGATAATTCAAAAACTATTAGTTTCATCATGAGCTACTATCATCCATTGATAATTAGAAACCTTACATTTTGTTTTTAACTATTAACTTCTAATTGCAACATGCTTAATCTCAAAATTTCTATATATTCTTTTAAGATTTTTTGAAATTTAGCCATATGTAGAAAGATATTATTTGAGTTACAAGATAATATATATATAAAAAAATATAATAACATAATTTTAATATCATTCAAATATCATACTTGACCAACAAATATATCATTGTATGAACAATTATCGTCTTTAGCAAAAGGAACTTGTGTGTTTAACAACATATCCTCATCTTTACTACAATCATATTTAGCAAGTACTTATTTAATATTATCATACATATTCTCACTTAAAATAACTCATTCACCAACAACATCTAATACATCATAAATATTAGGGTTTATGTCACCTTCAAACTTTTATTATAGTATTTTTTCAGCCAATTCATTTTCGAAGATATTACTATCATTATCTTCATCACAAGAAAATTAATTATTGAAGTCTATAAAAAGAGGTTCAATACTTGAGCTATGATTTTAATTCAAACTTGATGATTGTTTATCAATATCATAAAGAATTGAAAATACTTTATCGGGAATAAAATCCTCCCTACAATGAGATTATTAAAATTAAAAATATTATTTTTTAAAAATCAATAAACCAATGACAGTAAAATCAACAAGAAACAGATATTATTTTTGAAAGACATCAATATACTTACATGATTTTTTTTTGTTTTCTTGATTCAGGAAAAAGAATAAAAGACAAAATAATAAGAAGATGTAAAACTTTTTTTTTATTGAGATCAATACTCATAATAATAGCTTATTGTACACTGTGCCACTCACTTTGCAAGTCTCTTTAACAGAGTTAAAATGTTAAATCAACAGTAAACCATCTCAACCTGAATCGATCAATAAAACCTTAACGAACCAACGATCCAAAAGTCACTGTTTTGGATGAAAAAAAATAGGTAATTGGATAAAATGGTTTTCCAAGAGATGCTGTTTAGATAATTTATTTTCATAAATTATCTAAAGTTAGATGTTTATTTTCATAAATTCGTCCTATATATATATATATATATTTATCTTTTTTCTTTTAAATTCCCTTTTTTTTTTGAAGGATCGATCGGACGGTGCACGGTTCTTATGCGCGAACATAGAAGAAGAAGAAGAAGAAGAAGAAGAAGAAGAAGAAGAAGAAGAAGAGCTAATATAAAAACGTAGAGAAAGATAGGGTGTTTTCTGCAAAAGGAATTTATTCTAATATTTATTCCATGATGAATCAGACGGTCCGCGCTCCGCGGTGCTCGTATAGCAGATGGTGTTCGTCTTTTGCTTCTCATCCGTCGAAGTCGTGGCGGAGGCCGCGTTTCTGCTGGGATTTCCATCACTTCCTGCCTTTTCCCCTTCCATTTTTCGGCTGGTCAGATCCTCTCCTCGGTGCATTCTAAATCCCCGTAACTCTTGAGAAGGTCCTTTTTCTTCTTCTTCTTCTTCTTCTTGATTCTTGGATTCGAAACCAGTCTCTTGACGTTCTTGGAAGGTAATTGTGTTATTTCGCGTCTTCAATGATACGAGCTCTGTGTCTTGGATTCGTCGAGTTTTTGACATTCGGTGTCAGGTTCTGATGAAATGGTGGTATGGAAGATGAGGATTATTGCAGAGAATTCTTGATTACACGAGAATGTTTCGTGTGGCTTGGTTTGGATTGATTTATTGGTTAGGGTTTCTGTGATCTTGAGGAGACGGTTTTGGAAATTTTGTGAAAGATTGGACATCGTTTTCTATATTCTGAAGAGGACGGTTTCGTCCTCTTCTGCGAATTGGTACCGGGTTTCGGGTTCGTCATCTGCTACTGCTGGATGTAATAATTGGTGATTATGGTTTGAGTTTGATGGTTGGTTTTTTATTCTTCCTTCCATCTTGTGATTTTAGGTTGATTTTTGGTTTGGTTTTGTGAATACATGGAATTATTTTCTTTTTCTTTCTTTATATGATCAATTGGAGAGAAACTGGTTTATGATCAAATAGTACACTTGAAATGCATTTACAAGCTCTTTAGGTGCTAAAGTTATATTGTACTTCACAAGATTGCGATTAAGTAGTTAGCTGTGTTTGAGGCAGTAAATGTCAATTAAACATTATTATAGATATGTGACAGGTCAGGGAAATCTGAGTGTTGGGACCCCGGGATTCATTATGTACCGAGTGGAAGACCCAAACGCTTGAAAGCACAATGAACATTCACATCCTTGCTTTCTTCCTTCTTGCCACCTCCACCTCTCTCTTTCTTGTGTATTTGCTTGTCTTCTCTCTCTTTTTCCCCTTATTTTCATTTTTTATTTGGACAATTTTTTATGCTTAAAGAAAGCATTTACTGTTTATCTTTTGTTGGTTTCCTCAACTAGTTTAGTTGTGGTTTAGAGCATTATCTTTGATGAATACTTGACAAATTGATGAAAATCAAATTTTATTTCGCTGACGTGAAAAGAAAAGGACTGACCCGTATCACTTTGCATTGGTGGTAAACTCAGGTTCAAGTTCAATTGATATTTTAGGGTTGTCACATAACATCATACACAATTGGGATCTTATTTCCTAGATTGACAATAAAGTAGAAGAACGAAATAAATAAAAATAATATTGCAATAATCATCATCTTGTAGGAAAGGAAAGACATAATGCACAAAGAAGGAAGATTACTTTCCAGAATCATCATCTTACAAGAAAGGAAGAATATCATGCATAAAAAAATAATATTTTCCAAAACTATGCTAGAAGCTTATCTTCTAAAAAAATAACTAGATACAGTGTGTTGACTTGTCTTGATGTGTTTTTTATTTTCTTTCTTGTTAGTTACTTCCTGTTCTTCTTGTATTTGTGGTCTGTATAAAGAGGGCAATAATTGTAATGAGATCATTAGTCTTTGGATGCCACGTGAGTGGTGAGAGGGCATGGTTTCTCTATCAGTCGGAGGACTTGGAGTGAGTCTAAGACTATGCTTTGCTTTCCTCTGCTCTCTGAAGCCAACCTGCAATGAAGACACGTTGATTGAACTTGCAACGTCTCTTAAAGCTCTCCTCCTTGACCATCTTGGTACGCATTGAATTCCAACACTTGTTCCTTATTTTTTAAATTAATATTTCTGAAAATTTGATTTTTCTTGTTTCCTCCCTCTTTCCGTTTTAGTTTGTTTTTTCATTTATTACCCACCCCACCAATTCTCTCATCATATTAAGCATCACCTTTAGGGTTGCCTTACATCATATTTGGTATCGATGCTTTTGGTTTGGCCAAGATGTTCCATCGTCAAGACCAATCCTTATTTCATGAACTTGAGGCAAGTTCCTACATAGCGGAGGCGTATGATGCTAGACCAATTTAGTCTATAACTTATTTAAATAATTTTGATTAGTTTAGGGGTTATTTTGTATATATCATAAATTGCCACATGGCAACATCCATAATAATTATAACCCAGTTTCCTAATCTACTCTAGGGATAGAAAAAAAGTAAAAAGTGTGAAAAATTTTAAAAGAATTCAAATTATGATTGTGATTGAAGATTTTGTAAAAATTGATCTCTACGAGGATGGAAATATATCAATTAAGAATATTATCTTCTTTGGAGGAAACGTCAAATCATATATTTTTTTAAAATTATAATTGTAATTTTTTAAATATTTATTTTCTTTTCTTGTACTTGGGCTAGAAACAGATGTTAGAACATTCTAATGCATCAGTTAGAAGATCAGTGAATTGAGTTCTAGTGGCGCAATACCATAATTATTTCCCGATGAAATGATTTCATCTTCTTGCGAGACCTATGGAAGTGCAAGCCCTTTATTCTAGGAGTCTTCTTCAGCAAGTCTGGAAGTTATCCATTTATTTTCTATTATCTTGTCACTATTATCTTCCTCTTCCTCTAATTCTATTCCTCTATCATCTAAAAGAAATATTTTGTTACTCGTCCTCCATCACAAATTCTAATATAGGAAGGTTTTTTAAAGTCCATTGCCTTGATCTCCTCATGGTTTCAATGTCTTAGAATATCAAAGGCCTAAGTGTGTTGGACAATATGAAATTTGTTAGTTTTTTTAGGGACCTATGCTCATCGTATTGAGGTTAACCATGTGCACAATAGGTATCAGCTGGACCATGATTAATGGGAAACATTTTGGGCTGCTGTATGATATCATGCGGGTGGAGATAGGTGAACCTGGTTTCTCTTGGAGGTTAAGTGTGGGGGTTTGGGGGAGGGGGGAATGGCCTCCCCTAGATACATATTTGAAAGTTTCGAATTGAAACATATACTAATAAACAAAAGAGTATGTTTTTGTCATCAGCCATTTTGTACTTGTATCACCCACCATTCAGTTTGATATGTCACAAAATAGTTTTGCATTTGATTAACCAAGGTAAGTATATCCTATATTCGATTATAGAATAGTAGGATGACCATAAATATCTACAGTTAGATGGTGCAAAGATTTTTCAGAAATGTTTGTTAAACAACAGCCATTCTAAGGAATAAATTGGTGTTGATTTTTTATGTTAATGGTAGATGCATAATAGAGATGCTGGTCAAATTTTGGTACATACGAAAAGAAAATCATAACTTCTATGCAGAAGAGGTAGACAATGTTTGGCCGTTGTAGAGTTCAAAAGAATTGGCAATCATTGCAGTATGGGTCAAATGGGTTAGGCAACACTGTCTAGTAGACTACCTTACATAAAGGGTGACTTTAATATCCATGCCAAACAAAGTACGAAAATGCAGAGTTGGGGGCCACTTGGAGGTCACACATATGGTGAATGGAATGTAATAAATAGATGATTTTAGTTATCAATGTTAAAATGAAAAAAAATAAATGTCTGATAATACTGAGTAGATTGAATTATAGTCAGTTGCATTTCTTCTTACTAGACTGAAAGGTATAATAACATGGAATGTTCATAATGTTACGACGAAGTGCTGATGTAGAACCATTTAATAAATGTACCACTGTGCCTAAAGGTGTATGATGCAATGTCTAGTTACATAGATGCTATGCATGCAAAAATGGATCTGACACAAATAGAGCTTAGAGTAGTAAGAGTAGGTAAATTAAGCATAGAATAATAAACTGTAAACAGATTGTGTTTGCGATAAATATACTTAGATTTTTATATTGATTCCAATTCTGAAGTTCATGAACCAAATGTGTCAAGGGATTCAATCATTTTTATTTCGTTCTTGTGGATCTCAAAACTTAATTCAGATTGAGATTCTGTTGATAAGCTAATTATTCTGGATTTATATCCTAGGTGGATCCTATTTGATAACAAGATTACAAAACCGAATATGGTTCAGTTTTTTATCTATCTGATAGGGTACCAGCATGTGGAATTGCCGACTTTGCCTGGTTTGGTCTGGGATGAGTTGTACTGTGTTTGTAAAGCTCACAGTGCGGGGTTTACTAGGTGGTAAAGAGATCAGTAACGAAGGGTACTGGCTGGTAAGCCTATTGTTTGGTGTTGATCTTTTGTTTGTATCTCTATGTCTCTCTTCATCTCTCTAATTTTCCAATTGTTTCTATGTTTCTCTTTCTCCGTCTCCTCCTTCCCACATTGCCACCACCACCAAGTCATCACTATTGTTGCTGCCATAGCCTCCTACCATCATGCGTCTGCTCCTCCTCATCTCCTAGTTGACCCATATCGGTCTTTAGTTTGCTTGAATTTCTAGCAAGTCCAATTTTTCTTTGTTTTTTATAAAATTAGATCCTTGGCTAATTAAATATCCTAGCGTTATAGAAAAGATCTTCTGTCCATCTTGATTTTTTGAAGGCAAAAGGTGATTTTTTGAAGGCAAAAGGTGTGATTTTGTAGTTTGACAGAAATTTTTATGTTATGGTGACCAAGGAATGCAATATCGTGCGAATGAGTAACCGATTGTGCTGGTCCAATCTGCGATCGGTACATACCCAAAAACCCAAAAATACCTGAAAAATAAAAAAAGCTTAAATTGAAGACTTTCAATTATAACTTAATGCAAATTTAGTTCAATTTAATAAGAAAATGTCGAAATAAGGAATAATGGATTTATCTTTTTTTTTTTTATGTTGAGGAGCAGCTTTGCGGCACGTTTAGGATGGTTCTTCCCTTGATATTTCATCATCTACTAAGATACGAGTTGAAATGTTAGGTTACATGTTAAGACTTTAAGATTTTAGTAAATTCAATAATAAATGGAAGCAAATTGTGTATACATGCTTCTATCACCAAAATAAATGGTGGGATTCTACAATCGGTGAATTAGTGTCTTCGTTCCTATGAATTCGTATAGCAATTTGGCATATCTGTTAGACCCAATCTTGAAATTGCTCCCATGACAAGGTGTACCGATAAACTATATGTCGTTGGTGCATCAACGTAATAATGGTTGTTGCCTGATCGTCCTGAACAACACGTGTCTGAGGAGCCTTCTAAGGCAAGTATGATAGTGCCATGTATGGGTGGAGAGGCTGGAGTACGTTGGAACTTTTGCCATTGCTACTAACTTGTTGTTCCATATCATAAGAATGATCAGCTTATAAAAAGAATGACCAATTATCACTGTACTATTATTGGCTGCAAGATCATCGATAAAATGATAGTTGTGAATACGACGAGCTTCGCTCCGTGTCTATATCGTAAAGGCTCGATCACATCTATTCAAAGTTATCGATTGCCTTGCCCTTCCCCTTTTGTGTTGAACCTTAAGCTCTATAATTGCATGCGTAAAATGTTGCTCCTCGATCCATGCATCATGCTAAGGCTGAGTAGATGGAACCATCAACATCCCTAGTATCACCGCCATTGTCGATCGAGGGCGATACTAGTGCTACAGTGTTGCTACATTGTTGCTACAGTGTCGGATCGGTAACATATGGTCCGCGTACCGGAAGTCTGTCGGACCGGTACGTACCGCCCGTACCGGGCTGTCACGGATAAACTTCTACACAGGATGTTTGATGTAATGCTTATGTATGTCTGTGTCCTTTGGTTTGTTCATGTCTTGTACAGCATGTAGGGGGACGACCGAAGGCTTAATAGTCCCATTTTAGTTGGGTTGGTGGCCTCTTTAGGCTTGTAAATAAAGGTTGTGTCATGTGGACACGTGCGAGAGATTTTCGGTCTATAATGGACCATTTTACCCTTTGTTGTGCAACGGTTCAGAGCTTGTAAGGTCTGTTTGTAATTTGCATTGTCTATGAAGTGTTTTTCGGAGATGTTTGCTTGTGGATCCCGATTGAGGTGTTCTCTCTAACCCGTTCTCTCTTTTGGTGGTCCTAAGGGACAATGGGAGGCTTCGGGGAGGCTGACCTTTGCGGACGGACACGCAAGGGTGCCGCACGACTTAGGCAAAACCAGCTAAGTCCGTGACAGATGGTATCAGAGCGGGACAAGCACTCATAGAAACACTTAGCATGCAAACGTGGGGGACCTAGCGGGGCTGCGTTGAGGGCAGTCAGCACACGCGCGACCGTTTGAGGGAAAACGGGCATGGAGATGTAGGGAAACGGAGTCGCTCGGAGGAGCGGGCATCTGAGATTGGCATTCAGAGGAATGGCCAACCCTTCGCGCAAGAAGCACCACGAGAACAGACAAGCTTGGAAGAATGTGGAGCGCACAAAGGTTGGGATGGCTGAGTTTGAGCTATGGCTCAACGTTGACAACTATACTTGATGGTGCTCAAGGCAAGCGAGGCGCTTGGTAAAGGATGAGACCATCCAAGGTGGAATGAGTTGCTCAACGACCAAAAGAGTTATGCAAAGCTCACAGAGGTGAGGGGAATTGCTAACTCGAAGAATTTGGTACTCATGCATGGGCTTGTATACGGACGATGGAATGTTCGTGGCCATCCCAAGGCGACCGAAACTCGGCACCATGGAGCATTGAAACTTTCTCTTCGGCATGTGAAGAATACGTCTGTAGGATGCTGAAGTGTGCAACGAGTTCAGCATGTTGCTAGACCTTGAGTGGTGCAGCGGGGGCTGTATTGACGTAGAGTCGCAATCTAGCAAGTGCGTTTGCAGGAGGCAGAACAATGCACAGTTTGTTCAGCAGATCGGAGTAATCCAAGGGGATGGTGGTCTCCAAAACGAAGAGAGATGTTGCTCCAATGGGACAGTTATCCAGGAGGGATAAGTCCCGGCTCTCCAGAGGGAGAATCATGTGCGACGGACCGCACATGTTGAGGAGGAGTACCTCAACAAGCAACAACTCCACGAAACTCAATGGACCAAGCAAGCGGCAAGGAGTCGTCGCATGATCTCGCTCGAGAGAATGCATTGGTGGATGCATTACGAGATCAAGTGGGGGAGCGACCCAAAGTAACTTAAATGAAGGCACACTTGGAGTCGATTTGGAGATCGGACTCAAGGGAGGACTGACCCGTGGAATGGTGGGCGCGAGGGCCACCATCGACTCAATGCAAAAACGAGGAGCGGAGCAACTTGGGTTTAACTTGGCGAAGTACCCAAGCCGCATGAAGGGAGCCAGCATAGAAGTTGGAACATGGAGCAGAGGCACAGTGCTTTCCTTAGACAGAGGTCAAGGACATGAACTCTTGCAGAGGCAGGAGTAGAATCATGCTGTTCCATGGGTCCTTCATTCTGACGGAGTGGACTCATCTTGCATGGTGCCAAAGATGAAGGGAGCTTCTGGGCACATGCACCTTATCTCGGAGGAGCATTTGATGGAGGAACTAAGGCGACTCAATTTGCGGAGGCGAAGTTGGGTTCAGAAGGCCTTAGCACGGGGCAAGAGGACGCAGAGGCGGGTACTATTGAAGAATATGCCATAGTGTTGCCATTCAAGTTGCCATGAAGGAAGCGGTGCGCAGCGGAGATTGTGCTGGTAGGGGCATAGGGCCAGGATCCAGACAATGGTGCACTAATTGCAGCGAAGTCGGGGGACTTCGGGAGCTACTAGGCGACGGACTGTCCTAGAGCGGTGCTTTATCTAGGTGTGACCCAAGAGTGGGTGGATGAAGGTCGATTGCCAAAGGAGCGAACAAAATCGAAGGTGGAAGAGACCCTGCGATGTATTGGCAGAGGCCACACATGGAGGGTTCACAATTCGAGTTTATTCCACAAGGATCAGAATGCAATGGAGATGTCACCAGGAGGCGACATGGTGCAGCGGATCGTGGTGGAACAGTTCGTGGCAATGCGATACACACGACCTAGTCCCGTGAGGGACTAGATCATACGGAGGTATGATCGGGAGCTACTGGAAGCTCCACTTCGGTGAACAACACAACGACAAGAAGGGCTATGGATTCAAGGAGTGAAGGCCATGGTACCGCAGAGGCGGGTCTTCCGTGCGTGCTTCGAATTTTGCATCGGATGAAAACCTTGGTCATCAGCATATGGGGGCTGTGTTCCACCAAGGGAAAAGTTCGAATGCAAGTACCAGTGAGTTCCATGGGAGGGACTTGATCATGCAGAGGTATGATCGTAGCAGCTGGAGAGTTGGACTGCTCCAGAGCGTATATTCGCTTAAGGGAGCCCGACAAGTCAGAGGACAAGGTCGAGTAAGCGAACGTTGCTACCAAGGAAGCTAAGGAGAACAGAATCGATGCAGACCCTATAATGTGATGGCAGAGGCCATGCATGGGAGTTGCAGTCTGTCTTTCCATCGACCAAAGGAGAGCTGCTTGGAGAACACAGAGGTGTTGAAGCAGGGGGTCGAAAAGGGGCGAGGAAGCGACGACGAGTCCAGAGGGACTTAGCTACCCAAAATCAAGCATCAGTTAGAATGTAAGTGGACTCGGAGGAGTGCCACAGAGGCATATCTACTGATTGTGAAGAAAAGGGATGCAGATGCGAGACGACGGATAGTAGTGTCATGGGCATGGCAGCGCCATGGTACCGCAGAGGCGGGACTTCCGTGAAAGTCATTGATCCCTTGCTCTCACGGAGGGAGAGCGCTTGGTCGTGAAAGGGGCCGAAGAGGTGGAGCATGCAGAGGCAATCTCCAAGTACCGAGACAAGGCTGAAGGGCAGAGGCCGAGGAACTTCGTAAGACCGGTGTCAATGAACTTCTCATCAAGATAGCCGAAAGTGAAGGACTTCGGGTCATGCAAGAGTGCATAACCAAGGAACGAAGCAGGCAGTACACGGTGCTGTACCTTTTCTACTCAGTGGAGTAGGCGGCAGGGTTGATGGAGAAGACGGTACAATCCCAAAGGCGACCAAGCCTATGAGAGAATTACTCCAAGTTGGGGTGAAAACTTCCTGCATTCCAGAAGTTCAATGGCATTGAGAAGGTGAATCACAGTAGCTAACTCAACGCAAGGAGTGCAAACACTTCAAGTGCTTCAGAAGTGTGAGCAAAGAGCAGGCGAAAGCCAGTAACCAGCTCGATGCATGGAGTACAACCTCGAGGAGGCGGGCGAAGTCAAGTAACCTTTGCCTTCTCAACTCTTAAGAGAATGGGTGAAACCGAGTACCCCAATTCTCTTATCTATCCAGCAGAGGAGCTCTGCATATGTTCAAAGACTCTTCAAAGATAATGGAAGACAATAGTTGTCAAATCCTCACCAACGGTGATCAGTGTTACTGAGAGTAGATTGTCCGCTTCATTTCCCAACGAAATGTCAATCGAAAGCGGAAGTGATGCGAACCTACTTGGATGTGACAACTAAGTGAAAGAAGAGTCAATGAGCAAATTTTGTGGAGGAAGGACCCAAAACTTCAGAAGTTTACGAGACGATGCTCGTTAAAGCTCCAACAAGCATCCACCTAGTTCAAGCAGCATGAGGAATTTGAGAGACTGGCGCAGTAAGGATGGTCTTTTCCTTCATCTGGGGGATCCGCAGGAATCAACAAGGATCAACACAACTCAGCCAACCCCACACCAGAGTCAGAGTCATTGGTGAGTTGAAGCAGCATGGCGGATCAAAGGTTCGACTACTCAAAAACAGCAGCGGAGAGCAGCTAGGAGCCAAGAGGCGCATTGTAGCTAGAGCAGAAGATTGAAGACACAGCAAAGGCGAGGAGTTGCAGTGTCGACAAAGGCTTCAACGAGGATGTCGAAGGAATAAGTGGGGGAGAATGTCACGGACAAACTTCTAAACAGGATGTTTGATGTAATGCTTATGTATGTCCGTGTCCTTTGGTTTGTTCATGTCTTGTACAGCATGTAGGGGGACGGCCGAAGGCTTAATAGTCCCATTTTAGTTGGGTTGGTGGCCTCTTTAGGCTTGTAAATAAAGGTTGTGTCATGTGGACACGTGCGAGAGATTTTCGGTCTATAATGGACCATTTTACCCTTTGTTGTGCAACGGTTCAGAGCTTGTAAGGTCTGTTTGTAATTTGCATTGTCTATGAAGTGTTTTTCGGAGATGTTTGCTTGTGGATCCCGATTGAGGTGTTCTCTCTAACCCGTTCTCTCTTTTGGTGGTCCTAAGGGATAATGGGAGGCTTCGGGGAGGCTGACCTTTGCGGACGGACACGCAAGGGTGCCGCACGACTTAGGCAAAACCAGCTAAGTCCGTGACAGGGCGGTACGGTCCGGTACTGCAGACCATGCTAGTATCGATGTCACTACTGTCTCTATGCATTGATTGGAGTGTGACTGTGATAGAGATGGTGTCTCATTGTCGGATTAAAATTGTTACTTGTTGCTCTTTCCAAGGGATCGATAGATGCTATTTCCTTCCCCTTTGCCTTGGCACGTTGGGCGGACGACTATGATTGTTAGGTGTCATGACCTCAATTAGTTTGACTCGAGGTTGTCGGGTTCCTTTCGCCATGTTCTGACTGAGGGTATCTTCCTCATGCTAGGATGTTGTTCCTCTTTTTCTATTGTTTCAATGATAAAACAAGAAAGACATAGAAGGTATCTTGCCTCATCAAGTAAAGGATCCCCTAGGTTCTATTGCTTTGACCCATTCTTGCATCGGTTGAAAATCTTTATTGTAAAATTAGAGATCGAAGAGAACCACTTGATGTCATCATTTGTGAAAGTACATGGGTGACCAATTTTGTCTAATCCTTTCATGAACTTGTAAAAGACCACCCTTCTGTTGCAACACACTAAGAAATTGATGATGCTCATTCTAATCGGTTCGGTCCTACTATCACACATAAGTGTCACCCCATATAATTTGATTTGCTTCTTGAATGATTTAATCTAATCTTTGAATTCTGTCATCTCATTTAGATAAACATCGTTATCTCCTTCAACGTAGTAGATTGGATGCCTGTGGCAACCATTTCAATTAATGACACCATGCTTTGAAAATATGAACCTTGAGCTATCTATGCTTGAATCCCGTGGAAGTTAAACCACTTTGCAATGACTTTGTCAATATTTTGTTTCTTTTCTATTGTATCTGCATCATCAATTGAAGTCTATTTTGCTGAATGTGGTGCATAAGCTTGTGGATCAATATCGACAACTTCAAGTGTTGACCTCCAGCCAAGCCCTCTAACAAAACCTTGTATGCCATCCTACCTTATGCTGTCAATCTTGCTCAACCAAGGAGGAGTGGCAACTAGCTACTTCATGCTGACACTCCTTCCCAATCCTTGTGGCCTAGTGGCACCATCACCATTATGCTCCAGCGAAACATAGCTACTAGCTGCAAGGTCTGGGTTGACATCATCGTGATGACTCTGGTATAGATGGGTTCCATTGTAGCCCGTTTATATTCTTCTTGTTGGTCGGCCTTCCTTTAGATTGCATCATACTTTGCCTTTTGCAACTTTTCTTAAAATGATTTTCTCATTCCCATTGGAATCTTGGTGCATTTTGCCACATCGAGATACCTGTCAACCAAATGTTGTTTCAACCAAGTGATTTCTCTAGTCTAACTGACGTAGTCACAATGAATACACTGTCAATGATGACAGTTGTTGTCCAAACGATGGGCATGATCCCAAGCTGGATCATGCATCTGTTCCTCTGGGATCATTTTCCTATGAATATTTATTAAATTAATAAGCTGTGATAATGCATTATCAATCAAGGACTCCAACTGAGTCTAAAAGTAACAAATTTAGACTAATTGGCTCTAGTTAGAATTACTAGACCATAATCCATAATCCAACAATTAATGAACTTAAAAAGAAAACTCTTCTTTAAAGAGAAACACAAGAAATGAACTTTAAAGAATCAAGATAAATACCGCTCGTAATCCAACAAGTAATTATAAGCTGTGTTTATACCTAATTACCCCCAAATTAGGTTTATATGTTACCTAATGGCCCTAATTGCCCCTAAAGTTAAGATAAACAAACTAATCATAAGAGGAAGACATGAAATTGGGCTCTATATAACCTTAATGACAAAATAATTCTAAATTAGATAGAATGACACTAATCACACTATTAACATACAACATTTAGCCCTAATTACCTCAAATTGATACTAAAAATAAGATATTGACCCTAATAGTATCTAATCATATATAAAATGACACTAAACATTATTAACTTGATATAATTACACTAATAAGGAGTTAATCATGTCAAAGCTAACTAGAACTAGATTAATGGCCCTAATTATGCCTAAATTAGATAGAATGACACTAATCATACTATTAACAAGCTGCGTGTAGGTCTAGGTACCCCAAATTGACACTAAAAGTAGGAGATTGACCCTAATAGTGTTTAATCACATATAAAATGACACTTAACATCATTAACTTGATATAAATTACACTAATAAGGAGTCATGTCAAAAGCTAACTAAAAGTGAAATAATGGCCCTTATTATGCCTAAATTAGATAGAATGACACTAATTACAATATTAACAAGTTGTGTTTAGGCCTAATTACCCTCACATTGGCATTAAAAGTAAGAGACTGACCCTCATAGTGTCTAATCATATATAAAATGATATTAATCATCATTAAATTGATAAAATTACACTGATATGGAGCTAATAAAGAGCTAATCATGCCAAAAGTTAATTAAGAAGTAGAAAGAGAATACAACTAATAGATCTTCCACCAAATGACTTGTTAGAATGAGTAAATCCTCCCAATTGAAACTCTAATCACCAAAGACCACCCTTAATGGAGAAAGAGAGTGAGAATGAATGATAAAGAGAGTGAGTGAGAGAGATTGAAAGAGGGGAGGGAGGGGTGATATTTAGGGTTTAAACTAGGTTAGAAAGTGGTCCAATGGTCAATTCAACGGTCAAATTGACAGTTGGACCCAGCGATTGAAAGAGGCGCTCGGGCGCTCGCCTAGGCGCTCGGGCGAGGCGAGGCCCGAGCGCCTCGCTAATGTCCCAGGCGGCACGCTTCAAACAAGCGCTCGCCCGAGCCCAGGCGCTGGGCGCTTCGGGCGAGCGCCTGGGTAAACCAAGTGACCGAACCAGGATTTTAGGTCTGGTTCGGTCCTGGTTCGGTTGTTAGTTGGTTCAATCGAACCAACTAAACCGATATAACCCTAACCCGCTGCCGCTGTCGCTCCTGCTCCTGCTGCCGCTGTCGCTCCTGCTCCTGCTGCCGCTGCCGCTGCTCGCGCCTCCTGAGAGCCCTCCCACGAGCCTTCCCTCTGCTCGCGACTCTCGCTGTTCGCGCCTCCCGCGAGCCCTCCCAACTGCTCGCGCCTCCCGCGAGCCCTCCCGCTGCTCGCGCCTCCCGCTCCCTTTCCCTTTCCCGCCGCTGCCGCCGCTCGCCACTGCTTCCCGCTGCTCTTAGATTTTCTTAATTTAATAGCATATTTTTATTTAAAATTTTAAATAATTATATTTATTAATTATATTATATATTTTTATATTTTAGCGCCTCGCTTCGCTCGAGCGAGCGCCTAGCGCCTCGGGCATTTTTGGACCTTAGCGCCTTTTGGCGCCTAGCGCTTTTTAAATCACTGGTTGGACCAAGATCAATCACACCCTTTGATTGGTTTCAGTCGAAATCCTACTATTAGCGATCAGTATAGGTTAGTAACGGTTAAATTTCGATTGTTTTGCTTGGTTCAAACATGTATCGCTCGGTATGATCCCACTTTTTAAATACCACCCGATATGGAGCAGTCCACATTTCAGACGATGGGCAGACCGGTACTTACCGCCCGTATCATACAATGTCGGGTGGTACATCAGTCAATGGTGGTGACTGTACGAAGTTACCAGAAATATAGAATAACAAAATGTTTTCGTGTGCGAACAATTTGGTGCAGTTCTGATAGAAGATTGAAGTGTGGCAAAATTATGCTTAGAGGAGATACATAAATATCTTGGTTATCATCGGTTCTGATAGATGTATCTATGCAAAATATGCTTCTATAACATCTGTACTGCGACTTCTGCTACAACTGTACTTTGACAGTTGTTTGGTATCAACCTCTTTCATATGCATCTCTCCAAATCAAGCTTCTTCCTTGTTGTGCAATGAGTCACGTTCATAGTTATTTAGTCATATTTGATGGAGCAAATGCCAATTTACAACATTTTAAAGATGAGATTAAATTACTTTGGTAAACCTTACTATTTCCAAGTAATATTTACACTATTTAGTGATGTACAACTGATAAACTTGATTAAATTAGCTATTAGAGCCGATCAGTGTTACATGGGTAATATAGTTTGTCTAACTTAATTGACACCTTCAGTCAATGATATATTCTGGTTCTCCAACTATTATTGTTACATGCATTATAATGTTGGTCCACTATAATAAACATTTAAATGATGAGATATCCACATGCTTCTTTTTAACAATATCTTTTTTTCTCTATGCTATTTTGACTTACATACAGAATAATTAGATGCCATCTATTTCAGAAGATGTGTCTGATTATTTGGTTGATATGTATAAATGTTTCATACTTCAATGTCTCTTTGATCTCATGCTTGATAATCATGTTCTTTTCCATAAACATTTTTGTCACAGTGGAATTGAAGATGTCTTGTGAGGATAAAGCAATGGCCAGTCGAAGTCCTTCACCGAAAGTTACAATGACAGGGATATCAAGCTCGAGTGGCATCATCTCCATTAATTCAGACAGAGAACCAACTCAAGCACTTGACCAGCAAATTGGGGTCTCGCATGGACATGTGGCTATCCTTTGGGACATTGAGAACTGTCCGGTTCCAAGTGATGTCCGGCCCGAAGATGTTGCTGGTAACATAAGAATCGCTCTACGAGTGCATCCTTTCATTAGGGGAGTTGTTACAGTGTTCTCTGCTTATGGGGATTTTAATGCTTTCCCCAGACGATTGAGGGAGGGCTGCCAGAGAACTGGAGTTAAACTAGTAGACATCCCAAACACTAGAAAAGATGCTGCCGACAAGGCTATCTTGGTTGATATGTTTCTTTTTGCTCTAGATAACCAACCACCCTCGTCAATCATGCTGATATCTGGCGACATAGACTTTGCTCCTGCTTTGCATATTCTTGGTCAGCGTGGATACACCATAATCCTTGTCATCCCTTCAGGAGTCGGTGTTTCTTCGGCTCTCAGAAATGCAGGACAGTTTGTATGGGACTGGCCTTGTGTAGTCCGTGGTGAAGGTTTTGTGCCTCCAAAGACTTTTCCCCATGGCTACATCATGAATTTCAGGAATGAGGATAACCCTGACATGGAAAATGGAGAAGAGACCATTGTTTATCAAGGACTCTCGATAAGCGAAGATCCCACTTGGGGTAACTTTAACCAAGCATATAGCTGTATGCCTTCACAAGTATCTAGAGAACGTAGTGGAGCTTCTCAATCATCAGAGCACAATATCAATAACTCAGCAGCTGGGTCTTGTTTTACTTCTTCAAGATGTGAATGTCTTCCATCTGTTCAAGTACATCAGAATTCTTCCCTGGATCAGGACTGGTGGGTTCAACCAGGAGATCTTCAGGGTTTAAAGGGCCAGATAGTAAGGCTGCTTGAGATGTCTGGTGGGAGTTTGCCTCTCGTACGTGTTCCTTCAGAGTATCTCAAGGTATTTAGGAGGCCGCTCTATGTGTCAGAGTACGGAGCTTACAAACTGGTGAATCTCTTTCAGAAAATGGCTGATGCACTATTTGTAGTCGGGAAGGGGCATAGAAAGCTGTTGTGTCTTCACAATTCTGCTGGTAGACATATAAAAAAGTGCCTGGGTAGTCCATCTATCGTGATGACAAATGAAAAGGGAAAGAGGGTTCCGGAAGAGAGCATCGATATCAGCACCTGTCCACAATTAGGTAGCTTCTCTGATGAATCCTTGGAAGATGAGAAGAATGATGATTTTTTTCTAGGTTCAACCTATGATTTTGAGGACCAGCTTACAAATATCAGACAGGAAACGCAAGAGCTTCTTGTTTGTTACTCCTGTCCAATTCCCCTCGGTGCTTTTGCAGCTCTCTATGAGCAGCGTTACAAGAAAGTCCTCGACTACCAGAGCTTTGGAGTGGATTGTCTAGAACAATTGATTGAGAAGATGAGAGATGTTGTGAAGTTGCATGAGGATCGGGATAGCAAGAAAAAGTTTCTTGTATCCAGTTTCTTAAGCAGATAAGTTAACTTGAAAGTTTGACTTACCAGAGAACAAATGATAGGTTGAAAAATGTCGTGAAGTTGTAGGAGGATCAGCAAAGCAAGAGGGAGTTTCCTGTATCCAAAATTTTTATGTGGATAAGGTCATTTCTAGTGGCCAATTCGTCACTGCTATGTTCTCTACTTCATAATCAGCAAGTCAAATATTATGTTGTGCAGTAGTATGCGTCTGGTGCCAACAATGACACCTATTTTTTTCCAAGTGTCAGTAAAGCATGTCCAAAGGCACAAGCTGCACTTTATGTACTTTATGATGTTAGCAAATGAGATGCCAAATGGAACTCTACATTTTCAAAAGTGGAGAATTGACTTTATTTTCTTTGATGTGATTTTGGTTGTCTTAAGATTTATTTTGCAGTATGTTTGACTGAATAAGAAGATTCGTCGGCTTGGAAACCAAAATATTTTGGGTTTATAGTCACGGTTCAATCTTTATATTCAACTGTATCTTCAAGCAATATTTGCTAAAGTAAATTTTGGTTATTAACACCTAGGGCTGTTTAATTGTTCTTTGTGGATATTTACGTGGATGATTTGGTCTATCTTGTTTAAGCCAATTTGGAATAGTGATCTATGTTGAAGCCAATATTAGTATTGGAAACTTGTTGTGGCATCTCTCTGAAATATAATTGTCACTGTTTTAGTCACTGCTGGCTGAAGCCAAGGAGAAAAGAATTTTGTGCTTGTAAAAGTTAATAAAAGTAATTTGCAATTTGGCTTAGATGTTGCTGTTGACATTCATTTCAGGTTTGATGCAAAAATTTGTTTGGAAAAAGTTATTGAGTTTGGATTTTGAGACTAAACATGTAGTAACTCTTTTTTTTTGGGGGGGTTTTGTTTGAGGAAACTAATGTAGTAAAAGTTTCTCCATTTTATGGTTCTCTGTTTATTTTTTCTCTTTAGAGCATTTTATGTGATTCATTTTGCATTTATCAATAAATTTAGTATATGTTGGTTGAAACACATTTGTATGACTTTACA
Source organism: Musa acuminata AAA Group (assembly GCF_036884655.1). NCBI lineage: Eukaryota > Viridiplantae > Streptophyta > Magnoliopsida > Zingiberales > Musaceae > Musa > Musa acuminata. The sequence continues at coordinate 37,006,161 of NC_088332.1, read as the reverse complement.
CAAGCAAACATATTACCAATGCTTCTGCATCAACAACTGTATTCTTTTTATCTATCTATCAAACGATTACTTATTTTGCTTTCTTCCCTCTGAACTCGACTCTCTCATAACTCGTAGCTCACTCGCAGCTGGAGTTTAAGCTTGCCTTTGACTTCAACAAAGCAGCCCGTTTGAGCATAATAGGAGCTCAAGGAATCTGATAACTTCAAATGATTACAGCCTCCTAACATGATGATGCCAAAATACACCTCTTTCTTATGTGCACTCTCAAATGAGTCTGCCATCATCACCTTTCATGTGTTTGAGAAACTTGTAGGGAATATGAATCATCTTTTTGCTGAAATCATTAATGAGCAGGAAGAAGAGTGCAGTAAAACAGGTGTACAATACAAAGCTGAAAACTCCAGAAATCATTAATGAGCAGGAAAAATGTAGTGCAGCAATAGGCGTGTGTAGTACAAGGCTGAAAAGTTTTCATATGACAGAAATAAAAGGGGTTGGTGGGGGGGGGGAGTAAATGTAAACACAACAACGACTTGCAGCTTCGACCGGTGGTATATTCAATGATGGAACATTTGCGCTCTATTTCCCGAGTAAGTGGCGAGCACGTTGGTTGGCTCCTTTCACCCTGGAATTCAGCTCATCCACATCATCGTGCAAGGCATCCAATGCCTTGTTTTGCCTGCAAAGCAGCCAGAAGATTAGGGGTGTCATCTGAGAGACAGAAACCAGTAAATTATCCCTGGCAACTTGGATCTGCCTCAACAGTTCTTGAACTCAAGGTGAATGAATGAAACAACTTTTTCTTCACTTTGATCAAGCTTTATTAAGATATGTAATTTTTTTATGCAAGAAGAGAGATATCAGTAAATTATCCCCGGCAACTTGGATCTGCCTCAACAGTTCTTGAACTCAAGGTGAATGAAGCAACTTTTTCTTCACTTTGATCAAGATTTAAGATATGTAACTCTTTTATGCAAGAAGAGAGATATGAGCGTCACAGAACTGCCAAATGCTCCAACCACATTGGTATGATGTGAACGGTACATGCAATAAATCAAACGATTCTCTGTTTCACCTAGCATCTCTCTTCTCAGTTAACATACTATAGTTTCATCCAGTCTTAACATTTCACTAGCATTAAGCAAAAATAAAAAGGTTGATTTCTCTACATGAAAATGAACATGGAAAAATGTACACACAAAACCGTATAAAGAAGATGCCCGGACATGTGGAAGAAGGAAAAGGTTGCATAACAAAAGATCTAAAAGATTATTGAATACTGAGGTGACAAATATCTAAAAGCCATTGATGATACATACTGCATCCATAGGGCTAACATGAACATAGAAACTGATTACTAATGCGATGACCGATGCTTTCCTTTTTAATTAAAGATTGGTTATGTTTGACAATAGTTCTCACTTAACATTTGTGATTATGTTTATGATTATTATTTTTTTTTTTTCCTCGTGTCAAACAAATATGTATGCTCACAGATGCATCTAGGAATCAAACATCCAATTTTTGCTCTCTTTTCTCTCCTAATAATATGTTTTATCACTAGAAAATATGATAAGGAAACAATATAAACCTTTGAATTTGACCAAATCTCAAATTAAATTTTGTCAAAGTCTCTTAGAAAATGCTACACAAAAAGCAAGGAAGCAACAACATCCTCTACACAGCTACATGAGGTAGGAAAGCTTGAAATCCTTCAAGAATTTGAATGAGAATGCTAGCACGGAGATCAGTTCTACTACTAATCCTCTATCAGTGACTTCAATCAATTTATGCTATAGCAAGATGACACTAACTAGTCAAACAAACATCAATTCTCACACTAACCAGCTAACATTTATAGCATTAACGAATTTATGTGCGAGCGAGTAGATAAAGAAAGAATATAAATTCAGAAGAATAAATTAGTATCCGACCTGTCCATCTCTGAACCCATGTCAACAGCCATGCCCTTAAGCTGGCCCAAGACATCGCTTAAATCTGAAAGGGTGTCATCTTGCTTTGCCTTCTCCATCTACAAGAAATCCAAATATAATACCGAATAATCCAGACACTGCTCATCTTAAAAGTCATAAGAACACCAACCTGGACTTTATCCATAGCAGATGTGGGTTCAGAATAATGCCGTGGATTTGACTGAGGCTTTGAAGACAATCCTAACTTTTCTCTCTGTTCCATGTGGCTTACCTTCTTCGACAATGAATCATCTGAATGCAGGAGTACCAAATCAAGCACAGACACCAACCAAAATTAGTCTTGTTTTACTGGTTCTTTTATATGTACATACCTGTTGTAGGAGCCGGACCCTTTATTTGGTGAGCTTTATTTGGCTTCCAAGGTCTAGAGAAAAAGCCCCCCAGACTCCCCAAAAGTTTCTCACCCTGCAAAGGATGACATGACTCAGGAAATCTCCACCATGAGTACCAATAAGTTACCTTTCTATCGGCTTATACAACAAGAACAATATCCGGCATAATTACAAACAATATCATATGAAATGTATGAATGCGGCACACATCTGGTAGCTCATTTTCAGATTGACTTTGTGTACCTATATTATGATCTTGAATGTAAAAAATTTGATGCGCAAAGAGATATAAAGGTATAGAACGCATACCCGACTAAGGTCTTGATCAATGCTAACAGCAGTTTCATGAGTACGAGTGATCTGCTCCCCTTGCTGATGCAGCATCACGAGTGTGTTTGAAGCATCTTCCCTTATGACTTCGGCAATCTTGAGACAGTCATTTACTTTTTGTGTAGTTTCTTCAGCCTTGTATGCAGCATAACTTTCCAGTTCCTGCACAGATTGGTTCTCCAACCCTCCTTCATCACGGAAATCGTTCTTATATCTGTTTCTTGCAGCTGCAGAAGCTGAGTATGAATATGAAGAAGATGAGGCCTTTCTTCCTTCATTTTCATCATCTAGAGGAGCTTTTCGGATTTTTCTTACCAGTTGCTGTGCCTGAGGAAGACATTCCATGTTTAGGATTCATTTCAGATTCAGAATCTGAATCAAAAGGGTTGGGCTTCGATAAAGCAGGGTCAGAAGAACGTTGCTTGGCACCCCTAGATACAGGCATCTTGGTGGTGTCGGATTCAAGCAAAGAAGTGATAGGTACAGATTCAGGAACCAAGGATTTTAGTGACCCCAGTCAACTGTGATCTCCATTTTTTTTGTACCTACCAACACAATCAGAAGGCAATCAATGGATCTTAGCTATAGGGCAAAGAGAGATATTAATAATAATCATGTAAACTTTAATAAATAAAGATAAAGGATTTACAAGACAGAGAGTATATTAATGAGAACCATTAACAAATATAAACTCCATCAAGAAGATTATGCAGATCTGCACAGCAAGCCAATGCATCCAAGAGCAGTTTCACCACTGGATAATAACTCAAAACTAAGCATGTGGTGGAGAAGATATATGAGAAACCCACCAGGATGATCATTTACAGAAATGATAAGCTAGGAAAAATAGTGATCCAATTCAGTATCTGGTAATAGACCAAATAAATAGGGGGAGAAAGGGAATATGAACTACATAAATCATCTCATCGAAAGATATGTGGACGACGAAGGTAAATAATCAAACACAACAAATTACACGGCTTGATAACACATTATCTGAAATCTTATTACATTAAGAAGAGCATATCATATTCACAAAAAAAAGAAATAATACAGCATGGAAAAAGACTGAAAAATGGATAAAGAGGAAAGACCCAAGCCAACGTATATCCCAAACATAGAAAATCTTATAGCAACAACGTTTGAAAATGGTAGAGAGACAAGCTGAAAGAAACAAAGGGCAAATCTTAGTACTTGAGCACCGGAATAGCTTTACAGGAGAAAGTCACATAATCAAAGAAGGCAAGGAACATAGACCAAGACAAATTAAGAGTCACATAGACTGAGACAGTCTTTTGAGAAGAAGACAATCTCAAATCATAATCCAAGTAGTTGATAGAATACAACTAACATCAACAAAAAGATCCCTGAACAACATTAATTCCTCAGAAAAAAAAGATATATCGTCAAAATCAGAAGAAATCACAAGAAAATGACAAAGGAAACACAATTTCCAAACCCAATTTGAAGAAAGACATCATAGCAAAAAGACATACCACTTCTCTTTTCGTCTCCTTCCTTTTCTCTTGTGTATCAACCTAAAGAAACAGAGGAGCAATGATTGAGGTCGAAAACCAAAACCATATAAAGGAAACAAATTTCAAATCGAGAGGTCTGGAAACTAAACTCGTGATGTAATTCGAGAGGGTCAAGAACGCGAACAAGAGGAAGCCTCCTCCTTTTCTTCGTCTCCGATTCGATCTGGTCAAAACATCTGCAAACAAAACGGGAATTAGAGATAAAAAACCGGGCCATTGGATGTATCTCCCAGGACGTCAAGTGAAGGGGGAGGACAGAAGATTCTCACCGAAGACGATTCGACGGGAAAAGGTGACTCCTTTTCTCCTCCTCTTCCTCCATTTCGTTTGCGCACTTGGGGGTTATATAACAGGCGGTGGGTGGGGGAGAGAAGGAAAAATTGGACCGTTAGCCTTACAACACGGAGGGGAGAGAGAAAAATTAGGGCGATTTATCGTAATTTTCCTAGAAAAAGACTAAGAAAAGCCCTCCATTTCTTATTCTCTCTTTAAAATATTATTTTGGTCTCTTCTTTTTGAATGATCAGATTAAAAATATTATAAAAAAATAAACTTTTTTTTTTACACATCCATAGCTTGAAATTATATTAATTAATACGTATCACTTTTTTATAAAGGAAAGAAGTCTATATTAGGTTAACCAGATTTATAAATTCAAGGTATTTAATTTCGTTTTGTACCGGAGTTTCGACGTTCGTTCGGTACAGTACAAAACTGTATACCAAGCGGTATACCGTTCGGTATATATATATATATATACATATATATATATGTATATATATATATGTATATATATATATATATGTATATACATATATACATACATATATATATATACATATATACATACATATATATATATACATATATACATATATACATATATACATATATACATATATATATATATATACATATATATATATACATATATATATATATATACATATATATGTATATATATATACATATATATATATATATATATATATATTTTTTTTTTTTTCGCTCCGTCCGGTAGCGGGTGATCTGCGTACCGGTATACCATCGGACCGGTACATACCGGGTGGTATCATTTAATATTACCTACCTTGATAAAATCCAAAGCAATTGGGTTCCTACGAGAAAGACCAAAAACATGCATAACTATTTGCCCTACAAAAATTGTCATGATCATACACTACAAGATTTAAGGATCTATCCGGACAACATAAAGCTAAGAAAACAAATATATATCCAAAACTTAAGTGTAGAGTATTCAACAAACATATTGCCATGACGAGGCATAGCAAGGAAAACCACTCTCCAAAATGATGCTTGAAAAATCGGATAAAAATATATATGGATAAAAATAATTAATTATCAAATTTTTTTCTCTCAGTTGTATGGATATGTTAGAAGGCAATGAATAATTAAATCACAAGCACACAAGAATATCGATAATTTTTAAGTGAAAAACTCCTTTAATGTGAATGATAAAAATCATGGGACCTCTCCTTATTCAAATTAAAATCTCCACTATAAAAATATTGTTTATAGTAGCAAAGATCCACGAATAAATTTATTTCATAATAAATTCAAAATCCACAACTCAAATACCCATCAAACAGAAATAGAAATCACATAGGATAGATATTGTTAAGTATCATATTAAAGAAACACTACTAGTCTAAAATATGTTTACTAAAAATCAACCAAATCAAACTATAAATGACAGTCCTAAATGAGATGAAACTATTTGAACTAGAAAACCAACAGCATAGTTTTTGTTGAAGCAGTAAAAAGAGATACTTAAAGACCTTCAAACTCGATCTTTGCCATTCAGAATGCACAACCAAAAGCCTTATACTTGCTGATAAAGTTTCAACCAAATCTAACGGTTGAATATTACCCAATAATGAGTCAAAGTGAACTGATAGGTGATAAAATAATTAGTGAATAACTACTGTTCAAGAAGTCAAAACCCTATGAAGAAGATCTCCAAACTAGATCATCACTATTCAAAATGAAGATCGCTAAATCTAAAATATCTTTAAAGATTAGTACGATTTGATAAAAACTTATTGTCATATCGCTAGAGATAAATGGCTGGATGAATATTAGAAAGACGTAGAAAATTTTCTCTCTTTATAGTGGCGGCTGCAAAAGTACGAGTTATGTCTCTTGAATGTTTCAAAATGTAATCATAGTGATTTGGCTAAAATATTTATTGTTGGGCTTTCTCACATTGGAGTGACCTAACCCAACAAATGATTTGATCATCCAAGATTCCTTGAGAACGAATTCACCACCTCCAAGACTCCTTTCGTCGTGCACTATTTCTTTTGCCATCTCTTCCCTATATATCTTCATCTTCCTCCATAGTTTGTTCTCTTTCCACCCCTCCTCTCATATGTATTCTCTTCATCTCCTCTCCCACCTATCACCTCTTTTTTTTATATCATTTTTCTATATTTTTTTCATTTCTCTTCTATTAGAAATCGGTTGTCTGCCCGTTCACCGTTGATCATTGTTGTTTCTAAGGTTATCTTTTCATCATCATCTCTTCTTGTTATTGTATCTTTCTCATTAAAATAAATATTATTCTGACTATCATCGTATATGAATGTTAATATTCTTGCTTAAGTAACTGAATATCATATTTATCTATTAATATTTTATATATTATCTTGTGTTTTTTAATCTGTATGAAGGTTTATGTATATAATATTAGTTGATGATATTATTTTTATCATATTTTACAATATTAAAGTTTTGTTTTTCATTTGTTTAAGATTTTTTATTTTTTATTAATTTTGATATTTTAGATTTTTTACTATATAAAAATTTAAATTATTTAAAAGTTTTAAAGTAATTTTATAATTAAACATGAAATCTAACTGATTGATGCAATTGTTCAACTAGTGATGTCAATTTGCATATATTTCTTTTTTTTAGACAAGGTCTACACTTAAAAAAAACATAAAGAGGAGATATACGAAAGAAGAAAGAGAGAACTCTCATGTGGAGCAATTCATTGTCACACAACCTAACAATCAGAAATTAGATGTAGGAATTAGGTTTCATATTCCCATTGGAACCACCATAGACATGAATATAAGTAGACATTATAGTTTTGACTTTCTTATCATCATCGTTGTACTCTAAGCTGGTGTCGCATAGAACAATCTTGCTGCACACTAGTTTTATAGCTTTTGGCGAGGTAGAGGTCCCTTTGATATTTTTGAATTCGATGCCCTTAATCTTAACTAGAGAATGATCCTAGGGATGATGCATAAATTTTAAGACTTAAGTCCAATTAACAACTATGATGATACATATAATAGTAGTAGAAACAATAAGGTATATATTTTCGACACAATTAGCAAAGAAACAATAGTTTTGATCTATAATAATGGGGTTATAGACATTGTTCATAATAATGTCTTCAAAGAGAAAATTGGTGACTTTCAATGTAGATGAAGAAGATTATCATGTCCTAATCATCGATCTATTTATTATATCGGTTAGAGTGCATTTTCTCACCATCAACCCGATGACATTTTTCTCATTAACATTCTTGTCAAAACTACCAATGCTAATATTATGTCTGAGGCTATACAATATATTAAAGATGATCAAATTGGTGTAGCTTGAACCGATGGAGATACAATCATCAATGATGCTGATGATTGAGTTGGCAACCTAGATATTGATCAGGTTAGTGATATTAACACCATCAGTGTTGGGGTAGTCTCCAAGAGCACTGATCCTAAAGGAATCATGGGTTATATTTGTTGATTCAAAGATATGTATATGGAAGAATTATCATGTGTTACTTAATGTGCATATGTGCATGAAGGTTTATATATATAATGTTAGCTGATGATATTATTTTTATCATATTTTATGTGAGTGAAGTTTTGTATATATTTATTTTTATATTTTTATATTTTATTAACTTTGATATTTTAGATTTTTACCATATAAAATTTTAAATTATTTATATTATTTTAAAGTATTTTTATAACTGAAGATGTGACCGATAGACACAATCGATGGAAGGTTTGACTAAATCACTTCTCGATAATATTAATAACAATACTTTATGGTTATAAAGTTACTAAAATTTAGTATATATTCTTCAAAAAAATATGAAATTAACTTGAGTTTGTAATCTTTAATTTTCTCTAGATTATTCTTCTTAGGTATAAAGATAACAAACGTCTTCCCTCAACTAGGAGGCAGAGATTACGGTGAAAAAGTTAAAAGCTTCAACGATGCTATTACTAAGGGAGTCCCAGTAATTCAAATTTCACATTACCATCCGATGAAGTATCATTAATTTCGATCGGGTTAAATGGTTCGATAGCTTATCAAAGAGCTTAGGAAAGTAGAAATGGAATCCCAATAATGAGAGGAAAATAGATTCATAGGGTGTCACAAGATAAATATACTAGTTTGAGAAGTTGGAGAGAATATCATTATCCTTTCGATAAGCATACCGGTCTCAAGCTTGAGGAGATTTATGCAATTCTAATGATGGCAACCTTATCAAAGAAGGGCAATGTTTCTATCACCTTTAATTTTGGCCTTTGTGGACCATTTTATATGAAGTTATTTGTTTAGAGCAATCAATTGGTTAAGTAGGTATAGCAGCCTGGTGCATTTTCTGTTAGAAAAAATATCAACTTAATATCAAAATGAGTTCTTCATCAAAATATCAACTTAATATCAAATATCAACTAGAGTAACATAAACAGTAAAGCAATAAATCAATCACACAGTGAGACCAAAATTTTGACATGAAAAACTCAATGCGAAAAAAATCACGGGACTGTAGTCCACCTCAAACTTCCACTATTAATAGTAAGAGGATCACAATAACATTAAGATGATATATTTTGGTTCAAAGAATAACGTATCTTCGTGGATATCGTAATAAGGGAATTTTAGATATCACAAAATAGGTACAGCAGGAAAGTATCTCAAATAGGATAAACTACATATCAACACCGTTAGGATTATACAGTTTACTATAAAGATTCTCTATATATAATTTGCGCCGCCTAGTTCTCTCGCTGCACTCACGCTTGTTGCACCAGTTCGCTCACCTTGCCCTCAACTACGTGCCTTACTTTTCTTTTCTTCGATTTGGGCTCAAAAAGTTCAATCGTCCAAACCCCACTTATGCACGACCCAACATTTTCAGGAGTCAATAGACCTAGAAATTTCTTGTCAGTGTTAGCAATAGTCTTTGGCATGATAGGTGATGATAGGTGTAAAACAACTTGGCATGCAAGTCCACAAGCAGGTTGTATGATCCCCCAATGTTCCTCCAGAAGGAAAAGATAATATCCCTAACCTCTTGGTATTTCAACCAATATGTCTCAAACGTAAGAATCTTGGTTTTAGGTTCATCATTCACAATATAAGAAACACCAATGAGAAGTGATGCATGATGTGAAATTGATCAACAAGATACGGAACAGTAATTTTTGTCCAATCTAGCCAACACCACCCTTGAAGTTCCAAATCGATTATTAAACCTAGATAGATGAGGCCATTGCTAAAACTGAAAATTTTGAATGTTGATGTCCGAGAAAGGTGGAAGGGTCTGCCTCCAAACTTGTAGGCAATATGGTCTTAGAGTCACCGCTCATCAGTATCTGAAAACAAGTTCCAAAGACTACGGTGAACCAGCGGAGAAGTGCTAGCTTATCTTGTGTAGGGAGAAGAGGAAAGGGGGGGCATACCTGGAGCCTCAACTAAGAGATCAAGGCTTTACGGGTTTTTATCCACAGCGACAGCGACAGCGACAGCTTTGAACGACGCGGCTCTTCAGGCCACGAGGATGCCACCAGATCTACCATTAGCGGGAACAAAAGTCTCCAAGCTTCCCAAGGAAACGACAACTAGTCTTCGTTCAGGTGTGTTTCTAGCACAGAGATGATACTCGAGCAGTATGTCTCAATGCGGCCCGGCACGACGCGTGCGGCCCCTCCTTCTTGGTTGCACCCGTGCATTTCCAGGCAAGGCAGAGCATGAGGTTTAATGTGCTTGTGCAGCTTCACCTACATACAGATTGGAGAGTTTTCTTCTTCTTGCTCTGTGCAGAGCTGGGAAATCTCCTTCTGACTATTAACTAAACTTGGTGTTCGTATAACTATAACTCAAGTAAATCACCATTAACCATGATTGCTAATAGCTAATTTCTATTTTTAAAATATATAAATATAAAATACATAAAAAAGTGTTCTTAATATTCCTAAAAGGTGCCAATTTTTTGTTAGAGCTTCGAAGGCGATACCTATAGATGATAGCCAACGTTAGAAAGATATATATATATATATATATATATATATATATATATATATATATATATATATATATATATATATATACATATGTATGTATGTATATATGTATGTATATATATATATGTATATATATATATATATACATATAAGTTTTTAGGTTTTTGTTTAAATTAAGAATGATAAATAAAAAAAAATTCATATATATTTTATCAAAGAAAAATAAATCGGAAAATCACTCAAAACGGTACATCATTTGAAAATTTTTAAGGAATAAAATTATGTTGTTAACTAATATTCAAAAGTTCTTCCTAATAAATCGTCTAATTGGCATCGAGGATTATATCTCGCCGGTGGGCCTTTGTTTCTAGCAGTTGACCTTATCAACGCAAACTAGTGCATCATCGCTTGCACTGCGCCCATTTAGGTCCCTGTTTACGTGGTGGGCATCCGTTCGGCCTTTCGAGGTCAACGCTGACGTTGACTACTTCAAATGTGGAGCCTCCGGGAAGACATCGCCCACCTGTCAAACGTTGACTTCTGCGGTGCTTGAATTAATATTGCATTGACGGACTGACAACTGTTGCCTCGAAAGCTTCACACCCACGTGTCACAACCCAATATAGGCACGTGCGAAAGTCGGTATCGGTCCAATCTTGTATTGATCTCACCATTTCCATGGATCGAGTTTTTTGGGGTCTGAACCTACCCCGCTTGGACATTGAAACATCTGCTACCAAGAGATAATAATAGGAATCTCTGCAATCGAAATCTGGAGGGAAGGCAGACATGAAACGACCAAAGAACCCAGAAGATATTTAGGGAAAAGAACTCACATAAAATAACGAGAAACAGTTCTGGACACACTGCTTACTACTAGATAGATATTAAATCTTAAGAATTAAATTTGGCGAGGTTTCAATTTGCTTCTCCCCCCCCCCTCCCTCTGAACGGTTCTCCCAGAGGGTAGAGGAGGTTTCACTCCTCCATTATTAAACACTTTTCTTTACAAGACGGCGATCTAATAACAAAGGAAAGGTGGAAAGGCTACAGTGTCCGACCAGCAATCCCTATCCTAGACCAAGTGGGAGTCATAAGAATTTACTCAATTGGGATATCAATCATAGTGGGCGATACAAGGTAAAGCAAGGAAAAAGGAAAAAAATTATCCAAGACTAGCCATATTGGCATGAACCATAACTGCCTTTCTCTTCATTTGTCGTCGCCGGGTTCTTTTCCAAACACCTCCTCTATCAGGTTATTTGTTGATAAGAAATCATCTTTTTCTGCCCCACAGCTATAACTCATATCCCATGCTTTTGGATCACAGTGGCCATCATAGAACCCATCATCTGTTAACCGACTTAAACTATCATTCTGGTATTCTTTGCAGAAATCATGATCCTCATTCAAACCATGTTGAAGGTCAAAGATACCGAGAGGATCACAGGAATCAGAACCATTATGCTGGCCCTCAAAGGATGTGCATGAATCATCTTGAATGTCTTGCTCCTCTGTACAATTATACAGACTGCTTTCTGTGAACTGCATGTTAGAGATAAGGTTTGTCTGACTAGAAATGCACCCTTTCACAGCACCACAGGTCCCTTTTTCATTGTTCCTAGCGAGGGCATAAAAATCACAATTCTCTATGTCATCAGCTGTTTCAGATATTTCTTCCTCCTCGGTTTCATCTTCCTCACCAGCATCATCATCATCTTCATCTTCATCTTCATCTTCATCTTCATCTTCCAGAGGAGACTCCACTACAGAATCTTCATCTTCTCCCGTTGCAAATTCACCATGATGACTTTCTTGCCATTCATCATCATCACTGTCTACATGCAGGGGGTCCAACCTATTCTGTTTAGCTCTCTTCTGAAGCATGAAAACATTGAAGTAGTAACTTACTAGTTCTTTACTACTTCTAGCTGGAAACACCTGAGGCAGTTTATCCCAAAAGTTTTTGCCCAATGATGCAGGATTTGACAACACAATTTCATGGAATAACTGTTCCTCCTCTTCGGTCCATTTTTGAGCTACAACCTCACCCATATCGCCAAAACCCAACTCTATAAACTTGTCCTGACCTAACTGTTTCTTCAGCTTTTCTCTTGTTTCCATCACGTGCTGCCTCACACATCTTATTGAACCCTCATCTGGGCATCCGCAGTCCTTGCATTGCAAGACTAAAACATTTGAAGCCAATAAAGCAGATTCAGGTAATGGCATTGCGCATGTCCCGACCCATCTATCACTTTCAACTTCATCAACTACATGATTTGATGACGGTGGAGTTGTCTTGGAAGGCAATGTGGAAGCAAAATCCTCATAATCCCCAATATGGTTATTAGATCTCCACTCTGGAATATCAACCTGATGATTCACTCCAATAGCAACATGTTTCCTTTTGAAGTAATCAAAAACAGGTGAACAGATCTCTTCAACTTGATCAAATTCAACTGCTTGATGGATATTACCCATATAACTATGATGGGAAGGTTCTCGAGCAGTGTCCAAACCAGCTTCTCTGCTATTACCCTGTGCAACACAATGGCTGGTAGTTGCCTGATTAATAGCATCCACAGCAACAGAGATTCTTGTATCTTTCAAGTCCTCAGCAGCAGCAGCAGCTAAAAACACATTTTTTCATAAAAAGGTCAGAATATTTTAATATCTTGCTTCAGAATCTTATATATTATCTGATTAAAGCAAGAATATAGTTCAATATTCAGATTACCTAAAGGTGGTTTCTCAAAGGCAAGGAAGCAGTTGTCTTCAAATGAACCCAATTGCTTTGAATGCTTCCTTGCATATAGGCAAGTTTCGTCATCACAAAACAGCCTTTTGCCATTTTCTGACCAAATGACTTCACTGTTGTTGACCACCATCCATGAAAAGCTAGGATTGCCATTGAGATCACTACGAAGGTTGTCATAGGGAGGATCAGCAGTCACATTCTCAAAATCTTTGTGGCAGTTCGAGAAACCCTTCTGCTCTTCATCTTTACATCAGGGAAAGAACAAAAAAAAAACATAAGGAGATGTAGGCTAATTACTCCCTGTAACTTGCATACTAAGTGTTCCCTTTAGTTACCAGAAGATTGTGATTTTGAAGGGATAGCCTCACATGCAGAATCTTCAGCAAATGGTGAAAGTTGATCATCATAAGCCAGATGTCTTTCATGTTCATAAGCAAATTGGTCAGACATGTGACCAGAAAATGGCTGTCCATTTTGGTTGAACACCATATTTAACCTACAAAAGTAACAAGCAAAGTAAGTCTAAAAGGTGCCAACAACTAAAACAACTTAGGAGAACAACAATTTCTATGAAAATAAAAAACAAATGTTAAATGCCCCCGAATGATAAAAACATGGAGAAACATTTTTATATATTCCAAAAAGAGGGTAAATTTGGACATTGACAAAGAACCTCATGAATAACTTGGAACATCTCACTCGATGACTGTTCCATACAAACTGAACCAGATAAAAAAGTGAAAAAAAAAAAAAACATACAAGCAAAACACTGTAACGTGGTTCAATGACTACTTATTCTAATGTAGGAGAACAAAATCTTGTAGATCAAAAGAATGACCTGATTCTTATAATTAAGTCCATCAGCAGCAATTAAACAACAAAGACTTACCCAAAAACACATCTGGTCAAAGTCCAGTGTGTACCAGTCTAGTAATCAGAAGTAGGCATGAAACTCTGGCAAATTAGAAAAAAAATAGACTATAGGGATGATAGTATATGTTATCAATAACTAAGAAACAAGCAATGATCTTTTTGACTATATAAATCCAACATACAATCAATCATGTTTCCTACTTAAAGGTCTTAGTCAGCATCCAGACATAACCAAAAAATAACATCCAGAGGCAATATTAAAGACTCCTGATCAATTCATCCAGATATCCACACTGTTCCACTTCTAGATTTATGACACTGTAATTCTCAACTTCTTAGCGATAATGTCTGCTTATACTGTGAATATATAAAACAAATGGTTCCTTATAGTATTACACATGGTTTCTTAAAATATTACATGCCTGACACTTTAAATTATCTTATTCATCAAGTTCTGAAAACTTATAAGGTGTCACATGTCAAGTCTAAGTAGCACAAGAAAATTCCAATTAATAACAAATTCATCATTCGGCATCAAATTTAAGCACGCCTTACTCTGTCAAAAGATCGCATGACACCAGCAAGTCCTTTGAGAGCACTACGATAGTTGGAGTTTTAGGTCTATGGCTATGGCTTTTGAAAAAGATCTCCTTTGTCCTAAAAGTACCCATACTATACACCATCAAAATTTACCAATCTTTGCAACGATTAAATTTTCCTAAATTTCCCTCCATCATCCACCTGAACAACTTTGCAGTGTTGGATTACAGAAGAAAAAAATGCTCACATCTGTCATGAAGGTGAAATTAGAAAAGAACATGCCAGCAATTTGTCTTTCACGGTCACCAATGCTCAAATAGCCAGAAAGAGAACTACCATCCAATCAAAGCTAAAGCAAGCAAATTAAGTGCATAGAGACAGTGAATTTACATTTACAAACAACAGGAAAAATGAAGCCATCAATGAGAAATAATGAAATATCAAGAACAAGCTTTTCATATTAAGAAAATACATCTTCAGCACCAAAATGCCCCAAGAAGAAACAATGAAGGAGCAACCCAAAGACCACAACAACGAATATCCTTATATGATAAATTATCCATAAATAGCCAAAATGTAATGAGCTTAACACAAAAAGACTCCTCCAATAAATAGCCAAAATGAAAAGAATTGGCAATCCAGTTCATATTTTATGTTTTCATTTTGCATTTGTGTGCTGCAGAATTTTTCCTCTGTGTAGACAATTAGATTTCTTTTCATTGGCGGCAATCATCCTGACAGAAGGCATGGGCATTCAGCATTATGCATTTACAGAAAGAAAGGTGATGGATTAAATACTGTATCAGCTTAATTATAGCCTATTTCACAAACAATGATAATGTATGTCCTGTACAAGTTCATTGGCACTACCATATGTTAATCATATACCTCTACAATTTAACAACTGTCTTGTAAATGAAAAAATTTATTGCTGCATTGGTCATTTAATTCAATGTTTCCAACACTATGATCAAGCAAATCAGCATAAAGACTTCCATCCATAGGACAACACTCGATACCAACAAGGCCATTTTTGCTTGAAAAAACAAGGAGGCAATTGTAACACTATATACTCATTTGACCAGTCGAAAACCATATCGGAAAGGACATGTATCGATCACACCAATAAATTACAGATATCTCATATATTTTAAATCTTTTCAGCAGTACACATCGAACCATACTGTATTACCTGATAGATACCAGTACGAGAAGATTTTAGCAAGGATTCCAGTACCAGTATCTAAATCCATAGAAGTAATTGGATATCAATGGGCAAAAACCAGAGTTTTACATCCCAGTAAATTGTTCTCTTGTATAAGTAACCTAATAGCAAACAGAACAGGCAAACCTTCATTCAAATAATTCAAGTGTTCAGACATGTAATACTAGTGAAAGCCATTTCCAAATTGTCAACATTATGAAATGTGAAAACCAAGTTGCTGCAGCTAATTTAACTATTCTTTCAATAACGTAAGTAACTTGTTTAGGACAAAAATGTAAATCTAATTTAGCTAAGAATGACATAAAACTAAACACAGGTTGCTGCATTTCGTGACTGTTATTTACCTTTAAGGAGTAATCCACCAAAAAGAACTAGTGTGCCCTGGGACATCAATCAACAAAATTTAGGTTGCTATATAACACAGATTTAAAGAAATTTGAGAAAAACAAGAAGAAAAATATGTATTAACCTACCAACAAGCTGAAACTCCCAGAATTCAAAGTGATTAAAAAAAATTGCAAATCCTAGGTCCTAATTTCTTCCGGAAATAAGACCTATCGATTGATTCGATAGATGGTCGTGATATACCCCACCCCCGGAGAAACAGGCGGAATCGGGGAGATTCCGGCTTCACAAAAGATAACAATAGATTGAAAGAGGGGAAACGCGGCAAAATGCAGACGAAGATAATGGAAGAAAAGATGTAGGAAACGGGTCTCAGCAACCAAGCGGATCCAGAACCCGAATCAAACCCTAACCCTAGATTCGATTTCGATCTACCTACCAACGAGCGAATCGGGATCAATCGAGCTACGGCGAAGGCAGCAGGCAGATCGAAGAACGTATTGATGAAACAAGATCCGGAGACGGGGATCGAAATCGAGGCACGGAAACCCTAACCCTAGAAGCCGTCATGCACTTCAAAGGAAGGCGAGATGGGGTACCAATCGGAAGCGGAGGACGAGGCCGGATCAGCACGGGATTGGGTTAAGAGATTTGAAGGAGGAATCGGAGGGGAATCTGGGATGGAAATCAGTGAATTTGGCGGCGAGGACCGAAAGAGGGCAAACTGCTCGCGTCCGTCACGTTTTTCTTGTTGTTATTATTATTATTTTCTATCGTGTGTGGGTGCGCGTCTATTAAGCGCGTCTTAAGACGATGGAGTTTACTAAACTACCCTCCTCGTATTTTGCGGGAGTACGGGAATGGCAATTAAAAGAGCTCATTAATTGATCGTTAAATAAAAGCTCTTTATTTTCGGGTATTGCGGCATATCGACGACACTAAGCTGCTTGCTTGCTTTCTGTCGGATTGGTAGAATTATTTATATACAGAGGGAGGTGGGATGCTTATAAATAGATTTATTATATCTATGCGGCCACGTAGGCGTAAACAGAGCTGCATGGACAAGAAAACACAGTAACAGCAGTTGAACGTCAAACTACTACTGTGATTCCTGCCAGCTCAGTGATCACAATGAGTCAATCAACAAGCCATTAACCGTTTGGAATTGGAAATTGAGCATCACAATCTTCTTTAAAATTATCAAGAAGTTAAAAGAAGGAATGGGTGCTGCACAAATATTGAGCGCCTTAAACATCAAGGGAAATCGAGCTTATAATATCACGATCCTTTAATCTGATATCACCTCTCATATAAAAGTTTTAATGGAGAAAAACAATATCGCTAAAAAATATATAATTTAAAAATAACATCTGTTATTTATTATTTGTAAAATAAAAGTATCAATTATAAGGGCTAAAGAAACAAAATAAAAATACGATTAAAAAAGACATCTTTTTTTTTACTATTGGAATCTCTTACGAAGGTTTGAGACTTCTCACAACAGTTAGATAAAGTTTTGACGAGGGACTTTGATTGTTGGAAACTTGAGAAAGATGGGGATATAGTTGGAGGTATGACTATATTTTATAAAATTCTTTCTTTTCTTTTGGCTTCTCTTGCTTTTAAAATAATTCTTGGAAAGCTTTGGGGGTTGAGAGATAATAATTCTTGAGCTTTTAAAATATTAAAATCAAGCTTTGTTTGAGTTTTATCTTCTTGAGTTTCTAGTTGAGTTACTAAATTTAAAATCTGTGAGATTCTTAAAAATAATCAAGTGTAAAGATTTTTTCGTCAGCTTTGAAAATGAGAATGTTGTGAAGGATTGTTAATCTTTACTATTTGAAAGAAAAATTAGTAGTAAATGTTGGTGGCTTTTGGGAAAAAAAATCAATAGTAGACATAGGTTAAAAAGATTAAACCACTATAAAATCGATTTGCCTCTCAATCTTTACTTGTTCTATTGATCATGCTTATTTCTCGATTGAATTTTCTTTCATTACTTGTCTCTGATTGAAATTTTAGAGTTCTTAAATTGAGACTTTTTTTTTTTTTTTTTCATTCGTGTGTGGGGTCATCGATAAGTAATCGGGCTAGATTTTTTTAAACTAAACAGTAAAAGATCCAAAAGATTTTTTAGGCATGTTCCTACCACATGAAATTCTATATATGAATTACTTAAAATTTTTTTTGAATATAAATAATTATTATATATTTTTATTACAAATAATGTGTAACATATAATTTATATATTATCTATTATTTATTATCTTATTGTTTATAATTTTTATCTAGTAGTAGTGAGGAATTGCGGTTAATAAGCCGATGACCTTCTCGAGGTGGATTAAGGGTAGCACAGATCGCTTCGTTGGTGAGGGGAGAAGAGAGAGGCTTCGTTGAGGCTCAACGAAGATCGCGAGTTTGACGCGGTAAGGAATAGCTATAAGGAGAAGCAATACAATAATTGCAATGACTTGAAGTTTGCTGATTGACGACAGATCAACATATGCTATCGTTGGTAAACACACGTTATTGCGGCCCCATCCCTTCCCTCTGTACAGCACCCGCCCGTGGCGTCCCGTCGCCTCCGCCGATGGAAGTCTAGGGCGGCGGGAGAGGGGCGGGGGGGGAGGGAAGGGTAAAGGGGGAAGGGAGGAGGGGTGGGAGGCGACGGCCGACGCCGCTCGCGATGGGGGCGAAGGCGACACGTGGCGCCACTCGCCGTGGGTGACCGATGCAACGCAGGAATGTTTTTATCAAGTGATAAAAAAGGATCAGTCCAAGATAAAAATTAATGACGGATATTCTAGAATAAAGCATGGCTTCTAACCTCGAAAATGATTGGTACACTTGTTGAGGCTTACACGTGCATCCAGTTAGCTCAATGGTAGGTTCGTGGGTGGCTAGATTTGCTCTTAAATAATTGTGAATGGTCAGGGCAGCACGTCAAGAGAAATAAATCACTTTCCAATTTCCAGAACTATTTTGGTAATTAGAATAAGTTATCAAAAGGAGGCACGAATAATCCTTCTACCCACCCGTCTACCACCGCACCGTTCTCTTCTGGTGCTGATTGATGGTCGGTCCCGCTGCTGGCCTTTTGGTAGATTCGGCGGTACGAATATATGGGGCATAGTATGGATTGCTCTTAAAGGAGCCATGTGGTTGTCTGGGAGGGTGGTGGCCCAGAGATTCTAGCCGTCCGATTTTGATTTGACGGTGATTTGCAATACCTTGTATAATTCCTCCGGAGCCGCCTTCCTTACCTTTCTCCCTCAAGCTACTTCGATCGCCGAGATATCGTAAACACCACGCTCCGCTGCTTCAGCCATGAAGAACGACGACGACGCCCCGCCTCTCGCCGTCCGAATTGGAAAAGAACCCGAGAGTAATCCTCCGGAACGTTCCTACCGTTCTCAAAATGTACAGCGGGGAATCTTGGAGGAATCTCCGGTCGGAGTCACTGTCATCACCGGGTACCTCGGCGCCGGCAAATCCACGGTCCGTCTTATGTCCTTCCATCGCCGAAGTAATTCATAGATTGATTATTCCGACTTCAGCTTGCTAAGATTTCTTGGTTAATTAGGGTTGTGCCATGTAATATTTTCTCCCTTTTGTTTCTAAGAAGAAAAGTCTATATGGGCAAAGAAATGAATTAATTTAGTTGGATGATTTATGGACTCTTTCATGGCTTTCACATTTATAGTTTGGAAACCAGGAAGTTGCCTTCGCCTCCCTGCTCGCTTTTGTTCGATTCTGTACAGTTACTGAAACTAGTAATCGTACATCAAGAGTTTGATATTTGCAGTCCGAGAATTCATCTAGATGCCCATTTTATTTCTAAAAGTATGCTGAAAATTATTGTTAGCAAGTTTATACCTAAACATAGGGAACAGATTATAAAGCTGCTTGTATTCTGAATTTCCAGTTAGTTAATTACATCCTGAATGCGCAACATGGAAAGAAGATTGCCGTGATATTGAATGAGTTTGGAGAGGAGATAGGAGTAGAGAGGGCGATGATCAATGAGGGTGAAGGTGGTGCGCTTGTGGAGGAATGGGTGGAGTTGGCCAATGGCTGTGTTTGTTGCACCGTTAAGCACAGCCTTGTACAAGCTCTGGAGCAGCTTGTTCAGCGGAAAGAAAGGTTAGACTTCATGGGCCATCATGCTACAACCTGTTCTACATTTGTTAGTAATGTTGTGTAATAGATCCATAGGGATGCCTTGTTGGTAAAATTTTCCCAGGTACTGTTTTTTTTGGATGTCTCTGCTACTGAGCTTGCCTATCTGATTTTTGAGGTGTAAGGAAGAAAAAAAAGGGGAAATGTGGAAACAATTAATTCTTTCTTCCCATCCTTCTTCAAGACATGAGGTACATATATTATATTGTAATTTTTTTGTTTTCCTGCCTCAGACTCGATCATATATTGTTGGAGACAACTGGACTGGCTGATCCTGCTCCCCTTGCCTCTGTTCTTTGGCTGGATGATCAGCTGGAGTCAGAAATTACTCTTGATTCTATAATCACAGTGAGTTTGCTTATTTCATATAACCAGTTACTTTTCTCTTTGGAAAATGAAACGAGGGTCTGTTTTGTGTTTGTAATTGATGTCAGATTGATTGTATTGATATGCTAGTTTGTTCTGCTTATCCCCTACTTGATTACCATGCGACAATAGGTAATCACATCTTACTGCAGTATGTATTTTATGTGCTTTGATGTTTATTTATGTTCACTGTTCTGATGATTTCCCATGTCGGTTGAGTTGATAGAATTTCTGCTATCTGTCATATACAAGTCAAAGTATGATGCGCATAAGTGGTGTCTACTGTCTATAGTGCTTGGTTCCTGTGAAAGTTATCTTAAACAACTTTTCTTTTGCAAGATGGTATACAATAATATAATTCAATATTCATATACTTCTGGAACTTTTGGTCTTTCTTTACTGGTTATCTCAGATATATACATTTGTCCATGAAGTTCTTCAACTTCTTCTCTTGAGCAAACCAGAATGGAAACTATTCTTATCTAAGTAATCCTCCTGTCAAATATCTGAGGTTTCCTAGTCTGTAAAACTTGTTTAATGCTACTCTATTTTCCTACTTATTGCACTCATTTACAACTTTTCTGTTGCCTCCCCAAATAGGTTGTGGATGCCAAAAACTTACAACGACAGCTTGAGGAGCATCTTAAGTCTTCTTTCTTTCCTGAAGCATTCCTTCAGATAGCATTCGCTGTATTTCCTCTGCTTACTCAGTTGCAATTTTAATTTGTCATTTATTTCCGTATTCTTTGGACTGCTTCATGTATGGTGTTTCTTCTTTTCTTTCACTTGTGAATTGAATTAATTTGAAGAAGGAAATGCAAAAATTGTTATCTTGAATTTCATTAATTTCCCTTCTCTTCGATGTAGGATGTCGTGATTTTAAACAAAGTTGATTTGGTCTTGCAAGAGGGTTATGGGCTTGATACTTCATCCATATTGGAAGAACTGGAAAAGAAGATCTATGATATCAACTCACTTGCCACTGTCATACATAGTGTTCGTTGCCAAGTTGATCTGTGTAAAATTTTGGATCGGAAGGCCTATGGTGCTAAGGTTTGAAGATGAATGCTATGTATCCCAATTGAATCTGCGACTCAGGACAAACTTGATTAAGGTGTTTTTGTATATTTATATCAGAATATAGCTCATCTGGAGAAACTTTTAGAAGACAGTAAATCTACATTTAGCAGAAGCCGTCATGATAACACTCTTCGCACATTGTGCATTTATGAGGAGCAACCAGTTGATTTAGATATGGTAGGGTCTTATTTACCAGCAACATGGGTGCCTGTTTCTTTAGTTCTGGTACTTCTTACTTCCATTAAGATCCCTAATAGCAGTTGGATGCAAGCACTAGTATCATATTATCTGTTTTTGCTTGTTTCTGTGTCATTTAGTGACAATAGAACATTAACTAGCTTTTAATGTCTATATTTCAAATTATTAATGCATGGTAAGTAGTTCCAGGTTTTCAATTAATTCACCAGGTTACATTGATGCTTTAAGATCCAACTGAGTAATCGATAATCACTTTGATTAATTTGATTCAAACCATGGAGCATTGTTCCATGTGATTATTTCATAAACTAAAGGCAGCATGTGTGACAGATAATATGCTTTTCAATAATTAAATTTCCAAAGAAAAGGATATGATGTCTATCAGATCAATGGTGGCCATGGCCCTTGGCAGAGATGAAGTGCACAGAATAAATTCATTTTCTAAATATATGAGCTGAGACTTGAGACTTTTATACTTCTATTACAAGTTTTCTACAGAAGTATCAACTTATAGTGGTCTCAGTTTTTTTTTTTTTTCTGTAAGATGCCTCCTAGATCATGGATTAACCCATGCTATTGTGAAAAACAATGCTACTTTATGCAACTTTTATTATGATGCAATGAAGATAATTTTAGGTTGGTCTTGCATTCCTCTAGTTGACATTATTTTCATGCAGGTTCGTTCTTGGCTAGAGGATCTTCTATGGGAGAAGAAATCTAATATGGATGTCTATCGCTGCAAAGGGGTTTTAAATGTCCTCAACTCTGATCAACTTCATACCCTCCAGGTTTCTTCTAATAATTGAATGTGTTTTTGTCTATGGCTAATTATGGGTATGCTAAGAAAGTTGCATAAACTTACCTACCTCTGTCCACTTTTGAGACTGCAGCCATAGTTCATACTTCCACAGTTTTGTCTTATCTGAAATGTGTACATTACCAAAGTTGACATGATTGTTATTTGAATTTCCTTATTTGCTAGCTTTAAGGCTTGAGCTTCGCACCAGATACCTCCACACCACAAAATCTTTTGGCATGTAAAAAATAAATCTGAACGGCTATGACATTACATATCTCTTGCAAGTTTTTACAACCTTTGAAGTCTATACCTTGGGCACCCAAGAGCGCAACATGGATTTCGCTTCATGCTATATCATGCCTAGATATTGTGTATAAACATGCATTCCTAGTATCGGCATATTCCTAAATAACGAACAGACATGTAGGCAAGTATTGCAATTTTGGGTACTGGACCAGTGCTGGTTGCTGACACTGGTATGAGTCCTGTGTTAAACAGTGTAATGACACATGGGATGCCGGCAGTACCAGGGAGGAGGAGGCTGAGGAAGAAAACAAGAGGATAGGAGGAGGTGAAGGAGGAGGAGAAGAGGAAGTGGCTCAGAAGAAGAGGGAAAGGAGGTACATGAGGAGGAGATGGCTGTGGAGAAGGATGAGGAGGCAGTGGCAGACGAGGATCGGGACAAGAGGAGTACCATCGGTGTACAGTGGGAGGTGGGCATTGAGCAGCTTGTGGTGTGTGGTGCAGGTCACAAGAGGCTTTGGTGGTTGATGGGTGGGGGTTTTAGGGATAGAAAAAAAAAAAAGATGAAACATGGTTACTGCCTGGTTCACATGGCTTATCAGGAGGTAAGCCCTGTACGAGTTTCAGGCGAAATTGCATTCTTTGCATGTAGGTGGTACCGTGATATAGGCATGCACACTCACCTTGTGGTCATGGTTTGTCATTGATATTATGAACCACAAAGAAAAGTATCTAGAATTGGGAGCATGTGATTCATTCAACTGCATTTAAGTATTCTTTGTATTTTTTTTGTCTGCATACAATGGTTATATTGTAAATGTTCTAATAACCATTTTAATCATCCTATATAGGTACGTCACTAAGGGAAAAAAAGACAGTTGATAAGATTGAAGAAGTTTAACAATATATTGCATATGCAAATTTTCAGTATCGTATTATATTCAAATAGGATAAAAGAGTAAGTTCTGCATTGTCTGGACTAGCTTTAGTGGAGCACCACTGTGGAGCATAAACTCAGCTAGAATTTCTTTATGTTGATCAGCAAAACATTACACAACAATCGACTCTTTATATCTTTTTTCTTTATAGAAGCACGCCTTCAACAGTGGTTAACTTTATAATTCCATAAAATGCAGAGCTCATTATTGTTCATTCCTCTCCTTTGTTTTACAACTTTTGTAAGCGGAGATTTGAGTTGTTACTGTCAATTTGTCCATCTTCCTTGGAAACAATTATTTAAGCTATCTTTTTTGAGATGATAATCTGTTTCAAGTACTGATGATGTTTCTTTTTTAACAATTGTACTCAGATGTATAATAAGCATGTAGTTTAGGATATTATCTTCCTTCCCTTTCTGTTCAGATTGTGATTGAGCAAATAGTGTACTGAACCTAGATATAATATTAGGTGGTTTGATTAAACGAGGTGATGCAATGATTAATTTCTTAAGTAACCTAATCCTAGTTGAAGTTTCATAAGTAAGATACGAAGACATTCAAGACTTGAGTAGTCGACTGGAGGTCCCAAAGAACAAATATATGTTTCAACCACAATGATTTCCTAGAAATCCTTAATGCAATTGTGTATGAAATCCATAAAATGCAATATGAAGCAGTTTTGGTGCTATTACTAAATAAATTATTTTGGCCTTCGGCTAATGACTTTGAGGTGGTTGTACAAGTGAATTATCATGAGCAGCATTTTCAAAAGCAGTTTGGATGCTAATACTTGGTAAATATTGTCCCTACTTGCTTTCCTCCTCTCCTTTCACTGACTATAGGGTTATAATTCAGACATGATTGAAATTCTACTCGAGCTTGAAAATGATGATCGAGCTCCTAGACTTGATCCAGGGCAGCACATGCTCAGCTTATTAGTAGTTTGTTTATCTTGTCAAACTAGTCGAGCTTGAACCTGAGCTATGAAATGCGGCAAGCTCGAGTTCAAACTCAGGTTGTTACAAAATCAAGCTATTGTTTTAATTTAAATCAGGAAAAAATAGCTTGAGCTCAAGCTTAAGTTGTCAAAAAAAAAGCTATTATTTTAGTAGAGGTAAAAATAACTAATTTAAATAGGCATAATGTCCAGCATTGTTACATGATAAATAAAATCATGATCCATCATGCACTCTCATTGATATTTCCATCTTATTTTTTATAAAACACGAATTGATACAACAATTGATAACAATAGATGACTGTGATTTATTTGTATAAACAAAATAAATATTTTCTTCTAAATTAATTGTTTGCCACCACAAGAAACTCTGGCATGTAATTCAATTTATACCGTCAATAGACATGCTACTAACTACTGTATGATAATCTTAGACATCTGTAATTATGGTTAATTGTGTTCATACATGAACTTAGTTCCACAGACATGTACTTTTTTGGCAGGCAGTCAGAGAAATATATGAGATTGTACCAGCTCGCAAATGGCATCAAGGAAAAAAGCAAATGAGCAAGATAGTTTTCATAGGAAAATCTCATAAATCATAACCAACTTTTTATTTTGTTTCTCTTCATGGAGTTTGTGGTATTTAGGGTCATCTATCCTTTTTCTTTTTCAGGTCATAATCTGGACATTAGCATTCTAGCTGATTCTTTCAGATCTTGCACAGTTTTGACTTGATATGCACCTGGAATGCTATGCAATTAAGGTAATGACTAACATTTTGGTCTTTAGGTAGCCAGAATTCCTAGAATATACCATGATTTTTTTTTCAGTTAATTGATGTTCTTCAGTTGCTGCACTATAGGTTGTAATATGTGGATATGTTTATTCACAAGGGAGTGCATTTTTGCTTGTGCTTGTAGAACAATGCAAATAGTCAATCAGCTTTTCTTCTTATTAGTTCATCAAAGCTTTGTATAATGTTTGAAGAGAAATGCAGTCAACAAACCACTTGTGACATATTATCTGCACAAGATACAAGTTATGGTTAAATTCCAAACAATATTTCATTTGAGAGCTGAGTTTTTAGATCCAGTCATTTAAGGTTGACAAATTATGGTGGTTTTGAAGAGGACATATTTGTACTAATTCCAACTTTGGTGCAAAATTCTCTCTCTATAGTATGTGCTCCTTTCTCTATACTTAAATTTCATGGTGATTCTAGCGGCTTTGATTACCTTTTGGTACCAATTTTGGTTTAGATTATATATTTATATTCTATATTGGTAATAAGCTCAAAGTAATCTTGTATTTCAATTTAACTGGGTCCTGGTATTATATTTCCAATTTCTACAAGGCACTACGTGGATTTCTGTTATCGAATTAGAGGTTACATAAGATAGAAAGTCCCAAGTGTTATCTAATTAGAAATTTCTGTTTTTTTTCTTTGCAAAAATAGTTTTCAAGTTAAAGCCTTTCAGTTGATGTTTGTGTATCATAGTAACAGATATAGTCCAATTAAATTGAGAATTCATTGTTATGAATTGTTTGGTTTTGTTGAATAGTGGGGCAGGAGGAATTATGAATTTGTAAGAGAAATCACATGACTATTGCATAAATTACTGTCTTCTTCCGTGCAGCAAGGATTCCACAAGTCTTCAAATTTCTTAGTTATACTTACCAGTCTCAAGCCTTGGATTTCCAATGTCATGCTATTACACCCAACAAATTGTTACTTTTGGGCAATCAAGTGAAACCCGAAGCACCAGTGTGCAAGTGAGCATGTGATAATTTTCTCTTTTTACACCAAATCCTTTAAAGCTAATCAAAAGCTGGAACTTCTTTGGGCAGGATTCATGCTCGGAGAAATCTCATTTATATATATATGGTGAAACTTGTAAGCTAAGGATGGAAGATGGTTGAAGAAATGTCCCTCCCAAGAGAGTGAATGTTCTATTGTTGTTCTATTAGCATATATGTATTCACTGATCATGCAGGCATAGCAGTGAGCATTTCTGAATGTTTAATAGCTAGTGCAAAATTTAAGCTCTGATCATATATCAAAATCCTAAACCCAGTATGGTCATGCTATTTTCTAACGCATTGTTCTCGTGGCAGACACACTTGTGGTTGGACTGAACCCAACTCGATCTAAGTTTGTTACTTTATATCTACTGATTGAGCTGGTATGCTGACATCATCGCATTTCCTTCTACTGCATTAGATCTCTGCGAGGAAGAAAATAAAAATACTCAACCAAAATCGATTTATTTTGCATGCTTGTCGGCCCATTGTTGGGCCGACGTTGGTAGCCAATGCCATGCACGAGCCTCCATTGCAAAATCTCGATTAAGGGATAATAATTATTTTGTGATGCGTTTATTGGCGGCTTGCGGCAGCCACGTAAGGCGCCACATGCAAATTTATTGTGTTGTTCTTTTGAATCTCCAATTTGTTTCTAAAAAATGCCTAAATTCTGAATGTGATTTGATCCACCTAAATAAGAATATTTTTGATATTTTTTTAGATTTGTTTTTACTTAAAATTAAAAGAAAATTTATTACCTCATATAGGAAATTAATAACCTGAGACGTATTACTTATGTAACTCATTACTAAATAGATATCTGTTCCCAACGGAGACGAGATTAATTCGCAGTTATTAGGAAACCGCGCTGTTATTTCAACATCGTCCTATCTGGTCATCTCCTGCCGTAGATGATGCTAAATGGACGGTTCAAGATCACGCGAAGTTTCCGGAACCCTCGAACTCTCCTAGCCTGTGCCGTCCTTACTCCTACACGTGTCTTGGTTCTTACGCGATGATGTTGGTGGACGAACGAGATTACCCGACGTAGGAAGGGAAGGGCAGATCGCGGTTGGGCATGCGACAATATATGCGACGTCAAACGGAGATGATCGGCCGCGAGACGGCTTCTTAAATTTCCCAAATTACCCCCACGCTGATCCATAATGGTCTGTCTATTCGTTTCTCAGGAAGGCGAAACCCTAACGAGATCTCCCTCCTCCTCTGTCTCCGCTGTTGTGCTGGCGGAATTTGCCCCTTTGACCCTCCACCCTTTTCCAGTCTGTTCCGAGTCTTCTCCGATCCTCTATTGATATCGTGTTT
This sequence comes from Musa acuminata AAA Group, assembly GCF_036884655.1. Classification (NCBI taxonomy): domain Eukaryota; kingdom Viridiplantae; phylum Streptophyta; class Magnoliopsida; order Zingiberales; family Musaceae; genus Musa; species Musa acuminata. Next base: position 36,978,034 of record NC_088332.1, on the reverse strand, counting down.
GGTATCTTGGTGGTAGAGTGATGACGGAAGACAGGAGCCCTAAAGATCCCGATGAATCGGCGGTGGCGACAAGCGTCGGGAGGCAAAGGTGTTTCTTTCTGGAAACCCTTACGTGGATATTTTAATACTTCTACCATTTGAATCTGCTCAATATTAATTTATGATATAAGCAAGTTTTGGGTTTCGGAGGGTCAATGATTTGTTTTGATTTCGATGAAGAGTGTGGTTCATGGTGCCCGATTAATTCTTCACGGTTTTCGGTTCAAACTAGAACTCACTCCGATGTCCTTTTACGGATCGGAATTTATCCTATCTAATCGAGTTTGTGTACCTTTTTGTGGTTGTTGGGATTAAATACTGGTGAAATTGGTTGTATAGTGGCTTATTGCAAAAGGAGCTCTCTGTCACTCGGAAGAACAGAGTCAAATTTAGTATGATAACTTGCTAACGCAAACACATGAATCGGAGATTTTGCTGCGTCATTTGTGGGATACTTTTAAGGATTAGATTGTTTTTATTATCTTAGTACTACATTGTCTTATGTGATATGAGTTCATATCATTCTCCATGAGAACCAGAGCGTATAAATATAGATTGGATGCTTTTATTTGGCTATGTTTATTAAAGTTCTGGATGAACCTCTGTTTGAGGCTTGAAATTTGTGATTTTATCTCTTATCTGTTAAAACACAAAGGGAAGACTGCTGTATATCTAAGTTCTCATTTGTTGGGAATGCATAAAGTTGCAATTTCCATGCTTTTAATGTGGAAGTGACAGAAAGTTGCAGCTAATATACGATTGAAGAAACCAAAACTGGTTGCTTAAGTATTTCTTTCTCTTTTTTTCTAAAGCAAATTTCCAAAAATACTTGACAGGAAAAAGAGAAAGTGGGATCAGCCTGCTGAGCCGCTGCTATCTGCTGGAATAGCAGTTCCAGGTGTGCCATTGGCCCCAAATACTATCTTGGGGACCACTCTTCCTGGTGCTGTTCCATTTTCTGGGTCTCTTTTGACAAATTCAGTTCCATCAACTTTTGTTTATCCTCCTCAATTAGTACAATCACTTGCAGTCCCACAAAATGCGGCTGCAATTATTCAAAAGTTAAATCAGGTATTTTTCTTGTAACAAATTTTTTATTGAACGTGAATACCTATGTGCTAGGCTGCTTAATCTGTTTGGCTTTTTAGTTTAAGTGATGTATTGAGGTTTTAGAGTATTGTTGTTTAAGTTCAATTTGTCAGCAGAACTTCTTACAAGTTCTGCTGCATCCTCATTGGTCCATATGTATATTGTGTTGCTTGACTTTTTCTTGTCCTTGCAGCCAAAAATTCAAGATGAGCTAATAGCTCGAGAGATTGTAATAAATGATGCAGAACCTACTGCAAGATACAAACTTACTAAACGTCAAACACAAGAAGAGGTGAATCCTTGATTTAATTTAGTATGATTTGCATCTTTATTTCATGCTTTAAGAAAATCTTGGTATGGTATGATTGATGTTTGCAATTTTACAAGTTCTCTTTCACTTTTGCAGATTCAGAAATGCACTGGTGCAGTTGTCATAACAAGGTACTAATGCAAGTGTTTGCATTATTGATTTCCTATTTTGAGTCTCATGTATTTTTCTTGCGTTCTACCTTTTCAGAGGCAAGTACCGTCCTCCAAATGGATTGCCAGACAGCGAAAAGCCACTATATCTTCATATATCTGCAGGGGCTCATGTATGTAGTGTTTCTTTATTTAGGATGTAGTTTACACAAATAATTGGCCAAGGTGGAAAATATATTTAGTTTTGCAGAATCTTTTTGATGTCTTCATTCCATGACTTGTTTGCTTTTATAATTGGTGTCTTTGGTGTAACTGACCTGAACATATTAAAGAAGGTTTTGTGTATTGCTTTTAATATGATTGATCTGACCATTCCAAAAAAAGTTAGATGGCTTCCAAGGATGACAACTATTTTTTTGTTGTTGGTGTTCCATCTGTCTAATTAATCAACCAACTTGGCTGTGGATTGTCAGTGGATTCTTGATCTGTGTCACCAAGAAAGTGAAACCTAAGAAATTATAGAATTTATCAAAGAAAGTGAACTAATTTGAAAAATATGCAAAAATAAAATTATGGGATGTCCTCAAGCTCAACAACTAGCTACTGTTTTTAAAATTTAAACATGCACTATGCTAATTAAGTATGAAAGTTCACTAGTTCTGTGTGAACTTTTCCTTTTTGGAACTATGAACTAATCTGACATGTCTCCTCCTCAGACCCCTGTTTGTCATTTAAGCATTGCTTTCTAGGTTAACATTTGCTCAATATAGCTAACATTCAATCTTATTTGTTTTGTTCAAGATTTAGCTTGAATAAGTTATTTATTAAGTGAAATTTACCTGATTTTGTGGACACCAGCTGGATACTTATACTATTAAAATGGTCACATGTTACTTTGAACAGGTGGGCTTTAGTTGAATAATCTTGTAATTGAGATTTTCTGAATAAATTTTAGGTCTTATTAACGATTAGAATGATCTGGCTGATAATTATTTGATGTGGCTATGGTCTTGAATGATGATGTGGTGCTTGGGAAAAAGGTTGCATTCAAGCGGATTTTAAAGTTTTTATATGCAGGGTAATATATTCAGATATTGAATAATTTTAGAAGGCATAAGAGGATATACAAATGAAGTATGGAAGTGGAGATATTAGGGAGGTGGCTAAAAGCAATTTTAGGTTGAAATCAAGGAAATAATAGAAGTTATGAAGATGCTCAGAGCCTTATGTTGATTGGAGCCATCATAAGTCACTTTTTATCCATTTTGTTCTCATTTTTCAGGTTTAATTATATGGCCTTCTCTTTTGAGTGGACTAGACAATTATTTGCCTCTGATTGCATATGTTGGTTTTAGATTTGGTCCATTATACCCAGTGATTTAAAAAGGCGCTCGGGCGCTCGCCTAGGCGAGGCGAGGCGAGGCCCGAGCGCCTCGCTAATCTCCCAGGCGGCGCACTTCAAATAGGCGCCACCTGGGCGCTTGCCCGAGCCCAGGCGCTGGGCGCTTCGGGCGAGCGCCTGGGTTATCCAAGGCGATCGAACCAGGATTTTAGGTTTGGTTCGGTCCTGGTTCGGTCTCTGATGGTTAGTTGGTTCAATCGAACCAATTAAAATTAATATAAGTGAGAACCCAACCCTAACCCTCGCCGCTGTCGCTCCCGATCCCGATCCCGATCCCGGTCTCGCTGCTCGCCGCTGTCGCTGCTCGCAAACGTTGCCTCTGTCGCTGCTCGCCGCTCCTGCTCCCGCTGTTGCTGCTTGCCGCTGTCGCTGCTCACAAACGCTGCCTCTATCGTCGCTCGCGCCTCCCGTTGCTCGCCGCTCCTTCTCCCGCTCCCGCTGCTCGTCGCTATCGCTGCTTGCAAACGCTGTCGCTGTCGCCGCTCGCGCCTCCCGCTGCTCGCCGCTCCTGCTCCTGCTCCCGCTCCTACTCTTGCTTCTGCTGCCGCTGCTCGTCGTTGTCGCTGCTCGCGCCTCCCGCTGCCGTTGTCGCCGCTCGTCGTCGCCGCTGTCGCCGTTACCTCCTTACACTCCGTTGCGGCTGCCGCTTCCTCTTTTCTCAGTCAGCAGGCTCAGTTCCCCCTTACACTTCCTTCTTCTCCTTCTGTTAATAGTATACAGTATACTGTTAACAGTATATCGTATACTGTTAATATTATTAGGTTTAATTGAAATTATTAATTTTCAATACTGTTAATAGATTTTCTTAATTTAATAGCATATTTTAATTTAAAATTTTAAATAATTATATTTATTAATTATATTATATATTTTTATATTTTAGTGCCTCGCTTCGCTCGTGCGAGCGCCTATCTCTTAGCGCTTTTTAAATCACTGATTATACCTCATATTTTCATGGTGCTTGACTGTTTGGATAGTAGTTTGCTAATCAAATTTGGAATTGGATGGAATCGAATTTGACCAAATTTCATTCCCCATTGTGTATGTAAATCTCACTTTAACCAGCTTATAACTACCTTCATTAAATAAGCAGTCAACTTGACCAATTGAAATATCAGTTGACACTTGCTTAATCCTGTTTTAGCCTGTTAACCAGATTGAAAATAATACAGCAACTACATGGTAGTTGTTAGAAGAAATCATAAAAAAGGCCTATTTGATTTTATATTTGATTTGCATACCAATCTTCGTGCATAGTTAAAAAAAAGGGACTGGACAGTGATCAGATCAAATTTTTTTTATCATGGATCACAGTGTTATTGGTTGAACTGTTGCATTTATTGATTGGACACAGATATAATAAATTGTATAAAATAAAATAATTATATGTTATGTTAAAATATAAAACATATTAGGTAATATAATAAATATTTTTTCTATGATATAGTGAAAGAGGATGGTAGTGCTGATGTCACGAGAGCAGACACATTGAGAAAACTTAATAGTAAATAAAATGACAATTTTTTTATCCTTTATTCTTGTAATAAAAAGAGTTAATGACCTTGAAAATCCAATATCGTTGATAACAATAAAGAATTGAAGTCATTTTAGGTTTTTCAAGGTTCAGTTGGTTTAGCTAGTGTACAAAACTGGTTGAGGATCTAGTTTCTCGTTTTCTTGGTTTGATTGGCCAATCCAGTTCATATTTTATTATTACATTAATGATAGATGACATGGTTTGGCTTACTGATCCGTACTGGTGTAACGACTAGCCATCGGTATGGTGTGTATCGACATACTAACACATGGTATGGTGGGATATATCGACAGACTAGTAGATACCTCCCATACCGATCCCCTATCGGACCAGTACATATTGCCTATACTAGGCGGTATGCCATGGTATGATGAACCTTGGATAGATATGAGTTTCTTCATAATTTTATGGTTTAGCACAATTTTAAGCCTTCAATGATGTAACCATCCAATATATTTTTTTGGACCCATGTTATGTGATGTTCATTGATATCACAATTGCTTGACCTTAAGCTTGCACCCCAAATTGGTTGGTCTACGTATGTAAGAAGATATTGAAATTATGAGATTGTGGTCAGAAGAAGGATAATAATAGGTAGAAGACCTGCACGACTTTCATGTCCGATGGGAATAAGAAGGCAATGTCTGATTTTCTAAGATGTTTGAGTGATGTTTGTATATCATGATAAATCATATTAATAGTTAGCTAGCTTATCTATCCTATATATCATTTAAGGAAATTTGTTTGCACAATACTTAAAGAATATAGAGAAAATAACAGGAAATTATAAGCGAAATAATATAAAATTTTTAGTTTTTAACTTTACTACAATCATGGGGAAAATTAAATCATACAAATGGTTGTAGCTCAGTGCTTATGATGGTTCGCATTATCGGTCCGTATCGGTGTACCGATCAGCTGTTGGTACAGTACGTATCGAATTGTACCGAGCTGTACAGAGCATATCGACACATGGTACATTGGGGTGTACTGATGTACTGTCTGTATCGGTCCTCTATCGGACTGGTATGTACTGCTCGTACTGAGCGATATGCTTCAGTACGTCAAACCTTGGTGCCTGTGCATATTAAGATGTGGTTCATGACCTGCTAAGTCATTGAAGGGAGTAGGCTTGAATTACCATAATGGTTACATACTTAATCTATAATTAATGCAAGTCTATAAGAATGTGGGTGTGTTTGGTATACACATGGTTTTTATTGGTTTCCAAATAGTTTCTGCCTTATTTATTGATCTGGCTTTTTTGCCTTTTTTATATTGTAGGTTTAAGTGTCTTAAATGGATGACTTTTAGATGCATTAGATCTTCATCAAAAACCTCTTTATTTAGCATTTTAATATTTATATTTTGTTAATCCAACATTAATGTGAGTCTACAAACTTGTGGGTGTTGTTGGTATACACGTCTTATATTGGATTCCAAATGGTTCCTCTTTTTAATCACTGATCTGGATTAGTTTTCTCTGTTCGTGTTGTGGATTTGTTTAAATGTCTTGGATAGATAAATTTAGATGCATAAGATTTATGTCAAAATTATCTTTATTTAGCAATTTTATATTTATATTTTCATTAATCTGTTATTGTACTTTTAGTTAAAAGACACTGCTGAGCGCATAAAAGCAGTTGATCTTGCAGCAGCAATGGTTGAGGAAATCTTGAAGCAAGGCCAGAGTTCCCTGATGTCTTCTACCCCTCTTCAATCGGTTTTGTTAAATGGCCCGGTAATCTATTGTCTATAACATCATTACATGTAAAGTTTGTGTTGATCTGACGTTTGTGTGTTTGGATGACAGGTTATTCAAGCTCTGAGTATGTGTTTGTTTCTGGGTTTTGATGCTGACCCTTCATTAAATATTGCAACTCGTATCCGTGGTCCAAATGTATGTAAATTTCTTGCACAAAATCTTATAGTTATTATCTCTCTGGTGTCTTCATTTTGACCAAGTTACTTTTGGGACTTCAACTACTTATGACTTTGTTGGATTATCAATTTTACTAATATGTTTGACAGCATGTCTGCTGCACTTCATAGCATTTCTTGTTCTATTGATGTTCTGTTTTATTCTCTTTATTGGAGCTTTTCTTTTCATCTTTCACTATTTCAAATATTACTAATATTTTTAAGCTCTCCCTGACATCTCCATGTGGAGAGATTGTTTTTGTGTCGCTGGTGGTTCGGACTTGTGTATGCAGGACCTCTATATAAATCATATTATGAATGAAACAGGAGCTACTGTTGTATTAAGAGGAAGGGGGTCTGAACATCTTGATAGTTCTCATGAAGGTTTGGTGCCCTATTATATATGTATTATTTTTACGTAAGTCCTATAGTTATATTGCTACTGTTGATTTCTTTTTTATCTAACATGCAGAAACATTGCAACCCTTGCATTTATATTTGTCAAGTACAAATCCGAAAAGTCTGGAAGCTGCAAAGATTTTGGCAGAAAATCTTTTGGACACAATTGCATCTGAATGTGGTGCTTCAAGGTTTGTAAACCTAAATTCTTGTTTTCGTCTCTTAGATATATGGGAAGGGTTCAGGTTTTTATACCTGCTTAAAAGCTTCGTAGCACTGAGTACCTAGTACCTGAGTTTCTGATGGTGATTATCCAAATCTATTTTCCATCCACATTATTTGATGGTCTCGTATTCAAGACTTTCAAACCTAACTTTCTAAAAGTGGTTGTGTTCAACTGCACTTCACATTCACTTACCTGAATCGTGAAGAGACTCATTTCACTAGTTATTTTATCCGCTGATGATGGAATCAGGATTTTATTTGTTGCTAAGCAATGTATGTTACTAATGATTGTGAGAATTGTTGTTAAGGTCTTTATTTGGCTACCTGAATGTCTACCTGTGTAAATGTTGTAGATTGTAGTAGCCTACATGGACTTATTTTATCTTTAAAGTTTCTCTTTAATTTTACATTTTGACAGATTTATGACACCTTCATCGCAGGATCTCATCCACTAAAGTCTATGGTGCTGTGCCTCCCCCACAGCAATTGTTGTTGGGAACAGAAAGCTCATCAAAGGTTGCATCTGCTGGAAATGTCGATCAAATTGCCATCTTTCCATCCACTGCCACTTGCTCTATGGTGGCGACACAGTCTTTTCTACCTGGTGGTGATCCACTGTCTGCAGTTTCCATTGTCTCATCTCAAGGGACAGCAGTCCAATCTGGAGACGTGTTGAAATATGGGAATCCCCAAAACTTGGTTAGCTATACCGTTCCTGCTGTCACAAGAGCAACATGCTATAATGGCTATGAAGGAATATATCCCCAGTCCACGCCATTGCAGCAGGTGGCTTTAGCACTTAGGCAAGCATCCACTTCATCTGCTTGTGTTTCATCGACAAGTTGCTTTGTGGACACAACTGAGCGGAAATCGAGTTTGAATGCTAAAGCAGATGCTCGGCCTCCACAGAAACGTAAATTTCAGGAGATACCAGTTACTTCAAAGGTTTCAACTGCATTTCAGGTATAGTTTTTGTTTATCCCAATTAGGAAATGGTATACAATTAACAAACTCAAGACATTCTTTATCTTAGTGTAGTATATGAGACATACATTAGAAGATATTCCTGTCCTTTGAAACCTTAAATGGCTAAATTGGCATCTTATGAATTAACTTGTTCCAGTATAAAGCAGTTGTCATGCTGTGCAATGTGAACTCATGTAGGTGAAGAGATTAGGGGTGAAGAAGGAAGATGCTAAACAGAAAAGAAAAAGGGGAGAACAGAATCTCGTACTCAAAAAATCAATTTATCCTCATGCTTTATAATGCCTCATATTTCCCATCTTATGAGTTACCACATAAATTACGTCTTGTTTGAGTCTACAATTAAATGGGTATTTTAGTTTCAAAAAGGTAATTCACATAGACTCTACTGCTCAAAAGGAGACATCTAGTGGTTATTATTATATAATATTTTTAGATAATAGTAGATATAAACAATGCTCATAAGGAGTCCTATTGAAACTAAAAAGGCCTGCCTGCCATCCACTCCAGAATTGGAGTTTTCCAAAAAAACCCTGCTAGTGGAGGCTCCGAGGGATAAGAGACAGGGCTGAAGAGAGAACCAACAAAGATCTTTCATGTGCATGATCTTGAATGCTATGTACCATAGACATATACTCTGATTTCACTTAAATAAATAAGGTTAAAATTATCTGGATTAGAAATGCTATTATTTTCTATACTATGATCCACTAAAATAAATAAGGGTAAAATTACTTAAAAAAAGAAGCTATAATATGACCCAGCATATGCTCCTTATTCTTTTGGGTTGCATTGAGGAACACTCAGGTTATCATTGTTAACAATGTTGATTTGGACCCAAGAAAAGCTTGGTGCTTGGCCAGTGGCTTGAATCGTGTTTCATTTTCTTTCCTTTTCATACTGTTTGGATTTCAGTTATTTTCAACAAGTTAAAATCATCTTCCTTGCCACCAAAATACTGAGAGAAAAAATTACGGCCTCTAGAGAAGAGAGGTCTTAGGAACAGCCTCCTTTATACAGAGGTAAGGTTGTGTGTCTGACCTCTCCAGATCCGGCATTTGTTAGGAGTGTTGCTCCTTCACGTATATGGATATATGTATATAGATATGAAGTTGTTCATCACTTGATTGCATTTACTTGGATAATAGTGAACTGCATTGGTAATGTTTCACGTGTTGATTACTATCATCAATTCAAGTTACAGAGATGAACCCTGAAGATGGTTTTTAAACATATAATTCTTCTGTACCTGGCTCTTTTTTCAATATTTGGTTTCTTATCATTATAGAGACTAGAATTTGAAAATTGTAAATTACTGTTTGATGAGATAAGATTCTTTTGTAAAATATATGTCCAAATTTTATATCTTATGAAATGCTCTCTTTTTTCTCCCTTGATTCATTTTGTCATAGTGGCTATACTGATTTTGCAACAATTGTTCCAGGTATTTTCTCTGACCTTCTCTGAAGTTGACAGGCTGATAGCATACAACCGTTGGACTTGCATTTATGTTGCGAGGTTTAGCGCTGCAGTTTGATAAATCCTGGAGCTGCTAGTTGACATCAAGTGAATGAGCTTGATTTCTCTCCATTACCTATATTCTTACCCTGCTTATGGACATTCCATATGATAACAATTCCTTCTTTTTTGCTTTTCTTCTTCACTTGTGATTCTTATCATCTAATGTGATTTACCTTTTTTTATCTTGAACTTCATGACTTCATGTCCATTTGATCTATTTGTTCTCATGACCTCTTTAATCCCTTGCTGATGATGTGCTGTGACCACAACACACATGCCTCCTCTTTCTCTCCCTTCTTTTCTTGCCTTCCTCCACTTTTAAGTTTATGCAACACAAGGATATAAGTTACTATAGAATCATAGATATTTGGTTTTTTTGCTCTCTTGTTTCTGCACTGGAGATCGACTATAGAGTACATTCATATCTTGTTTTATAAATTACTTGATTTGAATTCTTTTGTGGATATCTTTATTAGTTTTGAAATGCTGGTATTGAGAAAATGGATTTTGTATTGTGTTTCTTCAGAACTCACAACAGGGGTCAGAATTTCTTAAGCCAGGTTCTGAGGATTCAAGTGTGAGGGTTTCTTCCATGCCACCACCAAAGAAGCTAGTAGATCCTGGATTAAATGGGACGTCACCTCCTCCAAGGAACATTCCTCCCCCACCACCAAAGTTCTTATCATGTCAGTTACAACCTAGTTCTGATAAAGGAAGCAAGGCTTTAGAGGAATCAAGTGGTCCCCCACTATCGCCAAGAAACATGCCTCCACCACCTCCCAAGTTTTTGGGACCCCAGCTGCCACCAAAAGCTGGAAATGGTAGCATGGATACCAAGAAATCGACTGTGCCTCTCTCTGGTAATAAGAACAGTGGAACTGCACAATGTTTTTTGTACATCATGTTTGCCATCATTTAAAATACCTCCTTTTTGTGGCGTGCTTGCTTCTAGATACGCTGCTGAAGCTTGCAGAATATGGAGATGAAGATGATGATGCGGATGCATCTGAAGATACCCCAACAAGCAGTGTTGAATCGCCAAAGAGCCATGCAACTAGGACCCCTAAACCATTTTGGGCTGTATGATTTTAAGTTGTACAAGTATGGCTTTTTAGAAAAATGACAAGGCACTCTGGTTGACAAATGTTACCGCAGATAGCAAGCTATCATAGAACCTAAAGGATGCTGCAAAAGACGCATGATGATGACTGAAAGATGGCCTGCTTGTGTAGGATACTTAACATGGTTGCATAGTATCTGATACATGGCTGAGTCCTCAACATTGGTGAGTTTCTGAGAGGTTATAAGATTGGTGAGCTCTCATGGTGGAGGAAACTGTCTTTTCCTTTTACCCCTGTGGTGCTTCATTTTTTTTTTGCGTAGTTAGGTGGATAATTCAGGATATGATTAGTACAAACACATGGACCTGGATCAATATAGCTTGTACTTGAGCCATGATAATTCTGGTCTGTCTTTTTAATCCTTTCTGTGCAAACATTATAGCTTATGATGGATCATGGTGGTTCTGTACCAGTGTGTACAAGTTATGGCCTAATTGCATATACATGATTAGGCTATCTCTTCAGTAGCTTGCTGTGGATTATTTTGAACTGTGCAACTGCCTAATTGCTGTCTTACGTCAATTTCTGCATCCATGCCTTAACATGCAGATTGTACCGGTGCTGCTTCCAACTTAGTATGGGTAATGAATTAGACAGATTGTACGGATCATTACATCATACTCCTTTTTAATATTTTACTGATATGATTTGATATGTTATTTGATAGCTCGGTGTCATGTCACCTGAAATGTCATTAAAATGGGTATTAGGTTTGACATGAAAATTCAGGTTTATTTTCTTGTATGATTTTATTTGATCATCTGAATTGTTCTAGGTTTGTCATTATTTCTATTTTCATCTCGTAATTATATTCGGAACAATGAGGGAGGGAAAAGATTTAAGGAATTGAGGATGGTGGGGTTTCAGATCCACCCGAAACTGGCTATATTAATTCTACGTGTATCTGTTTCAAATCATGTACTTATTATGTTCGGTGTTTGAATATTAGTCCTGCCTTGTTTAGCAGCCATGTGAAAGTTGATATGACGTAGGAGTTTTTATTTTAATTTCTTTTGAGTGTTACCTTATTTTTAATTTTAGATTCTTACCGTGGCGTGGGACCATGGACGTTTAGAGTCACACTGAGAGAATCCCCTCGGTTCGGTTTGGGTTCAAATAGTTAGCTTTCCTTTTGAATATTAAAACAATGATTGTGTTTTTAGCTTTAGCATCTCTTTTGGGTCGACCCAAAGGTCATTCACCTTTGAAAGGGGGGGATATAGGTCGACCCAAAGGTCGTCGGCGTCGGAGTGGCCAGGCTTTCTTCGGTCGGAACAGGAGAGGGGATTGATTAAAGAAGAAAACAGTGTCATCAATTATTATTATTATTGCATCTTCTTGGGAATGGCTAGTTCCTGACGTGCCACATGAAGGTCATATGGAATTTGATGCCTCTGGTATAATACTCATTAATGAGCCTTGGGCCCTAGGGACAGTGTGATGATGCATTGATGACCTAGTTGTGGAGTCTGGTGTAAGCTGGTAGAGATTTGTTAGGACTCAAACTGACACCTCGATTTTGGTAAAATTGTCTTTTAAAAAAATGTTGAGATTCCTTTTTTTAGGGTGAATTGACCATGAAAAATGCTGGTCTTGTTCAGGAAGGCTTTACCATGGAATTGGAAGTAGTGTAGTGTTGTTCTTCCTTCTCCTTTTAATAAATGAAGATTGCTACTCAATGCCTTGTTAATAGATAGAGTATTTAAAATTTTTTGTAACGGATGTGCTTTTTTTTTTTTTTTTGACAGAAACACATGCTGATGAGACGCATGTGAAAAGTCTTATTCATACTTTGTGGTGTGTTGATTGGTTTTGCTCGATTGATGGTTGGGGCTTTAGAGAGATGGCATCGTCTATTAGAAATATCTTAGCCTACGTGATATCAATTCATGCTTAATGTATCCATTTTGTCGTTCAATTTCTAGATTGTTCTCTATGGTTACTGTTTGTTAGTCTTAGTTTGTCAAAACGCTTTCGTTGTTGTCTATTAATCTTTCGGATGTGCCTTGCTGTTTTAGCTAGAGATTTCAATTGTTTATTGGATGGATGTTCAAGACAAACTTGTGGGTTTTACATTTTTGGGTACTTTAAAGATTTAGTATTTTTTTTTTTTTTATACTGACTCGAGTTTAATGGACTTGGGATTTTTGAGTTCGAGGTTCATATGATATAACAACAACCATTAGGGTTTGGCCAAGGTGTTAGTAAAATTGGATAGGGTTTTTTTTGGTAACTCTTGCTGGATTCAACTGTGTTTGGTAACTCTTCTTCTATTTGTCATATGGCAAGTTTTGCTCTAATCACTACCCATTTTTGAGTTTTTTTTGGTAACTCTTCTATTTGTCATATGGCAAGTTTTGCTCTAATCACTACCCATTTTTGAGGTTTTTTTTGGTAACTCTTGCTGGATTCAACTGTGTTTGGTAACTCTTGCTGGATTCAACTGTGTTTGGCAATTTTACTTAAAACTCTACTTTAAGTATAAACTCATACATGTATGATGAGATTCTTTACCCCAATCAAAGAATGAATCTTGTGAAATATGAATTTTTTTTTTTTGCTGTGATACTATTCTGCCAAGTCTTCTATTTGTAGTTTTTTTCAACATTAATGAGGGTAGCCCTCCTTTTAAATATTTGGTGCTATGATATCGCCTTGTCGTTTGCCAATTTTCGCTTTTGAATTGTCGAATACAAACTAACTATTCAACAAAGGCTGAGTTGTTAGCAAGCAAAGTAAGTTGTTTTTTCTTAGGTTAGTCGGGTTACCCTCATCAAATCTATTCTTATGGCTTCCCTAGTTATTAGTTCATATGTTTGTTAGTAATTTCTTGTATGCCTGCCTGGATTTATCTTGAAATGTACCACTAATAGATTGTCTAGAGATTTCTTATGACAACAAGGCCCAAATAATCGTGGTTTTCGTCTTCTCTCTCTCGGTATACTATTACTGCTCCAATAGATTGTCATGCTATTATGTTACTTTGCATGCTGGAAGAATCCACGCTTGTTATATAAATAGGTAGGTACGATAGTATTTGGTGTCTGTCTGTATGCTAAATATGGTTTATTATCTTCTCGGTAGATCACAATTCCTGATTCACTCTTCGGTTGAGTTTTCACTAGATGATTCTTAACCTTCAAAACAAAGATACAACAATCAATAGAGAAGACAAAAAAAACAGAAAAGAAGCAACTTATTCTTCAATATAAAGGATCAAAAAGTAAGAGCAAGTATAGGAGGTCAAAGAAAAAATTGGAAAAAAAAAAAAAATATATATATATATATATATATAATTTTATAACAATAAACAAACCATAATGTTATAAATATTTGGGATCCGTTGATGAAATCTAATTTTAAAATACAGAAATGAATTTTAAAATGCACAAATGAATAGCTCAGAGCATTATTAGTATTGCAAGGAATTGAGAGCCATTATTATTATTAGTTGAAGGAAACAAGAAAAAAACAACCACCAAGTGGATCCACATAACTAACTTAACTGTTAGAAATATGATAATCAACATTTATCATAGCATAGTAAGTACATACATCATAAGAGCAAAGGGTGGTGGTGTACATTTGAGAATTGTTAAATAACATAAAATTTTATGTTAAATAACATAAAATTGTTAAAATGTCATGAGAAAATGGAATTATTACTATGTCACACTATATATACTATAGCCTCAATCAGAAAGAAAGAAAACCAAGTAATCTCTGAAAAGAAATACTGAACCATACAATCTTTTAAAGTTTTAAACATCTACTACATTAAATTACTTCCATGTGTCGACTTCAATATAATCTCGACTCAATTCATTACTTCCATGTGCTATTATGATACAACTAGAAATAAGATAAGAAAGCTAGTTGTATTCATCTCCCATGACTTTTCAACTGGTGTCAAATTCACCTATTTTATGTTCAGTACTCTATTCGGAGAAACAGTTTTGGTAAATAACATCAACCTGAAAAAGAATAAAATGATCAGTAATAATTTAAATATCTCAATGGATGAATTAAAATAATATTTTAAAACCTCTGATATTGCTATAAGTACAGCTACAATCTTTTTGTATGCAGGATGCTTATCCTTTGCAGCTTAATATTTTGTAACAATGGAAGCTCTACCCATTCTTGGTCAGGGATGGGAGCAGACCATATAGGTCCACCCCACCCATGCTAAAATTCCTTCCACAGTCAGGTGCATTTTTTAGGAACAACTGTGTTGTTCTAGATAGTGTAGACGAGAGCCAAAATCAGAATTGCAGGAACATGTAACAGTGAAAATATAGATGACAGTATCAAAGCAAAATGTCATATTTGAACCATGAAACAACAGTTAATTGATATGATACCTTAGTAACAGTCCTCCCAAGGCTTTGTAAATGAAATGAATCACAACCAGCACACTGATATATGTATGAGAGTTTTAAGTGGCGTGATCTTCATCATCCTAGCAGACCTGAGAAAAAACATACACAGAAAATTACCTACACACTTGTTGTGGGAGAGAAGCAGCTACACAGTGCTCATCAAAAAATATAATACACAACATCTAAAGATGAACCAAACTGTTCAAAACATATTTGATTAAAATTGTTATATGTCACCACATAGAGCATGGACAACAGACGTGAATATGTGCACAAAAACTTGCATATAAAAATCCATCGGCACAGACATGATGAGAACAATGTAATGTCTGTAACGGTTTGCATGACTCTGCATTGCGAGGGCATGAGAAGAATAAAACCTGTAAGATGACACTATTTAGAGAAGAGAGTTACAAATCAGATGATGAACCACACCTCAACACAAGCAAGAAGCATCCTCAAAGTCATCTCATTATCACGGACTTAGCCGGTTTCGCCTAAGTCGTGCGGCACCCTTGCGTGTCCGTCCGCAAAGGTCAGCCTCCCCGAAGCCTCCCATGGTCCCTTAGGACCTACAAAAGAGAAAACGGGTTAGAGAAATGCCTTACTCGGGATCCATAAGCAAACATTTCCGAAAACACTTCATAGACAATGCAAATTACAATTAGACTTTACAAGCTCTGAACAGTTGCACAACAAAGGGTCAAAATGATCCATTACAGACCGAAAATCTCTCACAAGTGTCAACATGATACAACTTTATTTACAAGCCTAAAGTGGCCACCAAACCCAACTAATATGGGACTATTAAGCCTTCGGTCGTCCCTCTACATGCTGTGCAAAGCATGAACATACCAAAAGATACGGACATACATAAGTATTACATCAAACATTCTGTTTAGAAGTTTGTTCGTGACATTCTCCTCCACTCATTCCTTCGACGTCCTCGTCGAAGCCTTTTCCGACACTGCAACTCTTCGCCTTTGCTAAGTCTTCAATCTTCTTCTCCAGCTACAATGCGCCTTTTGGCTCCTAGCTGCTGTTGTTGAGTAATCAAACTTTGATCCGGCATACTGTTTCAACTCGCCAATGACTCTGACTCTAGTGTGGGGTTGGCTGAGTTGTGTTGATCCTTGTTGGTTCCTGCAAATCTTTCAGATGAAGGAAAAGATCATTATTACTTTACGCAGTCTCTCAAATGACTCATGTTGCTTGAACTGGATGGATGCTTGTTGGAGCTTTGACGAGCATCGTCTCGCAAACTTTTGAAGTTTTTGAGTCATTCCTCCATAAAATTTGTCCATCGACTCTTCTTTCACTTAGTTGTTCCTTCCAAGTAGGTTCGTATCACTTCCGCTTTCGATTGGCATTTCATTGGGAAATGAAGCGGACTATCTACTCTCAGTAGCACTGATCACCGTTAGTGAGGATTTGACAATTATTGTCTTCCATTACCTTCGAAGGGTCTTTAAACCTGTGCAGAGCTCCTCTGCTGGATTGATAAGAGAATTGGGGTACTCGGTTTCGCCCATTATCTTAAGAGTTGAGAAGGCAAAGGTTACTTGACTTCACCCGCCTCCTCGAGGTTATACTCCATGCATCGAGCTGGTTACTGGCCTTCGCCTGCTCTTTGCTCACACTTCTGAAGCACTTGAAGTGTTTGCACTCCTTGCGTTGAGTTAGTTATTGTGATTCACCTTTTCAATGCCATCGAACTTCTGGAATGCAGGAAGTTTTCACCCCAACTTGAAGTAAGTCTCTAATAGTTTTGGTCGCCTCTAGGATTGTACCGTTTTCTCTATCAACCCGGCCGCCTACTTCATTGAGTAGCAAAGGTACAACACCGCGTACTGCTTGCTTCGTTCCTTGGTCGTGCACTCTTGCATGACCCGAAGTCCTTCGCTTTCAACTATCTTGATGAGAAGCTCGTCAACACTGGTCTTACGAAGTTCCTTGGCCTCTGCCCTACAGCTTTGTCTCGGTACTTGGAGTTTGCCTCTGCATGCTCCACCTCCTCGGCCCCATTCACGACTAAGCGCTCTCCCTCCATGAGAGCAAGGGATCAATAACTTTCACAGAAGTCCCGCCTCTACGGTACCATGGCGTTGCCATGCCCATGGCCCTACTATTTGTCGTCTTGCAACTGCATCCCTTTTCTTCACGATCAGTAGATATGTCTCTGTGGCACTCCTCCGAGTCCACCTCCATTCTAACTGATGCTTGATTTTGGGTAGCTAAGTCCCTTTGGACTCGTCGTCGCTTCCTCGCCCCTTTCGACCCCTTGCTTCAACACCTCTGTGTTCTCCAAGCAGCTCCCTTTGGTCGATGAAAAGACTACTGTAACTCCTATGCATAGCTTCTGCCATCATATTGTAGGGTTTGCACCAATTTTATTATCCTTAGCTTCCTTGGTAGCAATGTTCACTTACTCGACCTTGTCCTCTGACTTGCCGGGCTCCCTTAAGCGAATATGGGCTCTGGAGCAGTCCAACTCTCCAACTACTTCGATCATACCTCTGCATGATCAAGTCCCTCCCATGGGACTCACTGGTACTTGCCGAAGAGAAAGTTTCAATGCTCCATGGCGTCGAGTTTCGGTCACCTTGGGATGGTCGCGAACATTCTATCGTCCGCATACAAGCCCATGCATGAGTACCGAATTCTTCAAGTTAGCAATTCCCCTCACCTCTGTGAGTTTTGCATAACTCTTTCGGTCGCTGAGCAACTCATTCCACCTTGCATGGTCTCATCCTTTACCAAGCATCTCGCTTGCCTTGAGCACCATCAAGTATAGTTGTCAACGTCGAGCCGTAGCTCGGACTCAGCCATCCCAACCTTTGTGCGCTCCGCATTCTTCCAAGCTTGCTTGTTCTCATGGTGCCTCTTGTGCGAAGGGTTGGCCATTCCTCTGAATGCCAATTTCAGATACCCGCTCCTCCGAGCAACTCATTTTCCCTACATCTCCATGCCCGTTTTCCCCTAAACGGTCGCGCGTGTGCTGACTGCCCTCAACACAGCCCCCGCTAGGTCCCCCACGTTTGCATGTCAAGTGTTTCTATGAGTGCTTGTCCCACTCTGATACCATCTATCACGAACTTAGCTGGTTTTGCCTAAGTCGTGCAGCACCCTTGCGTGTCCGTCTGCAAAGGTCAGCCTCCCCAAAGCCTCCCATGGTCCCTTAGGACCTACAAAAGAGAAAACGGGTTAGAGAAATGCCTCACTCGGGATCCACAAGCAAACATTTCCGAAAACACTTCATACACAATGCAAATTACAAACATACTTTACAAGCACTAAACAGTTGCACAACAAAGGATCAAAATGGTCCACTACAGACCGAAAATCTCTCACAAGTGTCCACATGACACAACCTTTCTTTACAAGCCTAAATCGACCACCAAACCCAACTAATATGGGACTATTAAGCCTTCGACCGTCCCTCTACATGCTGTGCAAAGCATAAACATACCAAAAGACATGGACATACATAAGCATTACATCAAACATCCTGTTTAAAAGTTTATCCGTAACATCATGATGATATTTTGCTTTCAAAGGATAAGAACCATACCTATTACCCATATCTACAGGTAAAGTTAGCTAAAAATAGAAATTTCTAGTTTAAAATTCATAAGAATGAATTCACTTAGATTAGCAGATTGCAGTATTGCCACCACAAAGAACTGACAAACCTGTAGCTGTGCACATTAGTAATCCACCATCAGCAATTGACTGAACAGCAGAGTCCAAGAAAGCAGAAGGTGATCCATAAGGATCAAGCTCAACCTAATACCAGAGTCATTTTCATCATTACAAACTGAAATTTATTAGATTTAGCATAGATCAAAATCTGAAAATGATAAATTATCTGACATCATTAATGGAATAATAATGTGTCATACGCCAAAGTTAAATCTGCTTTAATGGCAAATCCTTTTTCTTTCTATCATGATGATTCAACCACAGAACGAATTCAACATGGAAAAATTCCTGAGACTTGAAGCAAACAAACTTAATGTCCAAAATAATTTCTGTATACTGCTGCTATAACAACTTGGTCTGTCTTCAGTGTACCAAGTGACTTGTACAATGCTGTGGGTTGGGTGATTTTGTGCTAAACTGTTTGATGGCAAGTCGAAGGGCTGTACCAATTGTCTTGAGTTGAACCATCCTAACACAATTCATATTGAGCACCTTAAAACGGTTAACCTAAGGCTAAATAAACCTTGAGTGTATACCAAGCTGATGGAAATCTTCCAGAATCAGGCCACATCATAAAGAAGGTCCTCTCCAAAAATATCACTTCCACAAAGGAAAAGTTGAAGAGGACTAAAACAGAACAGGAAAGTCAGGACCATTTGAATATCAGGAATCCACTTGATATTTCCCAAATCAATCCAACTCCTTTAAGCAGAAGAACAGGAGTATATTTTCAATTAATGAGGCAGGCCAAGGTTCATCCAAGAATGATCTTCTCTGTATATAAGATTCCTTCAAACATGTGAGATAGCATATCACCAAAAACTTGAGGTTACAAGCTCACCAAGTTTCTTCTAGCTCTTTAATGTGTCTTCATGAGATTACCATCTTCTATATACTTTTCATTCATGGGATACACAATAAATGATTAATGAACTGCTGCATGGACAAAGCATCAATCTAATTTATTGGAACTGTGGATTATGAAAGAATATAATGACTAAAGATCATACAATTAGAGATAAGAATGATGATAAGGTCAATCTGTAAAGCCCATAAAAGATGGTCCAGAAGCTGACCAGAAAAACTTTTCTTTACCTCGTCGGGAGGGTGTTGTAATCCTAGCACAATTTGACTTGATCAGGCGATCCTACCTCCCTCATAAATAATAGAATAAGGCACAAAATAGAGTGGAGAACAAGGAAAATACATTTCCTGGAGACTAGGCTAGGTGTATAAGTAGGAACATGCTAACCCACAAGCACAACAGTGGACTTCCAAGAATTGCAAAACTGATAAATTGCTTGAATAACCTGTGTGAGTTACAGACTTAGCCTAAACTTGCTTTCCACACTTAGGTACAAGAAGAAGCCTCATATCTGTCCATTCAACATAAAATTCTTATAGCAAACAACAGGTCCATAAATAATCTTACTTCTGGAAATAGATTAAGTACAAGGAAGAAGAAACACAATATAGGATAATTTCTTTGATTTTGGCAATCGAACATCCCCAGGTTTCAGTGCCACATGTTTTTGAGCAAAACTTCAACAAAGATGAGCTTAAAACTAATAATTTGCAAGGGTCCAAAGTTACCGCATCAAATTCTTTTGGATGGGTAAGCATATAAACTCGGGCATCGGCAAGATGAGTTTCCACCTTTGATGATGCCAGAGAGCCATTAAACTGTATATTTCTTTTGCAAGCTTCAATAGATTCTGCAGCAATGCATATGACATGATTAAGCATCCATTTCAAGCCTTGCCTAGAAAATCTACCAGCAAAGAAATTAATACTATGTAAAATTAAACAATACATTCGTCATAGTCGAGAGCGACAATTTTGCCAATGCCATCTATTTCGAGTGCATATCTCCGCGATCGTAATCCAGAAGCAGCTAAAGCCTGCAGATTCCTAACCAAAAAATATTTCAACTTGGGCATAGCAAACATAGCACATTATTCCATTTTAGATGAAGGCTAAAGATCAGACCACCTTGTAGAAACTTAGATTATATTTATCAACAAAGCACATTATTCCATTTGCAAGGATAGGTACAAAAGATAACTATAGATGCACCTCGAGAACCGTGGGTGCTTTGAGTTCTTGAACTTTTGAGGCAGGAATTTCCTGAATTTCTCTTAAGTTGCCTTTGGTATACTCTGAAGAGTCTAGTTGGATTTGACAATCTCCATCTGATAAATAATCAGAAGGCCTGTCACAAGGGACCTCTGATGCCAATCCTTTCCTGCTCAACATAATAGCATGTTCTTCCTTGGGTTTTGAGATAGAAGTCCTTAAAACAGCAATGGAAATGTCTCTGTTATGAACCTAATGATCATACATCACTTTCATCAGCAACTAGAATACATACAGGGGAACATCGAAAACCAAATTCATGTTGTTCAAGCAGCAGCACCAATCGTAACAACACAGATTTTCATGTTGGCTTTCTCTATCTAAGTCAACCTTGTTCCAACTAAACGAAGCCTAATCGTGGTCTTAAGTGACATTTCTTACATTGACGAGAGGAATGCCAAAAATAATAAAGTTTAGGAACCAATTCTTTTAAGTCATTAAAATGGACAGGTAATTATCCGGGAATATGAACAAGTGATTATGACCCCAATGGCAGACCCCGGGACTAATTTCCACTCATTATTATTTACTTTTAGTATTCTTTTTAACAATTTATCATTTAAGGATCCCAACATGACACATTTTTACAATATAATTTAGATTAACCACTAAAACGAACACATGCTCTATACCATGTATGCTTTATGACGTAGATGACCAAAATTTAATCTTGTCCAAGGTGAAAAGAAAAATAATAATCTTTACAATCTCAGATCAAGAAAAAATGACTTCTTCTAACGAATTAGAAGCACCGATAGAAATCCAACCTAAACAATCAACAAGAGCAACGGGACAACAAGAAGCAATTTCTACCAAATGGTTTTTCTCATTTCGGAAAAACGAACTCGCACAAGGATCATTACCTGGGCCTCGTCGTAGAATACGCCGTTGGCAGAATCCATAAGAATCTTCGCCTCTCCTTCCTCGACGACTGCGTCTCCTCCGGGCTTCCCTCCCACGTCGCCCCACACCGATTTCTGGGGCCGAAGAAGAGGATGAGGAGGAGAGTGAAAGACTCGATTTTGATGGCATCAGCGGCAAGCTCTTGGCCGCCCTGACTGAGAACCGCATCGCTTTCGAATTGCCGCATCCAAATCCCCAACACGATCGCGCGGAGGGGATGATTCCGAGGGCATTTGCTTCGCAACATTATAAACCCTATTTCTTGGCCTCCGGCGCACGTTAACGATCAATCATACAGTTCCGCTAAAGTGAGCGTGGTTGCCAATTCAAGGTTATGCGTGGGGGTATTACACTTCAATTTGAGTAGACAAAAACTAGAAGATTGACTCATATGTTATTTGGCATGGTTGATTAATACGATAATTAACTAATAATGTTAAATATTAATTATACTATTTCTCTCTCTCTCTCTCTCTCTCTCTCTCTCTCTCTCTCTCTCTCTCTCAGAGGAACAGGAACCTGGACCACCATTGTCCATGTTCTTCATGTACAAGGTCATATGAACCTGTGGTCCGGAAGAGAGAAGGCATAGTCCAGATGATTGGTCACTGATTGGTGAACAGTACTGGATCCACTGCAGGTTGATGACAACTCCAGTCAGCATAGGATTTCTTGTCCCTGGATTGGTTGATATCTGGAAAGAGAAACGATAACTCGACATCAGTCACGTCTTTCAAATTTCAAATGGCCTCCATGAATCTCCTGCCAAACATTTCTAGATGCTGCTATGAGCTTAAAAAGGTTGAGGAGGAGCAGGACATCAGAATCAATGTAAAGCTTGTGCTGTCCATCCATTCTACATGAGAAATGATATGTTTCTGAGGATAATTACAGCGACCATCCTATGGAGCATCAGAAACATGGTTTTCACTGCATGGCTACAGGGACCATCCTATGGAGAATGCAACTTCAGGAACATTTTCCAAGCTGTCCATATCTCCTTCACTGAGAGAGGTAGGGCTGCATGAGGACACACAGCCTTGGTCTTATCATCTTATGTTTGGCTGGTGTAGACTTCAACCATGGCTTCTGCATTTTGCCTTATTATTCACCTCTTGTTCTACCAAATTGCTAACCTTTATACTATATATATCCTTGTACAGAAAACAGCATCACAAATTCCATGCCTCAGTATCACTCAACCTGCATATTGCAGCTAGCATTTATGTATAGACACTCGGACCATGAGAAAACTTTGATCTCTTGTCAGATACAATATAATTACATGGGAGTTTGGGACATTGATCTCTAATCAAATGCTTGTGGCTTTCCACTATTTAGCTCTTTTGAGTCTAGTAAACTCTGAGCACCATACATCAACTCTGACTAGTAAGACTATTTACTGAATCATGTCGTGTGATCTACCAATAGGTGGATATTGCCATCCATTCCATCAAGCAAAATAATTGAATCTTAATTACCTTTTTCCTGTCAAAATGTGATTTGTTCTTGCAGATTGTGATCTTAATTAAATTGGTTTGCTGGATTCTTGCCCAGATCTTAATCTGAATACATACAGGTTTCTACAATTAAGGAAGCATGGGAACAATTTAGGGAGAAGGGAAAACGTTGTAAGATGGGACAAACTAA
Source organism: Musa acuminata AAA Group (assembly GCF_036884655.1). Taxonomy (NCBI): domain Eukaryota; kingdom Viridiplantae; phylum Streptophyta; class Magnoliopsida; order Zingiberales; family Musaceae; genus Musa; species Musa acuminata. Next base: position 36,954,604 of record NC_088332.1, on the reverse strand, counting down.
TATACCAAAAATTACTAATAATCGTTAGAAGATCAAATGCAAAAGGTTTCGTAGATGATTTAGGATGTATTCCTTGTTAGGAAGCAGAAAAAACTCATGATTGTCGTTCCTTTCTTTGCCAAAGTTTCAATTAAGATCTGGAGCCCATGGCTGCTAATTAGATGCCATTCAAAGGAGAAGTTGATTGATTTTGATCACATCCAAAGGCAAAAACACTGATGCAGGATGTCATATGGCATAATCCTAGAGCATCCACAATACATTATGTATATGGATGGAGAGAAATCAACTGAGTATAGCAATCCATGCAAAGTTCTTCATGAAAGTAGGTAGAGGATAAGATGCTGCTTAAAAAATTGTTTGCAGAATGGAAAGAAGAAGATAGCAAAGTGTGTGTATACTAATGCAACTTTGAGGATTTTATTTTCATGTAGATGCTAGCTAGCTTAGCTAGCAAAGAAGGTACTTAGATCAAAATCTGCTTTCATAACTCAATTCTTTATCCAAATGAAAATGCTATAGATGGGTAGTTAAATGCCGGGCTAGAAATGCGTTATAAATATAAACATTTTTTTTTTTTCTAGTGAAAAATTAAAGAAAAACACAATAAAAAAATGTCATGCTGTGCACAAAGGAAAAGGGAGGAATAAAATGATTAGTTGATATCATCAAGTTATCACTATTCCCAGAAAAAAATAATCAATAGGGCCCAACATTAATTGTACAGAAGCTAATACCAATTAGTAGCGGTATTCAACATAAGAGACTTCCATCAATACAAGATCTAAAAGGGATCAATGTGATCCTTGTAAAGAAAGAGGCACTTAAAGATAGGGTTTAGGATGCACTAATCTCATGTTCATAAAATCCTGAAAATTCTGGATGAGGAGGACTTATTTTGCATGCATGTGGATTGATTTTTTTTCGCATGCATATAACATTTTTAATGGTAAAACATGCTCCAAAATTAAAGTTCTTTTTGGTTCCAACAGTAATGTAACTTTCATATTCAACATATTATTTAGTCACAAAAATAATCTTACCAATGCGATCCTACATTATCAGCTAAGAATCCATGGCGAGACAACAAATCCCGACATCCATGTGAGACCTAATGCTGTGGGAACTATCAGCATTGGGACCCCTATTTTTATGGTCCGAAGTTGATCATGCATGTGGATCCATGAAAATGATATAAAGAGATTGTGGGCTCACCTGACTGTTGTTTCTACCCTCTTCATCACAAAGATATGAACTTGATTTATTCTTACTGAAGATAACAACAGGTATTTGATCCAAGGAATTCTGTTGGTGCAAAGCCATCCTCTTAATTACACACATAGAAAGACAAAACAATTAAACCTGTCTTAGTAGCACTCATTTAGCTTCAAGAGGCAGGACATGCTATCCATATCAATTCGGGCTTCATCTTGTGGGGTTTGACATGAATTTTCTCAAGTATGGCTCCTTATAGCCAACTATTATTGGATCAGAAATGGATCCCCAATCATTTCTTAAATGTTTGTTAACTCCATTTCTAAATTTAATTAGTATATGCACTTGATAATAAGTATATAATTTATACATATATGTAAAGTATATAAATATAAAGTATGATATTACGGGGAGATCTCGATTGGCATAATTTTAAGCGTCATGATATTTTAAATTTCTCAATCAGTTAGTTAATTTGTCAAGAAATAAGTCTAAATTGTGTTACATCGATCGACTTAGCAGATGGATTTATAATCTCGTAACTTTGGATCATGGAGTAAGTCGAAAGCGAACAATTCAGGAAGCTATTATTCTTTTACAAGTCGGAAATTAATTGAATCTGAAGTGATAAATGTCACACACAAATATACGCACGCATATATACGCCTTTTTTTATTTAAATTAGTTGTGCTGTCTCATACTCAATTATCGTTCATGAATTATATTGCAACGTTTTATTTGGCATATTATATCGAATTTTTCGAATGAAAGATCAATAAAGATTCGGAGTGGAAAATTATAATTCAATACTTGGTGGTCACCAAAATGGAATTTAGAAATGAATCTAATGTCCACATTTGAATTATTTGAGTTCTTGGTTGGAAACGTTTACACGCTGATCCAATCCAAATCTCTCACGTTCATGGAGAGAGGAAAACCTAAAGAATTGATCTTGGATGTAAAATGATGGAACAACAAACATCCCATGTGAACAATTGGGCTTCTAGTTGTCTTTGTTGGACTACTACACCTCAGCAACCAAAACCTGATCTATCCTTGGAGTGGAAACCTCAACAACTAGGCAGCTAATTCTTTCTTTATTTCATGCTTTCTTTTTGATGAAGATAAATAGCTAACATTTTGCTCAAACCAAATGTGGGCTTCTTTAGATGATGACAAGGTGAAAATTTGAATTGTGGTCTCCAATGACAAGCACTAACTTGTCGTTGAGTTTACAAGACAATCATTATGAGCCTTCATTCTGGCCACTGGATACATTTGGACTAAGATTTTATTGCAAGATTTCTTGAAGACAGTTAAGTGGGTTAATTGGTGGTGGTTGTTGGCAGCATCTCCCAAACAATATCATCATGTTGGAGCTCAGAGAAGAAGATCTGACCATGCCTTTTTCTTTTTGTCATCTCTTGTTTGGTATACTATGCACTACCTTCATATTTTCCCTTAAATTTCTTCTTTTCCTTTCATAATTTGGATGATCAACCAGAAAAAAAAGGAATCGTTTGTGTTTGACCGACACTCCTTTTGTCAGTCAAATGGAGCACATAGTGGAAAGCCAAACCATGAATGTAAATGTTAAAGACTAACGCAGTTACTTGTGAGCAGTCTGCAAGTAATAATCTGAGAACTACATGCCAAATGCTCACTGTGTACCAAGATGTCATAAACATGGAGCTACTCCATTTTTCGGGAGTAGAGTTTGATTTTATGTAAAAACTACTACTGAACTTTCTAGTTCTATCAATTTGATTTGAGTTATTATAAAAAATATTTGTTTTTTTTTTTTTTTTTTTTTTGTTTGCATATGTCAGTTTAAAGCTAAATCATACACATCCATCTCCAAAGTTCAAAGAATTGGGATGCCCACATATTGGACATCTCATCCACCTTCCAAATCTAAACCCTAGTCAATTGATGACAGTTCTGTTATTTTGATAGCAAGGAAATACCCCTCTAACCATGGGAGTTGGGCTTGCTAGAAGTTTGCCTCTTCACAGTCATTGTTCACAGATGCTTTTCACGAGAGAGAGAGAGAGAGAGAGAGATCACACGATACATACTATTAGGCCTTAAAAGCCTCCTAACCCTAGCGCTTAAGACGCAGGCAGCATTGCCTTCCATGGATATGGTACGCACGGAAAGCAGAAGCGAGCACCGTTCGGCCTGCTTCGCAATTACTACACACCAGCGGGGGTCGCAGAACAACTCCAGCGACGCGCTGCACGCGAGCATGTGCGCGAGTGCTCCCCCAACATCCAGCCTCCACCCCACGAGAAGATCACAGAATCAACCAAATATAAAAATGTTTCAGAGCAGATCTTTACTCGGTATGGTAAAAGCCATGCTTCTGGCAGCAGATAAGAGTACTGCTTGCTCATGAGAGTGTGGACTGTGGACTGTGGACTGACACCCAACCAAGCAGAAGAGAATAACTTCACAGTGCGCCATTAGGGTGAACAAGTGCGTGCAGGTTGGGATTTGGGATGGCAGCAAGCCTTCATCTGACCTTGGCTGTCTCATCAACCCTGCTCTTTCCCAAGATGAGAGAAAGTGAAGCCTGGCTCGCACCTGTTGATCCTAGCTAAATCCATTAAAGGCGCTTGACCAAGCACCACCACCACCGCCTCCCCCATCGAGCAGTTTCTTTCCCGCAGAGCCTATCGAGTCTGGGCGGGCAAAAGGCTCTCTATGGTGGAGAAAAAGGCGTGGTTACACGAAGAGGGCAACAGTGAGGGTGCGTTGGGGGGTGTCCCTTCTTTTACCCCTTTGGGAAACCGAGGAATCGTCACATCACTTCCCGCACTCACTGGCCCCTCAGGACAGTGACAACTGATCCCCTCCACCTTTTCCCTCCCCTTCTTAAACTTTCTGCACTCACCACCCTTCTCGGGTGCATCTTCTCGTGATATGTTGCTCCTCTTCATCGCTCAGCATGTCATGATGTCTCGTATGGATCTTGGCCTGGTTTGTAGCCTTCGAAGATTGCTCTGTAATGCGGACTGATGGAGACTGGCGCATGATTCCTGTATGTTTTTGTTGTTGTTGGATATGTGTTGCTCGAAGCAAGTGCCTGCCCTTGGAGCGCAACATGACGCAGCTTCTGAAACTTGATCGTACCCTTTCTTGTTGAATGCGTCTTTTCTAAATCTGGGAGAATCACGGAGGCTCATCATCGATTAATAGAAACTTGGTAAACAGTGTTTTAGAAGGTGGGACTTTGATCTTTCTCATCTTTTGCTGCATGTATCCAGAAGAGATCATAAAGAACAACGTATCAAGTCAAACACTAAGTTCTGTTCATTTATACCAAGTGACCCTGAAACAAAATAGGAGCACTGTTTCAGGTGCATCTGTAGACACATAAAAATCAAAGGCATAGATGTGAAAGCATGGTAGTTTATCTTGGTATCATGAAGTCAAAAAACCTACCTAGTAACCCTACCAGATACAGTAATATAGCTTGTCACCCAGGAAGGGGATAACTTTTCTATATGGTGGTTTGACCAAGCAGTGATTTGAGAAGCTAAAAGACATGGAGTCTGACTTCGTAAGATACTGAGAGATGGTAAGCACCATGGCAAGATATCACGAGATATAGGAAGCCATAAACCCGTTCTCTCTCAAGCAGGGTTGGCTGGGCCGTACGTTCCATGAGTGGGGGTTCCCACGGGCATTATTGCCAGAATAGAAACCCTAAGCCATGGCGCATGCCCACTGCAGTGAGCATCTCTTGGGCACGGGAGAGGAGGTCTATCACCCTCTTCTTCTCCCCCGGCTTAGCTTGTCTCTTCTTCTTACTCATGGATTTGGTCTCTCCCACTGAGCAACTGTGCTACGTGCGTTGCACCTACTGCAACACTGTTCTTGCGGTAATTTTTCTTAAAGTAGGAGACTAAAAAGAGGCCAGTCATGATGCTTTAGATGTACAGGAAAGATGTCCATTCAAAAAAAAAAGAGCATCTTCTTCAGCTATATGAGCTTGTTCTCTGAGCAAGTTTCTCTGTATGAATTCCCTGTTTTTTCTCTGTTCTCTTCGATCTGGCATCTGAGGACCAGTACTTTCAAAGCAAGCCTTCATTTTCTTTTCTCATACTTTTCTGTTCACTTTTAATTATCTCCCTAACCATGAATGATGTTTTAGTTTGAGAAGATCCAGATGAAAGTACTACTTTGCTTTGGTTTTTCTACTGTTCGTGTTGATGGTTCTTATGCTGTCCATGCCGCTGTTAATTACGACAAAGTATTCCCGTCGGCTTCTAGGGTTTTTCCTCCTCTTCCTCTCTCTCTCTCTCTTACAAAGTGAGAAAAAGAAAATTGTTCAAACGAGATCCAATCTGTTTGCATGCATGAGGAATCTAAAGATGACTCCTTGATTATTTTTCTCTTTCCACGCTCTAATTTTTGAGTCTCCTCAGTATTTGCAGGTTGCAGTTCCATGAAATGCAGCTGATCTTGGTCTAAGAGCATGCATAAAGCAGATCATAAGCACCTTCCTCAAACTTCGAGCATTCTAGTTCTGTTCCTCTCTCTTCTTATGCTGAATTCTTCTTTTACCTGCTCATGGCAGTGTAAGATCATACTATATGGAAGCAGACTTTGATATCTATTCCCTTCCCTTCCCCTCACCCAAATTCATCAGCTCTTCTTCAGCTAAACAATTATCTACAGGATATCCACTTGATGCTAACAATTACTCTGTGGATGAACTATAATATTCCTATTTCTATTTCGAGTTGCAATCTTTTGGAAAGGCAACATGGGATTCCACAGAATTGCCAGCTCTAGATAATATGGGGGAAAAAAAAATGCACATTATTGGGAAAATAAGAGCCAAAGATACCAGAGGGTGAAAAGAGCTACCGATTACACCTTTGATCTGGCGTGGTGACAAGACTTTCACTTGGCTGCAGGTTGGAGTTCCATGCAAGCGGATGATGGATACAATAACTGTGAAATGTGGTCACTGCAACCATCTCTCCTTTCTCGGCCCCAGACCCATTGTGCAGTCCCTTACTCCCACTAATCATCATCTCATAGGCCTTCAGGTTCACTTCTTCTCTATTAAATTTCTTGTGCTTAGACTAATGTGACAAGATGATGCGTACCGAACAATATATTTGTGATGCGTTATAAATTGAACAATATTTTAGGATCCATTGCAATCTTGTCTGTCTGCTTCCTTCCATCTCTTTTTCTGCTTGGTTTGATTCTTTTTCTTTCGGGAAAAGGCAGTGATATTTTAGGCACTTTATCTTGTATGACGATGTTCGTTATCTTGATTAGGGTCCTTGCACTGACTGCCTGAGAGGACAACCTTCACCACCATCATCAACAACTTCAATTGAGCAAATGATCCAAAGCCCACAATTTGTCATGAAACGTAAAGATTCTCTCTTCTTTTTTTTTCCCTTCATGTTTAGTGTTTTTCTTCTTTTTTTTTCTGAGGAAATATTGATTCCTTCAATTGTTGATGGCAGCTCCCGAGAAGAAGCACAGAATGCCTTCTGCTTATAATCGCTTCATGAAGTAAGAATCAGATACGATATCTTCATACGAGTGCTGATGTATTTTCTTTGTTGCATCTCATGAATGAGCATATCATCAGATTTGATCTGGTGTAAACATCACCAGCCAAATCCTCATATGTTCTCGTAGCAAAACGGCAGACTCCCTAAAGACATTCTCAACCTAACATCAGACACTTTCCACCATCCTTCACACAGATAATGTAGCAAAGTCCTCTTTTCTCGATGCTGCTCGAAAGAGCACAGGAAACCTTTTTTGCAAAAATTTATAGCATTTTCTTTTTTCCTTATGAACCTTTACTAATTTAACCTTGCACCTTTACATTTCATCACATCGATCTTCCTCTGAGATTAATTCTGCATATACAATTTCTTTGCTTTGTACCTTATGATACGTATCATATCCTACTGGGGCAACTTCATTTGATGCATCTGAAACACCAAAGATGGAGTAAATGTGACTCAGATACTAAAATGGTTCTGCCAATAGATCCCTTGTACAACTTCATGCTGTGTGCTTCCTCTTGACCTTTTCCTTTATAAATGAAGCATGTTAGTCAATAGTCTTTACTCTCGTTACTTACAAGTCAGATGTTCAAGACACACAACAACATAATAGAGTAGAAATATTTATGTATGTGGAGAGATTAAAAATTGAACTAAAAAGAATTGTCCTATATGCTAAATATTGATAGAGTCAAATGACATATATTGAGTTTGGCCTACAATCTAATGGCTTAAACTTTTGGGTTGAATTAGAAACTATCCTGATATATATTAACCCACATCAATTTGACTTAGAATCATTATTAATGAATTTCTAGTGATGATCTTAAGCTCCTAGAATAGGGGTCTAGAGAGGATCAATATACATAATCTTACACCTACAAGCACATAAAGACATCAATCATTAGTAATGGAAAAATATTAGGAAGCGTTGTGTAGTGTTTAAACCAAGTAGATGCCTTTATAAGTTGTTATACAGAAGATAGTACAACACATTATGTTGCAGCATTGTGTATGATTGGAACTGCAGTCATGAACTGGCTACAGCTTGCTCTTGAACTCGATTATATTGTTGCTGGAGGATAAATCACATAACTCAAGAACCATATCATGACAGGGAGGAAATACAACGAATCAAGGCAGCTAAACCTGATATTCCTCACCGGGAAGCATTTAGCATGGCTGCAAAGAATGTAAGTTATCACACAATCAACTTGTTTCTGAAGGCAATACTAATGTCAGTATCTTGCATGCTTCTTGTCACATGAACTGAAGTGGGCTAAGTGTGATCCTCGTTGCTCGTCGACTATTGTTTCTCCTTCTGATACCAATGAACTGGCTCCCGTTCCAGATTCGGTAAAGAGAAAATAACTTTCATTTTTCACCATTAGAAGTGGTTTGTGTAGTTGAGTATTCGTGCCGTCTTGTCTTGATGACACAGGAAAGAAGCAGTTGCTCTAGAATGGAAAGCTCAAGTGTTTGCAAGCAATTGGAAAAGAAGGATTAGGTTCCGAAACAACATATGGAGCTCTTCCTCTTTCCTAGTGATGCAATTATGGTGTTAATTTTTGTTGGATCTTGTCTTAGATCTCTCTATAGTGAAACATCTTTAAATCTGTACTATTTCCCAGTTATGATCCATGTGTCCTATGGATGCACTGCAGATGAAGAGGAAGTGATCCATACATGTTGCTCAGATGTATGAATTGCTAAGATTTAAACCCAAGTATTGAGTGCCTCGTTAGAAATGTTTTAAAGTAAGAAGACATCCCTTGCTACTTGGATGATAAAACTCCAAACAGATCGATCGAAGTAGACAAGTTTTGATCTAAGAAGAAGGATTTGGAGCCCGTCAAATATATATTTTTGCAATCTGATTTTTATTGATTCCATGAGTTCAGTGTTACCTGCTCACCACCATCACTAGTATTTGACAATGCTTGGCAAGACAAAAATGACGAAACAGGATAAAGGATTTTTCTGCAGGGATGTACTCATTTATCTTTTGTGGACAAAGCTTGCACTTCAAAGATTAATAAACATGAACATCTGCACATAAATTGAGTACAAAAAGTAGCTGAGAAAGTAGCATTTCATACTAAGTTCATTGTTTCAGTCGGTGACATTTCAAGGTTCATTCTCTTCTGACATCAAATTCCTCTGTAAGAAAACTTGTACACATGAAGAAGAAAAGACATCCAATACTATACTCTGAAGTCTGTAGCCAAAGATGGTCGATATACCTCACTGTCCTCTCATGTTTAACTGGGTGCAACATTCTAAGTTGTTTTGGATGCCATCTATATGTTTGTCATTGATCCAATAATGCAGCCATAAGGCGATCCTCTTCTCTATTCCATTTTCTTATATTTTTTCTCAAAACCCTAATGTTATTTGATCATTCTTTTGGAATTTCATTTTCTGAAAATAAGTTATAGTTAAAAATTTCCCATCTTAGTTTATGATATGCAAGTCGAACACCTACGGAACAGTATGAAACTGCAAACAGATTACATACCTTTCTTTCTTATAATAAATAGAGTACATATAGCCGATCGACAGAGCTTTGTTTGCTCATATAATATATACTTATGAATATTGTTTCAAATTGCTAATATCATTTCCAGTTAGAAAGCGTGTGTGAAGATTAAATTTATTTGGATGCCATCTTTTACATTCAATTCCAACAAAACTATCACTATATATATATATATATATATATATATATATATATATTGTGCTTCTTCTTCCAAGGATGATATGGGTAGAGTATTGAGAAGACCTTTTCTTAAAATAAGAGGACTTTTCCCTAAGAACTTAAGTTGCAATTTCTCTTTCTAAAAATAGATTAATCATGAAGATGGATTTTGATCCCAAGATCTATCTTATGCTTGGGTTGCAAGGTGGAACCAAATGCCTCTATGCTCAAAACTAAGCACTAATTTTAGAGGATTGCAATTAAGATTCTGGCCAATCTTTCATGAAGACATCATAATTTTGACTTGAGCTCTACAACCTAATATGGATGAAATTAATTAATGGTAACATGCATGGAACAAAACCATTGAAGACTTGGGTTATCATTATCCCTCAATCACTAGATGTGATTTTGCTTTTCCAGAGATGGGGGATTCACATAGTTTGTAAAACTAGTTAGACAAATGTTCTTATATATGCATGCATAATTAAAAAAAAAAAAACAAAGAATGACAATACATCATGCATTAGTATGGACAGCAGTTTATGCTACTGAATTAAAGCATCCATGCCAGATTGATTATCTTATCCAAGACTTAGAATTTGTTTGCTTGACTATAAGAATAAAAGGAATCGTTTCATGTTAGTCAATAGTGACTACATTATTTATGCCATCTCTTTGCTTCCTTTAAATGACTTTTTATTTTTTCACACAGCTCTTATAGTTTTTTAAGTTAGTCGATTGATTACTTTTTATTAATTTTTAATCTAAAATAAATTATTCTAAAATTATTTATAAACCTAGATGGTTCTCCATCATCCAAACAATAAAAATATAGCAATTACAACCACTAAACCTAACATGAACTAATATGTTGGAACACCTGAACTCAGAATTCTCAATGTTATGTCACTGACAAACTGACTCTATTGCACAAAATACACATGCAAAGATGAAAGTGGTAACACATTGTTCTTCTTGACAATGCTGAGGAAAACACTAATTCTAATGTCCATTTTGTTATCTTTTTGGTCTATCTTTTGTTGCTGAGGAAAACAGTAATTCTAAGGGAACCACTTCCTCCTTTCTTGGAGAAAAACAAAGTGCATGGTAATATTCTAGTGCATGAATAAAATCAAATTTTGAATTTTAGATGACTAAATCACTTTCAAAGGAAAAAGTGACCACAACTGCCAAACACAAACTATACTGTCACAATAAATTATGGGACAGCTTCCCTTGAATGTTGCAGCAATGTACTCCTTGATGGATTTGATATTAATTAGGCAAAAGCCAAGTGTCATCAACCTGTCCTCCAAACCGTCACTTCCCATATCAGTGAGAAACGAGACATGTCCCGAGTAGAACTCGCTCGGTTTAAGGCTTACCTACAATTAGGTGGAGCAAATATGTCTTCTGAAAGCTTTTTTTGCCTGCTATGAGCCAATGACAATGATCGACGTGGAAATAAAATGATTTCCACAGTATAATCTACTTGCTTTGAACTTACTTTCCCTGTCACTTGTCCCTCACCACAACATTTAGTTACTTTCACAGAAGAACATCATTATGGTGCATGTCCCCCATAAAATAGACTTTCGATTAATTTGGTGGGTCATGGATGCTTCCACCTATTTACTTTGGCTCAAAGTTGGGCAAGTATCATATGCTGCATATCTTGGACTTTGAAGAACTTTGTATGCAAAATAGTTCTTGGCTTGAAACCATACTGATCTGATCATGTTGTTAATGGAGAAAGATTCCATGTCCTTTTCCCCCGAGAAAGAGAATTCTTTCATTCTTCAGAGTTCAAAAAAAGAACCATGTTTGAGATATGTGTTGGCTTTCTTGATCTCTTTGTCACATTTTCTTAGCTAATGATGCAAACAATTTTAAGCTAATAATGACCATATTAATGACAGTAACAACAACAATAATGTTGACAACAATGGTTCTAATTACCAGCCCAATAATTATTTGAAACCTATCAATTAAGCTGGTTTTCAATTTCTTAATTTGTTTTGTTTTGACCAGAATTTGATCAGGAAAATAAGGGATTGAAAATTTGCATGGTCTCATTCCTTCAAATTTGGGTTCCTTCTACAAACCAGCTGCTTCTGTGTGTGCTCTCATTGATGAACTGTTTGTAGTTCATCAATTCACCACTCTGCTTCTGTGTGTGCTCACTTTAGTCTACCTGTATGAATGCAACACTTGTTATCATAAATAGCCACCAACTCTGACCGTCTATAATTCATTATCTGTCCCCTTATTGAAGAATCCACATTGTGTTTTTTCTGTGTTTTCATCATGCCAATAGATTTGGCAATATATCTCATCAGATGTGAGTGATGCAGTGCCTCTGCATATAGCTGCAGCACATATGCTTTTTATAAATGAAACAGATCTGGATTATCTCGTAGGCTTATTAAGCTAAATGAACATATCAATCACATTACAAACTTTCCTTTGGAATTGGGACAAATGAGTATTCAACAACTGCTACTTTCCTTGGGAAGTGGGACAATGTTTGTGTCGTGTGCATGCAGCAGGTTCATGGCTTGAACATTGAAGCTCGTGACATCAAGCTCACCAAATACGGGATTTCAACAGCAGTCATAAAAACATTGAGCTGGTGTTGGAAATTCTTTGTCAAATCCATGAGACATCTTGGGAAGAACTTTCTTTCACTATAGGGAGAGATGAGTCTGCTGATGTTTTCACTATTCTTATTTGTGTGAGGATGAATCTGATTCCCAAAATCATATTTTCTTTCAATTTCCATTTGCTAAGCGGTCTGGTCCATCTATCAGAAGAAATTTGACCTCCAATTTCGATTTTTCAACGAGTGAAATCGAGGCTTTTGGCTTAAGCAAGGAAGCAATCTTCATAAATAGGGGGCAAGAACTCTTAAGAGCCTCGCTTATAGCTTCTGATTGTTATGGACGGCCAGATTTCTCCTGAGGGGCCTAGTGGGGAATTAGATTCTATCCTAGTGAAATGGAATAGGCCATCCCCTCGAATTGAACACTGAGAGGAGGGAGGGGGGGGGGGGGGCTGCTGTCTCTTCTTCTAAACAGGTTGGAGGAGCAGGCTTTGTCGTAAGAGATGATCAAAGTAGATGTTTAAGCGCTAGGAGCAAGTTTATTACTGAAGGAAACTACAGATTAAATAAGATGAAGGCAGTAAAAGAGGGGATTAATGCTACGTAGGGAAGAAGGACTTCAGAAGTTGCATAGAAGTGGATGCTCAAGGCTTGGTTCCGATCCTTACCAAGCAGGAACAGCCTCCTTTGTTTTTGACTATGTTAGTAATGTATTCTGGCATTAGAATCTTTTCAACAAGTATCTATTACCCATGTTTTTAGAGAAGTCAACAACTGTTCTCACTAGTTAGCTTCTATGGCCAAGCTTTGGAAACTTGACTTTATGTGGAAGCTAGGTTTTCCTCCTGAGTTCCTTGAGGCTTTGAGCTCTGATGAGCAGAGCACAGATTATACCAGGGTGCTTTTAAGTAATATAGCAATGCTTTTTGTTCTTGTCAAAAAAAAAGAAAAACAGAAAGAAACATGGACATTTACTTTGTTTCCTGGGAATCATCTGAGCAGATGAGAAGTGAGATGATTGTGTTTCTGAGATGTAGAATCTTAGATGTGACCAAGGGTACATGTAACTAGCAATTATCATTAAAAGGAATACTTTAGGATGCTGAAACTTGAAGAAAATTCTTGTGCTTTTCAACAAATAGGGTGCATCATTTCACATATTTGCAAGCCAAAGACAGAAATCTGGTTATGAGAGACCATCTCCCATGTAAGAGGAAACATGATTTGACAAAATCAGATGTAATATATTTATTTATGCTGATTCAACGAAAGGCAACATTCCCCAGATCATAGTTCTTCAGCTCAAACAGTTCAGAGCTGGATTCACTCCCTCCCCGATCCTCCTCTTCTGTCCTCCTGAACCACTTGTGTTGCTTCTTCATGAACTCTTCACTCCACAATGCTTCTTTGTCAAGAAGCCGATTACCAGCTTTACTAGTTAGCCATTTGTTCTCAGGATAACCATCCATGGATTTAGCTCTCTCAACCAGCCAATCCTCATCTATTACCCTCTTATCGTACCCAAGTTCTCTCTGTGAGCAGAAAGGAGCATATTTCTGGTGCCCACTAGACTTGCTATTGCAGCAACGCTCCGTGGAACACAGGATGCTGGAGTCATTTCTCTTCATGCGCTGGGAGTAGTTGATGCTACCTTTTCTCCTCCCTGCATGCATCTTCTCAAAACTTGCGTCCTCCTCTGACTCAGTGGGGTTGAGAGCCCTTGATTTCTTCCTGTAGATGGCTTGCTTGATGAAAGAGTTGAGGAAGCTAGCTAACCTACGACCGGCCGAGCTGGGCTGTCTGCTCTTCTTGTCATTGCGTTGGTTCTCAACCTTTTTGGACTGCTGTGGAAGTCTGGTGGACCTTGCAAGTGTGTCCAAACTCCTATCTCCTCCCCAGCTGATCAGTCTCTCTTCTCTCATGGATCTCTGAAGGCCGAGGCCTGCGCCATCGATTCCGCCGGAGAAGTACCATGTTGCCTCGAAGACGTCGATCTCGTCGGAGTCAGCTTGGCTATAACCCTTCGACATCACTGAGGGGAAGGACTGGGAGGAAGAGGACATGGAAATCAAGTGCATACCTTGCATGGGATATTGCAGGTTTCATCTGAAGTGATGAACCCTCTTTTTAACTACAGGACCATGAGAGAAGAGGTGCTTCCACTTGGTGGCATCGATGCTGATGGATGGCCCATGCAGTGGCAGGAAGGGGACAAAGAGTAATATTCTAATGCGGAATAAGCGGAGTAAGATTATTTTCAAATAATAAGTTACCCATTTATTATTTTTATTTATCTCATATTATTAATGTTTTATATTTTATGTTTCTTTCAATAGTTTCAGTTAGTTAATTTTAAAGGCTTATAAATAAAGGTCTCCTCTAATTATATGAAATCATAAAAAAAAAGATAAGTCGGGCTCTTGTTGATAGCATAATATTTTTATGATTAAAAAAATTAAGAAGCATACTCTCCGCTTACCATATAGCCCATCAAGATAATTTACTAAATATCCACACTCATCATGTAGATCTTGTGTATCAGAAACTTAATTTACTAAATATAACTCTATAGCCCATCAAGATAAGGTTTAGTGGTAATAATGACGATAACAACAATAGTGTTATCAGCGATGACAGTGACAAATTTGATAGTGACGACTTTCATGATAGAAGTAATAGCAATAACCTAACAGTAATAATCGGGAATGCCAGTCCTATGGGCAACGTTGGAAGCATGAGGATGACTCGAGAACTTCAAGAGATTCACGACATGCTCACTAACTTGGGTTTAAGCACCAACAGAGTTCATGATGATAGTAGGATCAACCATGACAAAGTTGATGCTTATGGCTAGTCTAATCGTCAACATGGGCTTGCAATCCAACGTAGGCAACCAGCTTATTAAGATGAGTTAGACGAAGAAGGAATTATGGACTATCACAAAACTAATCAAAGAAGAGGTACAGGTGTAACTCAACCTCAACACTTCAACTGACATACTATTTGTCCATAACAACTAATGGTATATAACGATGATTTAGAAAATGATAGTGAAAGATACGAAAGATATTAAGCACCACTCAAACGAAATAGGCTATTTGAAGATTATCGCCTTAAAGCAAACCTCCCTAGTTTTAATGACCACCTCAGCATTGAAGATTTACTTGATTAGAGTTATGAAATAGAGAACTTCTTTGAGGTAATAGCATTGAAGATTTTCTTGATTAGAGTTATGAAATAGAAAACTTCTTTAAGGTAATAGATGTTCCTAATCACAAACAAGTCAAGTTTGTTATATACTAATTGAAAGGAGGTGTAGCAGCTTGGTGGGATACATTGCAAAATAACAAAAGAGGATAAGGAAAGACACCAATATAGACATCACAAAAGATGAAGCAACTTCTCAAAGAAAGATTCTTATCCCTAGACTATGAATAACTATTGTTCAAATAATATCAAAACTATATCCAAGGCACTCATCTATAATCGAGTATACCGATGAATTCTTATGCCTTTCAACTAGATATAACTTATTAAAGTCAAAAGACCAACAAACAACAGGGTATGTTAATAGACTGGATTTTAAAATTCAAGATAAAATATCTTTAACTCCAATATAAATAGTAGATAAAGCTCACAATATGACATTAAAGGTTGAAACGTTGTTGACTCGACCTCCAATTACTACCCGACAAATCTATACTATGACAACACCACCTATTATTGTGAAAGAGAAACAAGTTGTGACTAAGTCAATAAAATCTACAAATCAAGACATAAATATCAGAAGAACAATAATGCAAGCTAAGTATATTCTAACTATTATAAACAATTCATATGCTCGACCCTGATTGGAAAGTATTTCAAATATGAAAACTTGTTCCAACAAGTGTCATACTCATAAGATTATTAATCCTACATATTATAAAATTGACTTGGAAGAAAAAAAGAGATACCTAAGATGATACGATTGATGATATTGATAATATTGAAATAATAGAGGAAGAAGGGAACATGTTGTATATGTTATAAAAAGATTATTACTCATCTCAAGGTAAGAAGATCCATCTCAATGTAAGAAAATCTTCCATTTTCAATACAATGTTAATAACAAAGTCTGTGCATTGATTATAGACAATGGAAGCTATGATAATATTATATCCAAATCACTGGTGATGTACTTTAAATTATAGGCAGAAGCTCATCCAACACCATACAAGCTACGGTGAATTAAAGAAGACTCAACTGTCACTGTAACTGAGATTTGTAGAGTTTCTCTTTTACTTGGGAAAAGCTATGAGAAGGAAGTTATATGTGAGGTAGTTGACATATAAGTGCCATTGCTAATTGGTAGGCTATGGTAGTATGATGTGAATACAACTCATCTTGGAAGAAATAATATTTATGTATTTTGATAGAATGGAAAGAAAATTACCATTCTATTGATTAACAAAAAGGGAGATAAATATAACACTTCTAAAGTGGAGGGGAAGTCTTTTTTATCAAATCTAACTCTAGGCAGAAATTTATTGCTAGTTCTAAAAAAACAAGAATATAGTATGCTCTTATTATAAAAGAAGAAAAGTCATCTATAGTAAAGATTCAAATAAACTAAGATATATTAGAAGAATTGAAAGAGATTACCCCTAAAGTGTTACTAGATGAACTTTCACCCATGAGAGATATTTAATGCTAAACTGATTTGGCTCCGGGAGCAACTCTATTAAATTTATTTCTCTAGTAGATGAACCCAAAAGGGAGTGAGAGATATTAAGGGAGAAAGTAGAAGATTTGATATGAACATGAAATATTCGAGAAAGTATGAACTTGATGACGTTGTTACATAAAAAAGCATAGGAGAGAGAATGTGTTCAAGGAAGGATATGATGATGTTGTTACATAAAAAAGATTTCTTATAGGCACTTAGTTTTAAATAAAATTAATAATAATGCCTATATAATTAATTTATTAGATGATTAGAGGATTGTTAGGATCAAGAACACTAAGAGGGGGGGGTGGATTAGTACAGCGAAAAACTTTTGACGATTTAAAACGACGTTCGTACGATGAAATCGTTTCCGACGTAAAACCGTTTTCGGAAACTTAACTTGAAAGAGAGTTCGTAAAGGAGTGCAGCAAAAGTAATGAGGAAGCAAAGCACATATGGAGGTTTGCAGTAAGGTAAGCAGCAAGAATAAATGCAAACCAGAGAGCACCGCAATTTTAGAGTGGTTCGGTTAATCTTGACCTACATCCACTTTTGGCTTCCTCCTCCGATGAGGTCACCAATGTCCACTAGAGGCTTTCCTTCAATAGGTGAAGGCCAACCACCCTTTTATAATTTCACTCATTTTGACGGGCTTAGGAGACAACCCTTATAGAATTTTCACTCATCTCTTGAATGATCGAAACTTAGAAGAAAAGAGGGAGAACTTTTAGCTTATACAACACTTTTAAGTTCTAAAAATCACAGATTAAGATTAGATTTTCGGTGCCCTTTCATGCAGGAAAGGGTGGGGTTTATATAGGCCCCAAACTGGTTTGAATTTGGAGCTCAAAAATATTATCTCCTAGATTTTCGGGGTCCTGGCGGTACTACCGCCATAACTGGGTGGTACTACCTCTCGAAGACCGAGCTCAAGAGGTACCACTGCTTGACAGGGGTGGTACCACCGCCTAGTCTCTCTCGGAGACTGAGCCCAGGCAATACCACCGCTTGACAGGGGCAGTATCACTACTTGACAAGGGCGGTACCACCGCCCAGTCTCGCTCGGAGACTAAGCCTAGGCGGTACCACCGCCTGACCTAGGCGGTTGCACCACCAGCCAAGAAATCTGGGTCCGAATGGGCTGATCCATTCGGCCCAATTTGGGTCTGTCAAGGGCCCAATTGCCCACAGATTAAGTTAATGAGATCACCTCGCATTCCTAGCTTAATCTACATGCTGACTATGATATTTCTTAAGACATTTACTGCAACTTGCTCTGGTGTCTTAGCACTTATGCCCTTCTATCAGGATTGCATTCTTATCGGTGCCGCTCTTTAGCTCGCTGACGCCCAGTATAAAGGACTTGGTTATAACGAGCCAATTCTATCAAGTAGGGAAGTGAGAATGAAAGTTGTAAGTAACAGAATGCAACTGCTAAGTAAGCAGAAGGGAAGCCCTAAGTTATTAGTAAGCCTACAACTAGTTATGAGGAAGCCCACATATTGTCCGTGTCAATCGCTTCTTCTAGCGAGCTTCCGGCGAACTTCTGGCGAACATCCGACAAACCCTCGGCGATGCTCCGGCGGACTTCCGGCAAACTCCTGGACTTGCGACGATCCACTTAGCAAGTTCCGATAAGCTTCTTTGGCAAACTCCTGGACTTCTCGGATTTATTCCCGTAGAACCTCCGACGAACGTCCGGACTTCCGTCGAACTCTCGAACCCCCAATGTGATCATGGTCTTAACTCCGGTGCAACTCCTGTTACATGTCTTACTTCCATCGTAGTTAATCCTGCACTTATCTCAACATATGAATTAGATAACAAATGACAATTGACTTCATCATCAAAATCCTAGATTCAACAATCTCTCCCTTTTTTATGATGACAATCAATTGATAACGGAGTTAACCTTAACTCCCTCTATCTATATGCCATACTTGAGATAAGTCATTCTTGAATTCAAAGCCTTTAAATTCAAGAGACATATTGATAAGTTAAGATCATTTAACCTTATCAATACTCCCATCATAATTCTTATCATGATGTATTTCTCCGAAAATGATGTCAAGGCTTGACATCCATTTTCAGGTTTTACATTTCAAATGTGAAAGATAGTAATCATAGCAATTCATCATATGGTAAGATATCAACATGTAAAACTGCGATGTAAGTTCTTGATATCTTAACATAATATAAACGTTTCAAGTGTTTAGCAATCATAGCATTTCATCACATGACAAGATATCAATTTGTAGAATTGCGATGTATGCTCTAGATATCTTAACATAGTGCAAATATGGCAATAACATAGTGCAAATATGACATAGTGCAAATATGACAATCATAGTAATTCTATCACCAATTTATCATATATTTCGATGGAAGCTTTTGATATCTTAACATAATTCAAATTCAAATATGGCACTTATAGCATCAATTTATATAGCATTAAATTCAAATATGGCACTCATAGCATCAATTCATATATTTCTCATTCAAATATGACACTCATAGTATCAATTCATATATTTCTCCTCCTTTGTCATCAACAAAAAGAAGAATGATATTAGCAAATTTTAACTAGGGTTATGTCATTTTTCAATAATGAGTGATAGAATACCAATTATACAAACATCTCAAGGAAAACATGACATGGAGATGACTTTTATTGCTTCTTTATCTTTATTTGTTATTATCTTTCTGTATGAAGGAGGAAAGCCATTTGTGAGCTTACTCGAATGAAGTTAAAATTGATAAGATATTAAAGCACACTTTATTTTTATAAGAATCAAGATATGTGTGTGAATTAAATTCTTGCACGTAAAACTATTTCTCAAAAGATATAAGAAGGAATCGTCAAATCCATTTCTCGAAAGATATTTTTCACATGATAAGTCTACGAGAGATGTATTTGTTAGTTGATTCCATATGTCAAAAATCAATGATGTGAATCCAAAACTCGATATGACATATGTTTATTAAGTCTGAAAGAGAATAATGTATTGAGAAAATCCGATTGTTAGGATCAAGAAGATCCAAAAATGAAATTTAACACTTTCATGCATTCGGACAAGGTTTTGCTATAGATTTTCAAATTCAAAAATAAAGATAAAATATGCTTATTATCATGAAAATTTTTATATCCAAAACACATAATTTTCAATATGTAATTAAGACATGTAATTGTGTAAAATCATCATGGTAATTAAGTGATTTGATCATTAAATCAAAAAAGTCCAAAGAATAATCTTAACAAGTTCATGCATTCGGACATATTAACATTCCTAATTCTCTTCTAATGAAATCAAATTGTTCTTCACTTAGAGGTTTTGTAAAAATATCAGCTAGTTGATGTTTAGTATCAATGAACTCTATGATTACATCATGATTAGTGACATGATCTCATATAAAGTGATGTCTAATATCAATATGTTTTATTCTTGAGTGTTGAATGAGATTCTTTGTTAAACATATTGTACTTGTGTTATCACATTTAATGAGAATGTTTTTAAGATGAACTTTATAATCTTCTAAGGTATTTTTTATCTACACAACTTGTGCACAGCATGCACTAGCTGCAATATACTCAACTTCGGTTGTTGATAGTGTAACCGAGTTTGTTTCTCAGATGACCAGGAAACAAGGGAATGTCCCAAAAATTGACATGTTCCTGATGTGCTTTTTCTATCTAGTCTACACCTAGCAAAATCCGCATCAGTATAAACAATTAACTTAAAATTCTCGGATTTTGGATACCATAATCCTAGATTTATGGTACCTTTAAGATATCTAAGTATTCTTTTAATTACTATGCAATGAGATATCTTAGGGTTTGATTGAAACCTAGCACAAAGTCCTACACTGAATATGATATCTGGTCTGGTTGTAGTGAGGTAAAGTAAACTTCCTATCATACCCCTATAAGTTTTTTGATCGAAGCTTTCTCCGCTTTCATCAACTTCTAACTTAGTGGAGGTGCTTATAGGAGTGTTAATAGCTTTTGAGCTATCCATATTAAATCTTTTCAGTAGATCTAAAACATATTTAGTTTGACTAATAAAGATGTCATTGCTTAGTTGCTTAATTTGTAAGCCTAAGAAAAAGGTTAATTCTCCCATCAAACTTATTTCAAATTCGAGACTCATGGTTTTAGCAAAAGATTCACAAAGAGATTCATTCGTAGAACCGAAGATAATATCATCAACATAAATCTGAATAATGAGAAAATTATTTTTAAAATTCTTGATAAACAATGTAGTATCGACCTTACCTTTTGTGAAATTATTTTCAATAAGAAAAGTACTAAGTCTCTCATACCAAGCCTTTGATGAAATCATAAAACCCTTTTCATTTTGAACAAGTTTACAAAACTTGGTAAAATATCTAAAGTATTCATTTTTGTGTTTCAAGAAATAAGTCCATATGTATCTACTATAGTCATCTACAATGACGAAGGCGTATTTGCTACCTTCTAGGCTTGATGTAGAGATTGGTCCGAACAAGTCTATATGTATTAATTGTAATGGTCTAGAGGTGCTTATTTGATTCTTAGATTTGAAACTACCATTAATTTGTTTTCCTAATTGACAAGCATCACACACATTATTTTTGATGAACTTGATATGAGGAATTCCTTGTACAAGTTCTTTGTATGATATTTGAGTGATTAGTTTCATGCTAGCATGACCTAATCTCCTATGCCAAAGCCAAGCATTCTCATTCAAAACCGAGAAACACATTTCATTGCAAAGATCATTGATGTCAATGGTGTATACGTTATTATGTTTTAATGCAATCATAGATGTGTTTTTATATGGTTTTTCAATGATGCAAGCATTAGATTCGAATTTGACGATATATCCTTTATCACATAATTGACTAATGCTCAAGAGGTTATATTTTAAACCATCAACTAACAAAACATAAGTTGGATTTGTTATCTATGGTTCCTTTGCCAATGATTTTACCCTTGTTGTTGTCTCCGAAGGTGACATAGCCTTCGTTTATGCTAGTGAGCTTAGAGAATTGAGATGGATCTCCAGTCATATGCCTTGAGCATCCATTATTAAGGTACCATCTCTTGCTCCTAGCTTGTGATGGTGTATGTCTCTATAAGAAAGGATAATTTTTAGGTACCCATTTATTTTTGGGTGCCTCAAAAACTGATCTACATTGTTTATTATGTTGCATAGAGTTTATCATGATTCCTTTAGGAACCCAAATCAGTTTGTTCGGGCTAATTTTCTTGAATGGACAATGATACGTTTTATGTCTATGTTTGCAACAAAAGTTACATTTGCTTTGGTGCCGAACATGAAAGATAGGGCCTTTTATGAAGGTGGTTGGATTTTGGTGAGGACTTCTCACAAATCCGATTCCACTTCTTTTGGGAACGTGACCCTTATTTGTAAGGATCATGTTCAAAGACTTGCTACTAACCTCGAATTTCTTCAAAGTGTCCTTAAGTAGCAAGTTCTCTTTTTGGAGAGTTTCTATATCATGACATTTTATACATGGAGCTAAACTATCATAATATTCAGTTTTTAATTTATCAAAATTACTAATAAGACTATCATGCTCCTTTTTTAATAATTTATATTTTCTACTAATTGTTTTACATTCATCAAATAAGTCATGGAAGGCATTTAATAATTCATCAAATGATAAATCTATATCAATTAAATTTGTTATCTCCTCTTCGATGGTCATTAGGGCATAATGAGCAACTTGCTCGGTGTTGGACTCATCTTCTTCGGACGCACTTGAGTCATCCCACGTTGCTTTGAGCGCATTCTTCTTTGATGTTCTCTTCTTGGCTTAGGGACAATCACTTTTGTAGTGTCCTGGCTTTTTGCACTCGTAGCAAATAACTTGGTCATTTTTGGGTTCAAATTTATTTTTTGTGTCATTTTTAAACTTGTTTCTCTTAATGAATTTTTTGAATTTTCTTGTTAGAAGTGTCAAGTCATCGTCACAGTCCTCATCGCTTGACTTTTCTCTCGAGTGGTCATCTAAAGTTCTAAGTGTCATATCCTTCCTATTCATTGGAAGGATGTCTTCTTGCTCTTCATGAGTCTTGCAAGTCATTTCATAGGTCATTAATGACCCGATTAGTTCTTCAAGAGGGAAGTTGTTTAAATCTTTAGCCTCTTGAATAGCAGTGACTTTAGGGTCCCAACTCTTAGGAAGGGATCTTAGAATCTTATTTACGAGCTCAAAATCTAAAAAACTTTTGCCGAGTCCTTTTAGACCATTGACGACATCCATGAAACGGGTGTACATGTCGCCAATAGCCTCGCTCGGTTTCATTTGGAAAAGTTCAAAAGAATGTATCAAAAGATTGATTTTTGACTCTTTCACTCTACTTGTGCCTTTGTGAGTTACTTTGAGTGTATGCCAAATATCAAACGTGGTTTCACAAACTGAAATATGATTGAACTCATTTTTATCAAGCGCACAAAATAAGGCATTCATAGCCTTTGCATTAAGAGTGAAAGTCTTCTTCTCCAATTCATTTCAAACGATTATCGGAAGAGAAGACTTCAAAAATCCATTTTTGACAAGATTCCAAAGTTCAAAATCCACTGAAATAAGGAAGATCCTCATTCAGATCTTCCAATAGGTGTAGTTTATCCCATTGAACATGGGTGGACGTGTAATAGAGTGGCCCTCTTGGTTTCCGGCATATGCTATATCTCTTGGGTTTTAATCCATTTGAGAGTTAACCTCGCTCTGATACCAAGTATTAGGATCAAGAGCACTAAGAGGGGGGGGGGGGGTGAATTAGTGTAGCAGAAAACTTTCGACGATTTAAAACGACGTTCGTACGATGAAATTGTTTCCGATGTAAAACCATTTTCGGAAACTTAACTTGAAAGCGAGTTCGTAAAGGAGTGCAGCAAAAGTAATGAGGAAGTAAAGCACATATAAAGGTTTGCAGTAAGGTAAGCAACAAGAATAAATGCAAACCACTTTTAGAGTGGTTCGGTCAATCTTGACCAACATTCACTTTTGGCTTCCTCCTCCGACGAGGCCACTAATGTCCTCTAGAGGCCTTCCTTCAATAGGCGAAGGCCAACCACCCTTTTACAATTTCACTCCTTTTGATAGGCTTAGGAGACAACCCTTATTGAATTTTCACTCCTTTCTTGAATGATCGAAACTTGGGAGAAAAGAGGGAGGAGAACTTTTAGCTTATACAATACTTTTGAGCTCTAAAAATCATAGAGTAAGATTGGATTTTCGGTGCCCTTTCATGCAGGAAAGGGTGGGGGTTTATATAAGCCCCAAACTGGTTTGAATTTGGAGCTCAAAAATGTCATATCTCGGATTTTCGGGGTCCTAACGGTACTACCACCATAACTGGGTGGTACTACCTCTCGGAGACTGAGCTTAGGCGGTACCACTGCCCAGTCTCACTCGGAGACTGAGCCCAGGCGGTACCACCACTTGACAGGGGCGGTACTACCTCCCAATCTTGCTCGGAGACTAAGCCCAAGCGGTACCATCGCCTGACCTAGGTGGATGCACCGTCGGCCAGGAAATCTGGGTCCGAATGGGCTGATCCATTCGGTCAAATTTGAGTCTGTAAAGGGCCCAATTGCCCCAAATTAAGTTAATGGGATCACCTCCCATTCCTAGCTTAATTTATATGCTAACTACGATATTTCTTAAGACATTTACTGTAACTTGCTCCGGTGCATCAATCGCTTCTTCCGGCAAGCTTCCGGCGAACTTTCGGCAAACATCCGACGAACCCTTGGCGATGCTCCGACGGACTTCCGGCAAACTCCTGGACTTGCGATGATCCACTTGGCAAGTTCCGTTGAGCTTCTTTGGCAAACTCATGGACTTCTCAGATTTGTTCCCGCAGAACCTCCGACGAACATCCAGACTTCCGTCGAACTCTCGAACCCCCAACGTGATCATGGTCTTGACTCCAGCGCAACTCCTGCTGCATGTCTTACTTCCATCGTAATTAATTATGTACACTTATCTCAACA
This sequence comes from Musa acuminata AAA Group, assembly GCF_036884655.1. Taxonomy (NCBI): domain Eukaryota; kingdom Viridiplantae; phylum Streptophyta; class Magnoliopsida; order Zingiberales; family Musaceae; genus Musa; species Musa acuminata. Next base: position 36,929,823 of record NC_088332.1, on the reverse strand, counting down.
TATGGATTAGATAACAAATGACAATTGACTTCATCATCAAAATCTGAGATTCAACAAGAATCTCAAAGACCTATAATATTGTAGGCTTATATGATTATTTTCCAAATAAAAATTTATTTTATCTAAGCATAAACTCAGTTTTTTTCTTAAATAGAAGGGATTAATACATAACAAGCTAAAGAGACTTTTTCAAAGACCAAGTTGCCTATTTATTATTTTTATGTATCCCATATTATTAATTTTTATATTTTATATTTTTTTAATAATATCATATTATTAATTAACTAGTTTTAAAAGTATAGAATTAATATAAATAAAGGCCTTCACTAAGTTTATGAAATTATTAAAAATAACTATTGTAAATATTTCTTCGAGTTTTTTTTTCTTATCCTTTCTTATAAGACCAATTTACTAAAATTATTTTTAATAATAATTTTTCTTATTTGTTTTCGTTCTGTGTCACCTTCTCACAGCGTAGAATGTTTTGAACATGTTGTCCTTGATTTCTGTCACTGCAAAGAGATTTTTTTGGCTTACATTGGATTGCATACGAAGCCTTTCCCTATAAAAGAAAAGAATATTTTCACTGATACATATCTTCTTAACCTGTAACTCCATTTTCAAGGATGCTTTTGATAGGCATCCGAAGCATCATTTAAGTATGCTGAAATCTTTCAGCTTCAATAACATTACGCTGAAAGTTCAGCAGAGCGGAAGAACATGAAAGTGTACGAAGCTGAAGTGACATGTGGATGCGATTGCATTCATGGTGTGCATACATGTTACAAAATCAAGGGGCAGCACCAGTGGCAAACTGATCACAAGAAAGAGATGTTCACCAACACATGGCTTCTGTCGTGTCATTTCGGGCGTCATTCATCCACAGACCTGTCTCAAGTTGCCAGTATCTTCAGTCTTAGCAGTGCAAAGCTTGAGCTTCCACTCAATGGAGTATACACCAGCTTTGGTGGCACGAGACGACATATGCACTTGTTCTCTTTCGCTCAGTTCCATACACCACACAGTAACATCTACTCGTTGGGTGTGCCTCTCCTCTTGAGGATGAGGAAGAAGAAAGCACCTTGTCTATTTTTCATTCAAGTCCAAGTTGATGTGGTATCTTCTCGCAGAAATCTTCAACCAAACATCTCCCAAGACTCCAAATCTTCTAATAGGTTTTCTGTGGTGAGAAAATATTCTGCTTGTCTTGTTTTGTCGCCAACATATTCTGCATGGTTTACAAGTATTTGTGCTATTCCCATATCAGTCTGATACAGGCATAACCTGATAATAACTACGGCAATAGATGGAACTCGGCACATTAGTTTCTGCTGAACTTGTTAGAGATGAGAGACAGTGATCCACTTTGCAACCAAAGTTTGCTGAAATCTGCTTTGGTAATTACTGAATCTATATTGTTCATCACCAGACAATCTTTCGTCACATATTGATCCTAATCCTCTAGAATGATAGGTCCTGCAACTCGTGACATTGAGGTCCATGAAAATAATATGACAAGAAACGCTTAGAAGTTAGCAGTATGTGGTTTTAGTACCGATAAGCGTGGCATACTTAGCATCACAGAAGCTGTAACCCTCAATTATGTCCATGGACATTATGAGACAGAGGTTATATCAGTATAACCAGAAATTGGTTATAATAAGAGAAAACTAATAGAATAATTATATTGTTTCGAGGTGAAACTACGTTTAATGTTATTTGCACACGAATTGACTGTGCCAGAAGATTAACTGCGGGGTGAAAGCCTGCTTATCTTGTCCAAGATTGGAGTCACTGGGGAGGGCTGAACGAGTGCAAACATCATGAAGAAGTCCAGACAGTTCATGTTTGGGAGCACAAGTTCTAAAGCTAGTCCTAGAAAATAAGGACTTTCGAACTGTTTCGTCAAGCTTCAATCTGCTATAACGTGGTTATTACTGTGTGCAATCAAATGCATTTACTTATCATCTCCCATGTCTGTCTCTAAAGCTATTACTGTGGCTCTCTTTGATCTTCTTCAGAGTCATCAATTTGGACGCAGAGTTGTGGACTATCATCACGGTAGAGGAGTCTTGGCATCTCAATGTGTCCTCCCGCAAATTTAAGCCTTGTCGAGAGTTCAAAGTAGCTGTTCTGATCAAATTAAAGGCATCATTATCATTATTTCCACTCAGCCCATCTTGACATCTCTCCATGATTGCACTTATTTTTGTGCTCTTTATTTTACTTACACTAATTTTCCCTTTCCCTCCCACATCCAGGGTAGATGAAGAGGTCTTAGGGTAAGATAAAAAAATAATCGATATACTTGTACCACTAATTTTACTTACAGGATTAAAGGACTTTAATCCTACTTCGGCACGACTCGTACGTGGATGATAAAATTATTTCATAAAGAAAAAATAGTACAGGAACTTAATTCATTAATTCATTACGATTGACTCATTACAATATTCTAATCCCTTCTTATATATTAAATACAATATTAAAAATAAAAATATAGAAATAAGAAAGATTACAATCATATCAATAATTCTGATTTGATTCAAAGAATATTCTTGATTAATAAACTTCTGTCTATAAAGAAATGAATATTCAATAAAAAAATATCGGATTTATTTTATTTGATTTTATATTTATCTTTTTTTTCTCTTTGAGCGATCGATATTGTCATGTGATGATTTATGTAAAATATTTCTAAATTAATAAAATTTATTCAAATTATATATATATATATATATATATATATATATATATTAAATTGCTCCTTCGTCATGTAAAGGTTCATGCCGATTAGGTTCAAAGTGGCAGAAGCCCAGTGAGGCCAACTCAAAGAGAATACTTTTAACACTGTTCTTCTCACCCAAAACCCACAACTCATCTCAAAAAGAGTCGGCCATCAGCATTCTCTGGAAGGAGGCAGTATTATATGACGACATGGCAGGAGCAGGGCTAGAGAAATGTGTTGAAAATTTGATAGGAAGAGGGGATGGAGTTATCAAATAGAGGAAGAGTAGGACAAGCTTTAATCTTCTATATTTCTCTCAAAAAATATTTTTACAATTTCAGAAACTCTATTACACTCATGACCCAACATATGGGGTTTATATAGTCCCTAAAGATACATTATATTAATTGTATTCAAGATGAATTATTCTCTTTCAAGAAACCCTTTCAAGAACCAATAACTAATTTGACTTATTTTTCTATAGACTTTTAATCCATTTTTTCTTCTTGATGTAATGAATCTCCCTCTTGATGCAATGAACCTCTTTATGACATTTGAATAAGTTTAATTCCAACATTCTCCCCCCTTAAACTTGTTCCATCTAGCATGCCAAGTTTCTTTCGAAGTTGTTGAAATTTTTCAAATTTGAGAGGTTTTGTAAGTATATCAGCCACTTGTTCACTTGTCTTAACATGATGTATCTCCACTTCTTTATTTTTGATATGATCTCTTATGAAATGAAATCTTGTATCGATATGCTTCTATCTTTCATGATAGACTGGATTCTTGGCTAAGGCAATAGCTGATTTGTTATCAACATAAATCTTGGTTGACTTCTCCTGTGGCATATGAAGTTCTTGGAGTAATCTTCTTAGCTATATTGCATGACAAACACTAGAAGAAGTTGCTATATATTCTGCTTCACAAGTTGATAGAGCAACGATTTGTTGCTTTTTTGAAGGCCAAGTGGATGTAGCTTCACCAAAATAAAATACAAATCCAGTTGTACTCTTCCGATCATCGTAGCTTCCGGCCCAATCACTGTCACTATATCCAATGAGCTCCAACTTTTTAGATGATGAATAGAACATTCCATACTCAATTGTTCCTTTGATATATCGCAAAATTCTTTTAGCGACATTTAAATGAGATGTCTTTGGAACTTCCATAAATCTACTTATTAAACCAACTCCAAATAGTATATCAGGTCGAGTGCATGTCAAATACCTTAAACATCCAACTAGACTTTTATAATAAGTTGGATTAATATATTTACCTTCACCTTCCTTGGTCAACTTGGTGCCATATTCAACAGGTGTATCTGTAGGATGACAATCTTCCATGGAAAACTTCTTTAAAACCTCATTTGCATAATTTTCTTGTGAGATAAAAATTCCTCCATTATCTTGGATAACTTCGATACCAAGGAAATAAGTCATTAAGCCCAAGTCGGTCATCTCAAACTCTTTTTTCATAGAGTGCTTAAAATCTTTAATCATGGAGCTACTATTGCCTGTAAATATTAAATCATCTACGTACAAGCATACAAACAAGATATCTCCATTAGAGTTAGATTTCGTATAGAGAGCATGTTCATATGGACATTTAGAAAAATCATTTTGAATAAAATAAGCATCTATTCGAGAATTCCATGCTCGTGAGGCTTGTTTAATCCCATAAAGAGCTCTCTTTAACTTATATACTTTGTCCTCTTGTTCTTGAATAATAAAACCAGGGGGTTGTTGAATATATACCTCTTCTTCAAGAACTCCATTAAGAAATGCTGATTTGACATTCATTTGTAAAATCTTCAATTTCATTTGAGCTGCTAGAGAGATAAGTAATCTTACTATCTCCAATCGAGCAACTGGCGCAAATACTTCTTCATAATCAATCCCATATTGTTGTTTATATCCCTTCGCAACTAATCTGGCCTTGTATTTCTCCACCTCTCCTTTTGTATTTCTTTTTGTTTTGAAGATCCACTTAACACCGATAGCTTGGTGGTCTTCTGGAAGTGTAGCAAGCTCCCATGTATTATTTTTGTTAATGGCATGAATCTCTTCATTCATAGCTTGTCGCCATTTTTCATCTCTATAAGCTTCTTCAAAGGTTAATGGATCATATCCTACAAAAAGACAAAATAAAGAAAGTTTATCATTGTTAGTATCAATCCTTCGAGTCACATCATATAGGTCCTGAATCGGTCTTGTCCTTCTTATAATTGGACTTCTTAAATCATGTGACCTAGCTAATCTAGGTGATGATTCTAGCAAAGCTACTTCGGTGCTTGCTTGTATTGTATCATCTTCTTCTGAAGCTATAGCTTTCTTATGCTGCTCATCACTTTTCCAGTTCCAAATATGTTGTTCATCAAACTCAACATCTCTTGACATCACAACTTTTTTTGTGATAGGATTGTAGAGTTTGTAACCACTGGAATTCTCTGGATAACCTAGCAAAATATATTTTTGACTTTTATCCTCCAATTTTGTTCTCTTCTCTTCTGGTATCTTGGCAAATGCAACACTTCCAAAAATCCTTAAATGATCAACTCTTGGTTTTTGTAAGGTCCATGCTTCTTCTGGTGTAATATTATCAATTCGCTTTGTCGGAAACCTGTTAAGTAAATAAACTGCACAAGCAACAGCATCACCCCAAAATTCTTTCGGAATTTTTCTTTCCTTTAACATACATCGGACCATATTAAGGATAGTCCTATTTTTTCTTTCTGAGACACTATTTTGTTGAGGTGTGTATGGCATGGTGAATTGATGTAGAATTCCATTATTTCTACAAAAGCTTTCAAATTCATTTGATATATATTCACCACCCCTATCTGTTCTTAAACGTTTAATCTTACAACAACTTTGTCTTTCAACCAAATCCTTAAATTCTTTGAATTTGCTTAAAACTTCTTTCTTTTCTTTTAACATATAAACCCAAGTTTTTCCACTATGATCATCAGTGAAGGTAAGAAAATACCTGCTTCCTCCAAGTGATATTGGATTGATAGGGCCACAAACATCTGAGTGTACCAGATCAAGTCGATTCCATGCTCTTTTTGTCATTCTCACTTTGAAAGGCTTTCTTTCTTGCTTACCCATGACACATACTTCATACAATTTTGTTGGACGATCAATTTTTGGCATTCCTGTCACCATATTATACTTCTCTAGAAGTTTCAAAGCCTCAAAATTTAAGTGAGCATATCTAAGATGCCAAAGTATAGAGATATCCTCAATATCAGCTTTAAAATAATTTGATTGATCAAAAATACTTAAATGTAGAGGAAACATTGTGCCATTTTCACATGTGATATCAGTGTTTTATTCTTATCACGAATTGAGAGAGTCATATCTTTCATCTCAATTTCATAACCTTTTTCAAGTAATTGTCCCAAGCTTAAAATATTATTTTTCATATCAGGAACATAATAAACATCTGAAATGCATACTTCCTTGCCATTATTAAGTTCAAGGAGAATTTTACCTTTGCCTCTTACTGGTCTTTGAGACAAATCGCCAAATGTAATGTTCCCGGAATAACTTGTATCTATTTCTGAAAATAGCTCTTTGATGCCACACATGTGATTTGAAGCTCCAGTATCTAGATACCATGTCATAGATTGATCCTCTTTCAAATTATCATAACTCATTAATAAAACTTGATTTACGTTCTTTTCTTCCTCAACAAAATTTACCTTATCATCTTGATTGTTAGGATTATAATAACATTCATAAGAATAATGTCCATACCTTTTGCAAACATAACAATGTATTTCAGACCTTTTAGAGTTTCTGCCATGTCCACGGCCTCGGCCACATCCTCGACTATAACCTCGGCCTCTTTGGCTAGAATTTTCTCCACCACCTTCATTGTTTGGAGATTCTTGATTGGTCTGATTTCTGCCTCATCTTCTTCTTTGTCCTCGTCCTCTTCCTCTTTGAGAATTTAATTCTCGTTTATTTTCAAGAGTAAGCTTCGTTTGTAATGCTTGCTCCATAGTTTTGTCTTCTCCTCTTTTTGTAATCCTTTGTTCATGAACTTGAAGGGAACCCATAAGTTCTTCTAAAGACATTTTTTCCAAATCTTTAGATTCTTCGATCGCAACAGCAATAAAATCAAATTTCGGATCTAGAGATCTCAATATTTTTTCTATTACTCTCTGATCATTTACTTGTTCACCATTTCGTCTCATTTGATGAACAATAGAAATGATTTTTAAGTAATCAGAAATGGTTTCAGAAGTACCTTGTTGTAATTTCTCAAACTCGACTCGTAAAACTTGTAGACGAAGTTTCTTTACCTTATCAACACCACCGAATGCTCTTTGAAGCATTTCCCAAGCCTCCTTTGAAGTATTTGCTAGAGCGATGATCTCGAACATTGTATCATCAAGGCCTTGGTAGATTGTGAACAAAGCCTTTTTCTCTTTCTTTCTTTCTTTGAGTTGTTTTCTTCCTTCTGCATTCATTGCTCCTTCTTCTGCTGGACTTGGTTCAGCAAATCCATCTTCTACAAACTTCCATACATCTTGGGAGCCTAGAAGAACCTTCATTTGGATGCACCATATGTCATAATTTTCTTTTGTCAATCTATGGATCTGGAATTGGATGACACTTGAGGAAGAAGTCAGGATGAAGTTATCAAATAGAGAAAGAGTAGGAGAAGCTTTAATCTTCTATATTTCTTTCAAAAAACACTTTTACAATTTTAGAAACTCTATTACACTCATGACCCAACATATGGGGTTTATATAGTCCCCAAAGATACATTATATTAATTGTATTCAAGATGAATCGTTCTCTTTTAAGAAACCTTTTCAAGAACCAATAACCAATTTGACTTATTCTTTTATAGATTTTTAATCCATTTTTTTTCTTGATGTAATGAATATCCCTCTTGATGCAATGAACCTCTTTATGACGTTTGAACAAATTTAATTCCAACAAAACGGAGCTTGTGCTCTATCTATCTAGACTACGGGCCAGAAGCCCTGCTTTCCCAGCCATGCTCAAAGTCATCAGAACCATCTCTTTCATTGCTGTGCCTCTTCGTTTAGCCTGTCCCCTGCTGTCCCTTCGCTTTGCAACTTGAGGCGGCAAGATGGAGAGCAAGAAGAAGGTCCTGGAGGAGAAGGTAAAAGAAATGGAAGATTTCCTCTGTCTCTGTCCATTCTCCTGCTGCTTTGCCGGTACGGTCGGCAAGATGATGAAGGCGCCCGGGAGGAATGGCGAGCGCTTGCGCCGGGCCACGTTCAAGGGGAATCCCAAGGGTTACTTCGGCGAGCTGCGAGCCAAGAAATGAGCAGCAGAGTACTGCTCCTTTCTACATGACAGTACTGTTTTGATAAGAACGCTGGAACTGAAGTGTGATTGAGTAGTGACTCGTCTCTGGCACTACGATTGTGCTCCAACTCTTTGTTTGCTACCCAAAGCCTTTGGTTTGATCTTTTCTTTGCTTTTGTGAGATTCCTGTAGCAGACGTTTGAATTTTATATTCAAGGACATTAATTTTTTAAAGAGAAAAAAACAAAAATCAAAAGTTTAAATGTATTTAATATTTATTTTAAAAATATCTCTTAGTGAACTCTTGGTCTGAGGAACCAAAATCTTGACTTGGTCATTGGTCGATTGGATTCTGGTCCCTTAAACGTGTATGTGATATCAAGTTGTTGGCCATTTTCCCTGGACTCAATCATGGGCCTACAGTACAAGCAAAGGAGATGGACTCGAGGGAAAGAAAGCAAACCTGACTTTACCAGTCAGGATTAGTTAGAGGGGACATCAAAACTTCTTATCTCAATCTTGATTTGGGGTCCATGAGATCTGAAGCACTTTGGTCACTGAAACAAAACCTAAACCTCTCATCTCAAGCTTGATTTAGAGTCCACGAGAGCTGAAGTCTTAGGTCAAATGGCTCGATAGGGGTATTCTTCACCCTTATTATGAAAGCAAACACCTCTAAACCTGATCTCAAATCTTTGGCTGAATTCAAGTAGACAAAATCAAATATCTAATCATGACCCTCACTGCAGTCCAGGCTCAACCACTAGACACGCGCACACATTTGTATGGGAGCAGCTGATTTTGAGAACTAAAAATCAAAGATTCATCCCAGAAAAATAATCAGTCAAGCCATGGAACAAAGGCTGAAGGTTCCAAGAAAAAAAAGGTTAAAGAGAAAGCAGTGCCATTAGGATGAGTTCCTCCAACATAGTTCTTTTAACGCTTTAAGCAGGATTGCAGGCTTTCAAGAAAGCCAAATCTATGGCTGCTCCCATGTCTCTTTTATTCCTCCCTACCCACCATTTCATCTTCCCGCTATATCACCAAAAATAACGTGATACGATGAGCGTATTATGCCTTGATTCCCTCTCTCGAGTACTTTATGGACCCCCTGGTTATATCGATCTCGATCAGGTTGTCCTCTTCGTTGATCTCCGATAAGAGCTCCATGAGGCCTTGTTGCCTCAGCACCGAATCCGGCAGAAGGTTCGTCAGGAATCCTCTCCTCGTATCCGGCAATGGCTTCATCAGCGCTTTAGGCTTTTCAGGTGCAACGAAATGGCCATCGGGGAGCGAGATCTCGATGAGGTTCTCGTCGTCGGATATGGAATCCTCGGAGCTTTCCGTCGAGTGGCAAGCATCCTCCGGCAGAGACTCGTCGTCGTCGTCGTCGAAGTTGGAGAACTGCGACGCGCTTCGACTTAGACTATCCGGTGTGCCGCTGTCGGATGAAGTCCAAGTGTGCGTCAACTCTCCCTCTCCAGACCCGGCGACTGCTGCGTCGACCTTCTTGTCAGCAAAAACTTGGTCAGCTGGTGATGGTTTCTGGATCGAGTCGGACTTGACGAGCTGCCTGATCCTTGGCAAAGAGAACGGAAGAGAAGTGGAGAGCACCAGAACGAACAAGGTGGCAAGAAATGCTGAAGCCAAATGACTCCTGCAACAACTCCAGAAGCTAAACAGGAGGAGGAGACACAGTGAGATGGCCACCACTCTAGCATGGCTGGGGAAGCAAGGAATTGCCATTTGATCAACCAGTGGTTGAAGCATGAGCAGGAAATCTCGGAGGCAACTGATAGGACCTCGAATCAATAAACAACAAGAGAAGACGAAGACTGTTGTTGGAATAGAATGCTTTACTGCTCAGCAAGATTTGATGTAGGACAACTCACCAACTCAGATCCCACCTGCAAGGAAGAGAGAAGGAAAGATGGTGAAGTCTCGGCCTGAAACAGTAAAGCAATTGCAGAAGAGAGGTAGATGTGTGTGGTGGTGGGGGGGGGAGAGGGGGGCGGGGGGAAGGTGGTGATGCTTTTTCCCTACTGGCTAGGCTTTTACCACCTCCCCCATTGCCCACACTTCTCCAAGGAATAAATTACTCTCTCCCACATCTGAGCCTTCTCTAAGAGCACACCAGAAGGTGGTGGTGGTCCTGTTCCTGAGTCTTTGATTCTCTTGGGAAGGCCATGGGTGGTGGCTTCACTGCATAGGTTTTGAGCTCCCACGACTTGGAAACTCGAGCAACCATATGCAGGAGCTTCAGACCACCACATGGCACTTTCCCCCTTCCATCAGAGAAATCGAAAGAAACAGGTCGAACAAAGGTGCCAATATTTTATATGCATCACATTCAAATTTCTGCAGCTCCAAGACAGATCAAGAAAACCAATCCTATTAAGTTGAACGCAGACCATAATATCTGTTCTTAGTTTGCAGGAAAAAGACCATCGTACACCTAAACCACTAACATATTGCCTTGAGATCCCATCTAGATCAATACCAGTAAAACCATCTTCTTCATGAATGAATCACTTACCTCGGCAATGCAACTGCTGCAATCCTTCAACTACAGCCACCATATTCCCATACGAATGCAGCATCGTTTACATCTATCTGAGGAAACCTAACTGGCTTGGACTCTTACCCAACAAACTTAAGATACAAGGAACCTGCTGTGATCCACAACAACAACAATTATCAGATATGTTGCTCTATCCACCAGAGATCTTGCGATCTATGATTAGTTATCTAGATTCAAGGAGGTTGTCTGTTGTTTGTGCTGCTAATGATGGGCTCAGATGTGGCTTTCTTATCCGGTAATGATGCCCGAGTCCGACGCCTAATCGACTCAAATCCCACACATACCAATGGAGGAGGCCCCTCTGTGTCATTTGTGCATGTTTGAACATCATTCACCGTTGATTGTGCCATAAAGTGGGTCCTTGAAAGGATTCCTCCTTTGAGCTTTTGGAAGTATGTTCTTCCTTGTCATAGTCTCCTCTGTCTTCTTTTCTTCCAATCCAAATGCATCAACAGTAAATCTATGGGGACAAGTAATGTTCTATTAGCCTCACTTTTTAATCTGATGATTAATCTTCAACAGTGTTATATATATATATATATGTATATATATATATGTATGTATATATATATATGTATATGTATATATGTATATATATGTATATATACAAATGTATATATGTGTATATATATATATGTATATACATATACATAATTATATATATATATATATACATACATACGTATATGCATATACAATGTAAAATATTTGTTTAGTTTCACTATGAAGTTATATAGCATCATGAAAGTCCATTTGAGCAAATAAAATATTAATAAAAGATACATTTTAATTTAACTTAGATATTCCAAATTATTAATAAAATCATTTTTTATCAATTATGTTATATGGTGAACATAATAATAACTATTAACTATTTAAAACACAAAGATGCATGATACATTTTTTTTTTTCAAGTATGTATGTTTTCGCTCTACTAAACGTGTATATGCATAAGCGAAGAATATGATAATAATAATAATAATAATAATAATAATAATAATAATAATAATAATAATAACCAAATCATATTAGTGATGCACATAAGGATATTATTATATCTAGAAATAACTATTAGATATAGCATGTCCCGTTTAGATATAAACAAATATACACAATATAGTACTCTTATATAAGTAATTTATATTTTAAAAATACTTTTTGCTTTTCTTTATTAGCCAGTAATGGTTTATACTGTGATAGTACAACATCCACCAAAATCACTCTGCATATGATTACAAACAAACCAACATTCGGACATATATTAGTGTGTTACGGGATTGATAGCAACTGCCATTAAATCTCTTAATTAAAACGTAATCCCTCAACGTATATGAGATATGTAGTAGTATTCATTATAGATCATTCTAGCATGATGTATACAAAACATATATAAATTTTGTGTCTCTCGCATATCTTCCACATTTTGCCGTTGAAATAATGGCAAACTTAACTCCACTAAATAATATACTTAAACATATTTAATAATTAGATGCGTCATATGCTTAAGTAATTTTTTATTTGGTAATATTTTGTTGTTATCTTAGTATTATCTTGTGCATATGGCACAAGTTGGAAACTAGTGCGTGTAGGTTGTTCTAATAAAACTCCAAAGAAGGGACAAAGGTAGGTATAGTGCGTAACACTTGGCCTTCTCAAGAGCGCTTCAAATCATGTCTTCAATACCCCTTTTTATTTAAAAAACTAAATTATATAATCTTTTATAGTCTAGCAGTGTCTTAGCTTTAGGACTAATAAAACATCTTACAATGTAAAGATGAACTTGGCTAAATCATAAATATAAGTTACGGCTTACGCACTTCTAAAGGTACCAAGAAAATTGTATATAATATGTTCAGAGATAAGGAGATAACGATCCTTAGTACAATAGTAAAATTATTCCTTAACGACTTAGATAAAAGTAGTCATAAAAAAATTAAATATTTAAAGATAAAACTATGTATGTTAACCCTTCTTAAACCCCGAATGAAAACGTAATGCATCAGGTATATCTTTTTTTTTCAAGTGTTAGTTATTTTAACTGACAAAGATTTTTATAGTTTATCATAAGATCTTACACTCAAATCTCATTTTTGTCACTTACTTTTTATTTTAAAAAATTAATAATAAAAAAATTTAAATATCTTAAAATTATTGTGACTCCTAAAAGACTCATGTGGTTAGTCATGATCTTATTTTTAACATTATAAAGATCAAAATGGATGGCACGGATCTTTTTTTCATAGGAGGAAGGTCCTTATCTAATCTATCATTAGTTTCATATTTATTTTGAAAAAGATCTTGATATTAAAGATATAAAGATTACTAAATGAGTTCTTAAAACTAGAACATTCAAATCTATCTCAAAGGAAAAATTTATGGAATCAAATTGTTCTTGTGTTGTATGGAGGTTTTTCCTTGGACTTCTCGATACACATCGAATTCTAATTGGAGCTAAAAATTATTCACATATGCTATGTTTTTATTTTTTTTATTTTGGTCCACATCGACTACGTTTAAACTTCTGATTTGATAGACTTATTTATAATGGCAACTACACTAACCTCCTCCAACCAATATAGATTTTTGATAACCCCTTAATGTGGATATCTATGTTTATCAATAGTGAAGCTCCTAACTGTCTTATTGTCGATTTAATTGAATCTAGGGGCTAGAAGGAAGGTAACAAAATAGATTTCGTGGTCTCTCCCTTAGCCAAAATATTCTTAATTCCTACACATTGTTGTTTCCTTATGATAACATGTGTGTGGAATCTAACCCCAAGTAGTATTAGCATACAAATTTTTTAATGATAATAGGTTCTTGTTGATGATCCTAACATAGATTGACATAGATTTTGAAAACCCCCTACTAAGGATCATTGTTTCGAGTACTAAATTTATTTTGATGATTAAGTTAGACCAGTATATATCAGTCAATATCGATATACCATATGTTGGTATGTCTATATGCATCAACTTTTCGAAAAAGAAATAAAAAGAAGGATAATAGAAAGGTCAGGTAGAGGAAGATAAAAAAAAAAGAAGAAATAAGAAATAAGAAAATGGTGGAGGAACAAAAGAAGAAAAGATAATAGTGGAGGAACAAAAATAAATAATAGAAGAAGAGAAGGAAGAAGAGGTGGAAGCATATCTATATGAGATATAGACATTAGTAAATAACATTAGTGGTGATATTGAACAACAATGGTGGTGATAGCGGCATCGATAAGAAGAAGACTAATGAAATAATGACGATGACAACAGCGTTGTGAGAGGAGGGCTCACGAATTATTTTAAATTTTTTTCTTTTTTAATACTAAATTAGACAGACCCATCGCTCTATTGTAATTTTTTTTCTAAGTTGGATTAGACCATTCTAACCGAGGGTTGATTCGCATATTAGTCCACATTTGGACCAATACATATCATCCATTTGGAACAATTTTGAGCAGCACAATAAACCTCGCTTTTGGCTAGGCCTATAGGGTGTTGGTCTTCTGCTGAAAAGTTTTACGTACCAAACCTCCTACCTCTTGCATGCTTGTTGCTGTGAATTTGTCTCAATCCTTCCAAAGCTGGCTTTGTAATTCTGAATTTGAATCGGTGAGCCATCTATTCTTCATTGTAATATTGCACAACAATTCCGAGATCTCTTCGAAATGCTTACTCCTTTTGCTATAGGTGCTAAAGGTATGAGCGGCACCTGGCTCAAGGAAGGTGAGCACTGATCCACAAGGCTTGTCTGACCACTAGATTTTGGATGCTATGACATACCAAGAATGATACCAAGTTCAACCAAATTCAAGATAGGCCTAAGAGTCTTAATGTTTAGAACTCTCGCGTATGATACTTCCTACATTAACACCCAAAGATCCAAAGGTAATGCAAGGATATGCAGTGATTCAGTCACTTGGAGCAGCCCTAACTAAAACTGGTTCAAACTTAATATAGATGAGTCATGGTCTAACAGTCATAGTTGTGGTGGTGTAGGTCTTGTTATTCTTGAGGGCAATGCTACTTATCGTTGTTGCCAATGAGGGTTTATAATTTGCTATAGCTGAAGGAATCAAATTTATTGAGCTTGATAGTAATTCTTCACTGCTAGTTGACATCAATGCAAGAGGAATCCCTTATTTGAAGACTTTTTGGTGCTGTGATAGTACTGTTGACTGAGTTGAGTAGTCAAGCTTGCTAGAAGCTCACATAGATCATTTTGTAGAAAAAGAAAATTTCTATTGATTTTTATTCGATATTAACCTGTTTTGGTTTAAATAAATTTATTATTGCTGTGGGAATAAAAGAAGTAATTGGGATACATCATAATCCACAGTGGCCTTGAGGCATGCAATATTGATAGGAAAAGATCATCTTGAGATATGATTACGATAGGTTGGAAAACAAGGAGACATGGATGGACCATATGAGTTGGAGGAGTTAGGCAAACTATAGTTTCTTCTAAGTTATGCATCTAATGTTACTAGGATCGACCACTTCACATTTGAACAAAGCAATGATAGAAGAGGAGGAGGTTATAGAAGAAGCCATGCATGCCAAGTACGATCCTTAATGAATAAGGAGTCGATCTGAGGTCAGTGATGACCATGGCAGACACAAAGTTGATTATGAATGAGATGTGACTCCCAAGAATGAAGCACCAAGTCATCGAGTCGAAGGACTTAAAGTGAGAGAAGATGTGGTGATTGACACACCTGTCGGCCAGTTGGTAGGGTTGGCCATATAAAGCAGTGTCACTTGAACCCTACTTGGCCATGCGTGCTCTGTCAGTATTGTCCTCTTCTCAGGTTTTAATACAGTGCTGGAGTTGTAATCCATGGTGTTTGTGCTTGGGGCATCCCCTCCTGCATGCATTGAGAGTGGGGACTACAGTTCAAGTTCAGGAAAACTGTGTGCACATTGCAGCACCATTCAAGGCACGCAGGCCATGGAGGGGGACACCATATCAAGCTTAGCATTGGAGGATGCTTGTGTAGCCTTGGGCAATGAGCATGTCGGACTCGTGCATGCCCTAAAAAAAAGGGTTTACATTGGTTTGATCTCGTGTGTATATATATATATATATATATATATATATATATATATATATATATATCAAGATAGCCCTAAACATCATCCTTTGGTATAGAAACCACTCTCAACCTAATCAAGTATAAACAATTTATTATTTTATTATTTAGATGAAAAAAATGATAGAAAAAATAACAACAACGTGATGATGCATAAAAATGTCATCGATCTAAGCCATCTAGTGTTGTTTAATTCGGGCTAAAATTGTTACGATGTTGTTCTCTGAAAAATATTTCAAGAAAAAAATAATTACTACTTATACCGTGAAGCTATATGATATCATATAGGTTTTGGAAGGGGTTATATAAGACTGCAACAAAAAGCTATAATAATATTATAAAATATTATAGTGCTTAGGAATTTGCGAATCAAACTCTCTTTCTTGCCAAATCTTTGAAGTGAAATGAAACATATAAGATATCTCACATTATACAGGACAAAACTCGAAAATAGATGTAGCAAAAAACATAGGATTTAATGAAAGATATAAAAGTATTTTTTTCAAAAAAGTAAAAGGAGTACAACC
Organism: Musa acuminata AAA Group; assembly: GCF_036884655.1. Taxonomy (NCBI): domain Eukaryota; kingdom Viridiplantae; phylum Streptophyta; class Magnoliopsida; order Zingiberales; family Musaceae; genus Musa; species Musa acuminata. The sequence continues at coordinate 36,913,613 of NC_088332.1, read as the reverse complement.
TATCATTATATGAAAGTAAAAGTGTTTTCTATATACAGGGCCTATATGTACTGGGGCCTTGACCACTATGAACATAAACCATATGAAAACAAAGTCGAGTTTCTATATTAATCTATCTTATTATATTCATTTGTAGGCAGCATATGTGTTAGCAAAAGGGGGGTAAAACCTGCTTTGGTATGATGAACTGACAGAATTTTCAACCTTTTGTCAGATAAATTGACTCTCAGAATTCATGGTAAAAAGGTTGGCAACACAAATTGAAGATTCATCACATGCCACAGCCAAAATTGCTTTATTTGTCATCTCGATATGTCATTTTAATGATGTTTCATCTGCCCTAGATAAGATGGTGGTATTTCTTCCACCAGTAGGGTGCTTTTGCATCTTCCATAGATAATCAAATATGATCATTTTGTTAGAAACACCGGACACAATGAATTCTTCATAAATAATTAGCTTAATCATCATCATTTTCTTCCTCCAATTGAACATGTTGCAGTAAGAGCTGGGATGCCAGCCTTCTTGATCTACCTGTCTACCATGTTGCCGCTCCATGCCCCTCACAAGTTCTAAGCAAATTATCATTTCTCAAAGTATTCGGAAGCCATGTCCCTCACAAGGAGCCAGTCCTTCTTCTTGACACCAAATTCATGTAAAGACATCCAATCACTATGCTTCAGATTTCTTTCCTAATTATAATGTAGGTTGTTTACTTTAAGCTTCCATAGAAACAATTTTCGTATATCGAATATGGTTATTTAATCTAAAAAAACAACTTTCACTACAACAAATTGTACTTGTAGTTATAGTTTTTATTTATATATCACTCCAATTTTAACTACAGTAAATTCTATTATTGTACTTAAAAATTGTGTAATTGTGATTTTTGAAAGCACAAGTAAAGGTCTAAAATATTAATACGGTGATTCAATTGCAGTAATAGATATTTTTCCCCAATAAATAAAAATCATATTAATAATTCATATATCACTATGGATCGATAATTACAGTAATAGATACTTTTATCTTATGAATAAAAATCACAGTAATAATTTAGTTATTAACACGATTATTCACTTGCAATAATGGATATTCTTACCCTCGAAAGGAAAAGTACAGTAATAATTTAGCTATTATTGTAATAATTCAAATTGTAGTAATAGATATTTTTACCATACAACGGACAACTACAGTAATAATTTAGTTATTATCGTGATTATTCAATTACAGTAATAGATACTTTTACCCCGCAAAGGAAAATCACAATCATAATTCACATATTTTTAATATTATTTAATTAAATAAATAGATACATTTATCTAATGAAAGATAACCACAATAATATACAAATTATCATAATATACCGACCACAATGATAGCTCACAATTCACAAAAAGGATGACAGAACTCTTTCATCAACTAAATCAATTTATACAAAAATAACAGTACCAATATTTAAGTACATATAATGTTATATACAGATGCAAACAAACAACTTTTTCCTTGAAAGTTTTGAGTAGCACAATATCAAAAAAATTATCAAAGAAATCTTTCATAGTGCTTCTCTCAAAGTCAGGCACAAGTGAATAATAATAATTAGATACATAAATATAAATATGAAATCATATAATAAAAGAAGTTTTTTAATTTTTTACCTATATTATCTATTCAAGAAGTTCTTTCATCCAGAAGGATTTGTAATTGAGTTCATATTTCTTCCATATCTTGAGTTTTTTTTTTTCAAACTTTTTTTTTTGTAGTTGACTTCTCATCTTTCTCATTCTCAACTGTGTGGCCATAAATCTTAAACAATGAGACATGATGCTACAAAATCTAAAGAAGATGGTTCTATACTATAACATCACACATATCCTAATGTCTATGGTCCTAATTCTTGAGAGACAATATCTTCACTTAATGGAATATCAGTTATTACAAGTTCAGGATGTTGTGCCTTAGGATGCTTCATTTGTTCCTACAATAAAAGTAAATATATTTTTAATAAAAAGGAAAATTAAAAAAATAAAAACTAAAATAGTAATGAAAAGATCAAGTGATACATACAGGGTCTCTTGCTATATCCTCGTCCACTAGTATTTTATTATTTTTTTATGACTGATAATAAAAATATCATCTCTAGTTAATTTCTTTCCTAGCTTAGCTTCCTAACAAAATAAAAAAAAGACAATATTATTTGTAAATATAAAAATATATAAAATGTTTATGAAAAATTTACTTACATTTTTAATCAATAATCTGGCATAACTTTTTTCCCCCTAAAATATGTGGCATTTTTTTTTGTTTTGACCTATTGACTTTATTTCTCTTGGTAAGATTATGAAAATATGTTTTAAATACCATATAATTGACATTAAAAAAAGATAATATAAAAGTCAATATTTACATACACAAAATGATACTAAAAATATTTAACTGAAATGAATTCAAGAGTATTATATACCTATCCTTTTTAAGAGTTTTAGTAAATAACATGACTAATCTACTGGCCTCTATTGACTCTATCAGAAATATTTTTTAAATAATAAGACATGAACTTCGAGCTATCATAATGAATGGATTTGAAGTTACTCTCTCTGTTTCTCCATTTTGAATTAATTGATTATAATATCCACTTAACTACATCTTGACTATCAGGATAATCAAGCTTTGGTTACAAATTAATATTATAAATATCAATTAGTAAATAATTACTTAGGATTAAATAACTTTGGTTGTGGCAAGAATCTGAAGTCGCTGATTGGGAGGCCGCCGGCGGTGGATTCGCTTCTGTGAGGGGGTCTTACCAGCGGGGTTTTTTTACCGGCGGCAGCAGGGGAGGGTCAAAACTACAATAATAAAAACTACATAATAAAAAATGGTGACATGTTTTTATCCCAATAATAATTGTTTTAGTGATAACAATAATATTTGTCACCAAGTAAAATATCAATTGTCATAATAATAAGATTTTTGTTAGAAAATATAAAAAATTATTTTAATTTCACGATTAATTTATAAATTTAATTTAATTATTAGTGATGATATTTTAATGATAAATTATTTTCATCACTAATAATTTATTTTTGGAGATAATTCCATCAATAATCATCTTTTAATAATAAATATAAATGAATGTTGTGAAAAATTTTATGGTTAGTAATAAGGTTTTCTTACGGTTATTAAACGAACTAAGTGATGAATCATTTAATTTTCTCACGGCGACGGCTTTCGATGGTCACAATAATGTTAATGATAGTGATCCTTATGCCAATGTCATGGATGATATGTCGAGATTAAGATATAAAAATATAGAGAGAAAATACAAAAAAAAAAAAAAACATAGCAAGAAATGCTGCTTTTCACATACTTTTCCCAATTGGAATATTTGATTCGTCTATTACTACAGTTTTAAAGCAATTAAAAGTATAAGTTAAAAACTTTCTAATTAAAATACCAGGAAAAAGAGGTAACAACGTGATCATAAATGTCAAAAGTTCATATATACTTTATCATCTCTCTTGTGAAGTTTTTGGGTGTTGTATTTGAGTATATCACGAGTTTGAATTATATATTAACCTTTTTTTTATAGTATTTAATCAAAAATATTTATGCCTAAACTATTCTTCACTTGGGATTTATGCACACTAAAGCATATATTAGGCACTTTCCTAACAATTTAAGTTTTTAGGATTTATGAACACGTGTTAGAGCTGGTCATGAGAAATCTTTTTTCTTTTCTTAGTGTTTAATTAAAAATATTTTGTCAATTGTCATGTGAGTATAGACATGCCTAATACGAATCAAATCCTTTCAGCCGAAGAACATATCGTTGAACTATAAATCTCTACTGTGGATGGTCTCATTGGCAGAATCATAAGACGACAACACAGTGATCAGGAAAGATACATGCTAATGGATTCAGCAGGGGAAGGAGAAACAGATTGCAGCATTCATCACCAATCATGTCAAACACCGAGCGACTCAATATGCATAGTCATAAGAGAACTCGGAGATACCGACCATGGCGCTCAACACCTGAGACAGGAGGTAGAAAGCGCCGGCCAACACGACGATGATGAGAACGGCAGTGATGGGGTTCTTCAGCAGCTCAATGATAGGCTGCGATATGGTGTAGATGGCTCCGGTGCTGACCGTGAGGGCGTACAGGACGTACCGCCGGACGTTGTCCCAGAACTCCTCCATCAGAGGGCCTTCGGGCCCCAGGGCCAGAGCCTGGCGCTGCGGGTCGATCCCCATGAGAAGAAGCGCGAGGCCGAGAGAAGCGCCACCGAGGAGCAACCACCTCGGGAGCTCAGCGTCAGGGATGGCTTCCGCTTTCTCCTTTTCCACGGGTGTCGGGGCCTCGGATTTGACGGTGGCTGCTGTTGGTGCGTGATTGAGGGGTGATGAGTTCGATTGGAGCTTTGAAGGTGGTGGTGGTGGTGATGGTGGTGTAGGGGATCGAACGGGGCGGTGGCCATTCATCGAGATGCGAAGGTGAGGCTTGAGGTGGAGGACGCAGTTCATGGTTGGAACTGGTGACCAAGAAGCATAGAGGATAAGCCTTGAGGCATGTGGTTAACACCTCTGCATGAGTGAGTGGCCGTGTCTTTTTCTGAGGTGGGTCATGTCCTTTATTGCATGAAATTTCTCATATTGTGAAAGTAAATTGGTGTAATCGATCGAATTATCTCATGTATTTTCAAAGTGCCAACATTCGATCAAAGTCCTACAATCAATAAAACCACAAATTAATTTGTGCATATTCACAATATCGGAGAAGAATGATTGCATGAGTTCATGATCAAATTTCTTGGAATCGAAATCACTAGCCTTTGGAGTGACATCAATAGCAGCAGCATATGCTGTAACAACAGCAGCTCTCCACCGGAATAGGACTCTGTCTCGTTCGTCAGTTGGACCCTTCCGAAACTCCTCTTATGAGCCCCGAAGGTCTTTTCTTCTCCTTCCCTTGTTTAAGTATTTGTCTCTATTGAAGTGGTGCAGTCTGAGGATGCCAGACTAATGTTGGCGATGGTATGATTCGTAGTCATCCTTTGAAGCTTTACAGGCCTCCATCTCGTTCAAGCCTATCCGGGAAGGTCAAAGGCTTGGATTTGTGTAAGGCAAATGGAAAGCTACAAGGAAAGGTTCAGAAAATTCGAGAAAGTTCCAAGCTCATTCTGGAGCCTAGACCCGTTCAAAATAGAACAAATCTGTATGAAAAATTCTTAAGCATTCACTATGAGTTTCTTCATAAAGTTCTTTTGAAAATATAGAAAGTATCACCGGAGATAAATATTATAGACTTAGCCGTATAATTATATTTTAAATTTAATCAATTCTGATCGAGGGATCTTTGGTTTGTAAAAAGGCAAGTGGTTTTATAGAGAAAAAGTTTTTGTCCCTATGTGAATGGGTGGCTGAGACCCTATAATTATTTTAAATCATTTTTATTGGGTTAGGTCACTCTTAACATGGAGAAAGCCCAACAATAAATGTTTTAGCCCATGTATTTAAATCCATTAGAGTTACATTTTGAATATACAAATCAATTTCATAGTGAGAAATTTTTTTTATATATTTTTTAAATTCATCCGGTCATTTTTCTCTAGCGATCGGACGGTGAGATTTTTATCAAATTATGCTGATTTTTAGTGAAGATATTCTAGGCTTAGTGATCTTCATTCTGAATGGTAGATATCTAGTTTGGAAGACAAGGTCTTCTTTATAGGGTTTTGACTTCTTAAATAGTAATTGTTCATTGATTGTTTTGTCACTGATCAGTTTACTTCGATTCCTTACTGGATAGTATTCAGCCGTTGCATTTGGCTGAAATTTTGTCGGTAGGTATAAGGCTTCTGGTTGTGCATTCTAAATGTTGAAGATCAAGTTTGGAGGTTTTTTTTAAGTATCTCTCTTGTTGCTTCAACATAAACTATACTGCTAGTTTTCTACTTCGAATAGTTTCATCTCATTTATGGCTGTTATTTATGGTTCGATTTGGCTGATTTTTGGTGAGCATGTTCTAGACTAGACTTAATATTAACTATCCTATGTGATTTCTATCTTTGTTTGATGGATATTTGAATTGTGAGTTTTGAATTTATTATGAAAAAAATTTATTTGTAAATATTTGCTGTTATGAATAACATTTTTATAGTGGAGAGTTTGATTTGGACCAGGAGAGGTCCCGTAGTTTTTATCCTTCGTATTGAAGGATTTTTGCATGTAAAAATTTATCGATATTATTATGTACTTGATTGTGATTTAATTGTTCATTACTAGTATACTCAAAATAGTGCTCTTAACATATTTATATAAGTGGGGGGGGGGGGGAATTTTTGATAATTATTGTCTGTATCCGTATATATTTTTATCTATTTTTTCTTACAAAATGATATTAGAGCCTAGTTATTGTTGTTTTTTTCACTTGTTTGAATTATGGAGGTTAATTTGAGTAGAATAGTTTGTTTGGATGACACAAACTATCACAAATGGAAAGGAAAGATAAGAGATCTTCTCTTTGTAAAAAAGCTACATTTATATGTGTTCTTATCTCAAAAACCCGAGTCTAAATTTGATAAAAGAGTGATATTTTGAGCATCAACGAGTTTATGACTTTATTCGACAATGGGTAGAACATAATGTCTTCAATCACATTATTATTGAGACAAAAGCAAATGTATTGTGGCAAAACTTAAGACTTTCAAGAACTAATAATAATATACTATTTTTTCTTAAATAAGCTATGCGCTTGTAGTTAAAAGAAGGTAGCTCCATTTTTTATCACTTGAATGAATTTCAAGGTTATTTTGATCAATTGTTTGGTATGGGTATAAAGTTTGAAGAAGAGGTACTTAGACTTTGGTTTCTTAATTGAGAGGGTTTTTGGGTATTTTTTACAAACTCTACTCTTAGTGGTACTCTGACAATGGAGTATGTGAAAAGTGATGTTTTGAACGAAGAAATGAGAAGAACTCTGGATATATCTAAATCACACTCAAAGGTTTTCGTCACTGAGGAATAGGGGGAGAAGCAAGGATAGGGGTCGACATCAAAATAGAAAAAGGCAATAGCAGAAGCAAGAGCAAATCAAAGTCAAAGTACAAGATTCTTGAATGTCATTACTGTGGTAAGACATGGCACATCAAGGAATACTGTTTTGGGTGGAAAAAAGAGAACAAAGATAAGGGCAACAACAAGCAAGATAAAAAGGTCAATAATCATGCTTCCATTATTTTTGATGATCTTACTACTGTTTATTGTGCAGAGGATATCAACTTTACTAAGAATGAAACTAGTCAAGTCTTTGGCAGTGGTATTTCCTACCATATTACATCAAGACAGGACTTCTTCACTTCTTATACTCTAAATGATTTTGGAGTTCTGAAAATAGGCAACGATGGAGTGTCAAAGGATATAGGCACTGGAACTGTTTGTTTAGATATTTGACATTAGGACAAAGCTTGTTCTTAAGAATGTGAAACATGCACTAGTTGTTCTGTTGCACTTGATCTCTCTATAAGAAAGCTTGATGATGATGGTTATTGTGGCTCTTTTACTAATAATAAGTGAAAAATCACTAAAGTAAGAAATGTTATGGCTTGTATTAGTTGGAGCCTTCAGTCAATATTGATCATGTTAATATAGTTGAGAGTATTGACTCTTTAGATTTATGACATAGATGGTTGAGTCACATCAGTGTAAAAGGATTTAATTGTCTAACTAAGAAGAATATGCTTTCAGGGTTGAAAGGTGCAAATCTAGATAGATGTGTTTATTGTTTGGCTAGGAAATAGAAAAAGGTTTCTTTCTAGCATCATATTCCTTTTAAGAAAAATGATCTACTTGAATTGATATACTCAAATGTTTGTGGATCTTTGAAGGTAAGATCATTTGGTGGTGCACTTTACTTTGTGATATTTATTGATGATCATTTTAGGAAACTTTAGGTCCATGTTTTAAACTTCGGGTCCTTGATGCATTCAAGGAATATCAAGCTTATGTTGAGCGAGAAATAAGGAAGAAATTAAAATGCATTGGCATTAGTAATAGCGGAGAATATTGTGGACCCTTTAATACATATTATAGGAAGGTATCAAACATTAAAAGTCAAATTGCCTAATTCATTTTGGGGTGAGGCCTTATACACTATTGCTCATGTTATTAATTCATATGAATTCTATTGGCTATTGCAACACACTATGATTATGAGATCTGACAGATGGACGTAAAAATAATGTTCCTCATTGGCAACCTCGAGGAGGTGTATATGATACAGCCTAAGGGATTCATGTCCAAGGACTACTTAGATAAGGTGTGTAGGTTGTTTATGTTCATTTATGGACTAAAACAAGCTTCCCGAAGTTGGAACATAAGATTTGATAAGGCAATTAGATCTTATAACTTCGTTAAGAATGAAGATGAGCCTTGTGTATATAGGAAGGTAAGTGGGAGCGCTATCACCTTCTTGGTGTTATATGTGAATGACATCTTAATCATTGGGAATGATGTAGGAATGCTATCTACAGTAAAAGCTTGGTTATCTAGACACTTCTCTATAATGGACTTAGGGGAAGTATCATATATTTTGGGCATTTGGATCTATAGAGATAAATCCAAAAGGATGCTTGGCTTGTCCGAGTCCAGGTTCATAGACATCATTGTCAAAAGATTTGGCATAAAAAATTCTAAGATAAGTCTTATACTAATGAGACATGGGATATTGCTTTCTAGGAGTATGTCCCCAAAGACTCCTGAAGAAAGGGTGAACATGGATAGGATATCCTATGCCTCAATGATAGGGTCTATGATGTATGTCATGCTATGTATCAGGCCTGATATAGCACATGCTCTAAGTGTCATGAGTAGGTATCAAGCAGATCCAGGCTTAGAGCATTAGAAAGCAGTAAAGTGTATCCTTAACTGCTTAAGAAGGACCAAGGATCTTTTACTGGTATATAGAGATAGTAACCTCAGGGTTGAAGGCTACACGAACTCGACTTTCCAATCCGATGTCAATGATAGCAAGTCAAATTTGGGGTATGTGTATACCTTGAATAGAGGAGCAGTATACTGAAAGAGTTCCAAGCAAGATACTACTGTTGACTTGACCATAGAGGTGAAGTACATTGCTACAGTAGAGGCAACAAAGGAGAGAGTCTGGATGAAGAAGTTTATCACAGATTTGGAAGTCGTGATGGGCAACGAGGAGTCGATTCTCTTATATTATGATAATAACGAGGCGATTACTCAAGCGAATGAATCAGGTCTCATCAGAAGTCTAAGTACGTTATGAGGAGGTTCCACCTGATCAGAGAGATCGTGACCTGATGAGATATAACAATGGAAAGAATTCTATTCGAAGATAACATCGTAGATCTACTAATAAAGCCATGGTCTCAAATTATCTTTGAGCATTACAAGGGTCTGATAGGGATCAGACATAGAGGTGATTGACTTTAGGTCAAGTAGAAGATTGCTAGTCATAGGTGCCCTACAAGCTAATCACGTGAGTGATGACACGTGTGACTTGACGGTACTGTCAATACCCCGGAAATATGGGATGAGACACTTTTTGGCTCCATTTTTGAAGTCATTGGGCCTATAAAAACCCCACCATTTCTTGCATGAAAGGGCATGAAAGTGTTAAATCATTCTTGAATTGTTGGGGTGTTAAAGTGTTGTAAAAGTGAGAAAGAGTCCTCCTCTCCCTCTCTTAGCTTTGTAAACATCCAAGAAAGATGAGTAAGGCTTGTAAGGGTTATCTTCTAAACTTGGTAAAAGGATAAAGAGCTGTAAAAAGTGATTGGTCTTCGTCTATTGAAGGAAGGCCATTAGTAGATGCCGGTGACCTCGACGGAGGAGGAATCTGAAAGTGGATGTAGGTCATAAATACCGAACCACTCTAAATTCTGATTTGCTTTTCAATTTGTGTAAGTTACATTACTACAAGCTACATTACCTTCTTATTGCCTTCTTTACACTCCCATATGCTTTCAAGTTGAACTCCTTATCAAACGATTTTTGTCGGAATCGATTTTAATCAAAACGAAGACTTTTGATATCATGTTTTACAAAGGAATATTTGGAATACGCTTGTATCTTATGATTTCATCGAGGTTTCTTGATTGTTTATTATGATATGAATATGATTTCTCATCCTAAAGATAAATTATGAGGAAAGCCATTTTCTTTTTCTAAATTTGTTATGAATTTTAGAAACTTTATTACTAATGCAAAAATAATTGATCTTAATTTTCAAAGACTCATATTCAAGAATCTCTACTAGATTATATCATGTTTGCTAATTTGATGTGTTTAACCATACTGTGATTATGGTAAGAAAAGGAGTAGAATATTTAGGTTTAATTATTTATTATTGGACTAATAACCCTTATCTTAGGAATATAGTTAAAGATATTTGGAACAATCCTTGTAATACTTAGGTATCATCGTGAGCGGATCCATAGTAACCTTAATACTCTTAGGAGGTTCGTTGACAAATGAAATAAATTAGAGGGTAGTTTGGAGCTCGGGGAGAATTGTAAAGAGATTAAGGTTTAAGTCTTAGGATAACCTTTTGGGATAATTGAAGGAGAAGATAAAACTTTGATTTGTTTTCATAAGAAAATCTTAACCCTCAATCGTTAACTTCATTAGTGATGCACTAAGGCTAAGACTTAATGGGTGGGGGAAGATGATCTTGACACTAAATTTTTTCCTCAATTGGGTGGGTGGGAACAGGGAAGAATTCTCCCTTCAATTGTAGCTTGTGGTTATTATTAGTTCAACATAAAGAGCGAGATTCAGATGACATGGCAACCACCCAGATCATCAGATAACAATGACAATCCTAGGAGGGAATATTCTGCTCATATCATGGAAAATTATCTTGAGCCTAACTTACTATAAAAGCATATTAATTTATTGTTACCCAAGTCAATTACTATTCATCTATGACACTACTTTCCATTTTGGTTCTAACTCGAGTATCGAAGGGACAGATTAAACACCTCACTCGACTTTAGTCTTCTTATATATTAATTCTCAAGCGAGCACTTGGGTCATCTTCTTAGTTATTTTTTTTTACTCCTATACATATAGCATAGAATCGAGTTGACTGACAAAGGTGCCATCGACAACCATAGTATTAGGTGGAAAGGGGATTGATATTGTTATCTATTTTGTATTATGAGTTATATATTAAATGGGAGACTTAATAAGAGTCATTAGAATATTCTTTTGGAAAAAGCTAGCAATAAGATTTAGAGATGATATAAAGGATACTTAACTCAAATTCTATTCTTAAGCTAAAAGGTTTATCCTTATTTTATTTATTCTTAAGACAAAATAACTTGCCATAAGGATTTTCTAAGATGTTGGGATTAGGGACCTAAAGATAATTATGAAACTAGTTGGGCTAAAAGATCTTATCCATTCTCAATAATGAAGATAAGTTATGGGTGAAGGTTTTTACTACAAAATATGGTAATTGGCACCCTTTGAATCCTTATCCTAAAACTTCTGGATCCAGATCTATTTGCATCAGAACCTTTGAGAATATTAGGAAAGGGTTTAGAAAATTGATTGAAAATGTTTGATGCTCGGATATCAAACATATCTTTTAATAAATGACCTATCTTTGTCAATGTACATGGTTTGATGAGGTTGAATTGAGTTGCCATTTTGTTTGTGGGTTATGAATGGAATTTGCTATCTCCTTGATGTTGTGTTCCATCATCCTTTCAGAGATAAAATCCTGAAGATCCAACAAAATCCTCGAGCTCTTGAGCAAGACAGATGGGTCTGGACCCCCTCGACAAATGGGCAAGCTTTAGCTGTTTGCCAAAAGAACAAGTACGAGGCTTGGGTGCCCTCCCAAAGTTAAAGTTTTCCCAAGAAGGCTCTTGTGGAAGCGATTGCCAACCTCGGAATTGTTTGCGAAAATTCATAGATCACAAATAGAAGTGTGTCCAGTTTGTAAGTTGTATGAGGATTCCATGAAGCATTTTCTCTTTAATTGTACAGTTGCTAGAAGATTACCTGAGTAGGTGGAGCATAATTTCAACTCGAAGTTTCAAATGTTTGACTTCTGGCACCAAGGAGAGCATGGATGAATGAATGAAGGATCAAATTTACCCAGACATTGGCTTGGTCGTTGCGTAGTTCCATACGAACTTTCCTGTGGATGCATTGGCTCAAAAAACAAAGGGGTCGTGTTTCGCCACCATCTGAGCTGCCTGTCTTCCATTGCTACAAGGTGATGGCCTATACAAATGATTTTTGTCAAACCCAGACCCTTATCCTATAGAGGAGGATGAGAAGATTATTATCGGTGATGGCTCATTCTTGTATTCATCTTTTACTGTAGGTTTTGGTTATTTTGTACAAGATAAGTAGGGAGTGGTCATCGCTACGGGATGTGGTAATTGTGTGGCCAATGGGCCCAAGTAGGCCAAGTGCAAGGCGATTGAGCTGTCTATCTGCTGCTTTCAACACAATAGGTTGTTTTCTTACCCACGAAAAAGGGAAAAAGAAGAAGAGAAAGAAACAGGAAGATGATGATGATATCTGCTGCTTTCAACATCACTGTCAACCCACAGCACACCCTGGAATTAGCCATTTGTTAGCAGAAACCAGCAGCATAATAATGGGGGAAAACATAAGTGACTCTAATAGCTTCAGGAGGAAGCAAGAAAAGAGATCGAATGACAATTACGAGACAGCCAATTACACTGTTAAAGATCCATCCACCTTCCATTCCTATTATGTCTCGGCAGCTTCCTCTTTGTGTACTCCGTTTTGGATGCCTGGCAAATTTGCATCTCCATGGGCCAAACTATGCCCTGAATTGCCTTGAACAACTTTCTCATTTGTCGCTGAAGAATTCTTGTAGCTCTCTTCAGATTCCTCTGGCTTGGCAACTGTGATGTTCTTCTCTATCGGTTCCTGTAATTCTAGCTCAACTGTATTAGTTCGTCCATCGACTGAATGCGTGGAAGTCGTTTGATTATGTGACGCCGTGACATTATTTGCATCCCACTTTGCTGTCAGGTTGGCCTTAGCTGCAACCCCATCTATGGATACTGCAGTAGAATTCTTCAGAAAATTGATCTGATTTGTCGAAAAAGATGTCGAATTTGTCTGCGATCGAACTACATTGCCCGTCATGTTTGTTGAGTGTCTCTCGCTGTCTGTTTGGTTGTTGATGACACTCATGATAATTAGATCAGGCTGCTGCTGCTTCTTGTGAGTTTCAGATTCGCCGCCGGTGGTCGTTTTTTGGGGAGACACAACTCTCGTGAAGACAGTGTTGTTATGTGAAGGCTCACTTCCTTGTGGAATGGCAGTCGAATCATTTCCTGCTGAATCATCAAGCTGAGTGAGAGCACTTGAATCTTCATCTTTTGTCTCTGTTCTCTGTGATCCAGTCTCATCCAGGTTCCTCGATCCTCCATCTTCAGATTCCGACACTGGCTCGTTCGCTTGAGGCACATGAGCCACAGCACTGGATGCATCATCGCCCTTAAAACTCCTCTCCCGTGCCTCCTGCAACCCTTCTTCATGCTCTACTTCTTGGGTGATATGGACCACCTCACTGGAAGCATCATCACCTCTAAAACTCATCTCTCGAGCCTTGTGCGACGCCTCTTCATGATCTCGATCTTGAAGACCATCCACTCCCTTTGTTCGATCCTCCTTGTTCTCTTCTTCATGAGCAGCAGTAACTTCTTCTCCATGGTCAGATTCCCTCTGGGATCCCTCTTGATCTTTTCCGTCTATCTCGTGATCTCCAGCACCGCTTTCCTCTTCATCACCGGCTTCTTCACGCCTGACTTCATGCTCTACCTTCTCATCATCTTCTTCCTCGATCTGTGACTCACGTATAGGTTCTGTCTCGACCGTGTGCGGGAGATACTTCCTACCAAAACTTGCGAGGTCAAGTCGCTTCTCCCCGCCCTTGAATGAGAGCTTTGACACCCTTTCCTCGTATGCCTTCTTCTTGTCGTGAGAGTGCTTCATCTGATAGAGCAACCAGACGCAGATGGCAACCAAGAGGCAGACGTGAAGAACATTCTTCGTCTTGAAGCCCCCTTTTCCTCTCTGGTTCCTACTGGACACCTGCCTCAGCATGGTGCTTCTCCTCCGCAAGGTCTCTCAACCTTGGAGTGCCTGCCCACAGGGAGAAAGAATGACCTCAGGACCAGAGCATTGCATCTGATGCGATGATGGAATGTGGGATGATAATGATGTGAGCATCAAATACCAAAGGTGCACAATTCTTCTTTGGCTTTCAAGCACAAAATCATCTCAAGTTCATAAAGCAAACAAACATGAATAACCCAAAACATTTGTCTCTTTGTTCCACTGACTGAAGATCTCCAGTATACATATGAGAGGAAACAAAAAAGAAGAAGAAAAACACCTAAAAATGAGAAAGGGAAGGGGGAAAAAGGGAAAATTTTCTCTCATTTCGAAATCAGATAAAATCCAAAGTTTCCACGGAGAAAATCCTTCCTATATGTAACATTAAAACCCAAAGCGAAGCAAGAACATACGAACCTCAATGAGCTGCTGCTGCTGCTGTAGACAGAGAAGAGAGGAGAGGATTTAATGAGGGTTGCTGTAGTCAGAGGTTACACATCTGTTTAAAAGAAGAAAAAAAAAGGGTTACACATCTGATCCGTCTCTCAGAAAGGGAGGATGTTGCAGGAAGTGTGTCAATGTTTAGCTTCTGGAGGGATCAGATCTAAGATCACACAGATGGAAAGAGACAGACTGGGACAAGACTCGCCTAACTCACCTTTGTGGACGTTGACATCCACCAGACTTGGATGGGGTGCAGGTGGGGTCTGTTTATGGCAAACCAAATTAGTGGATCCATCCCAAATCTGAACGAAACTGTTTCCAAATCTGTCTTTAATTGTCTTAATCTTCTTAAAGATTATAGTTGATTCGATGTTTGTCAGATTTCTTTCACGACAGCCTCTGAAGAACACCCGATGTACTGTTTGAAATAATTACCATGGTAAAATAATCATTACAACAACACATTTGCGTACTGTTTGGAACAATAAAGTTAAGGAGAATGACCATCTGAAAGCAATTCAGTGCTTCAAGTTAAATCTGACCGTTTTATTGGACAGCAGCAAGGAAAGGCCCATTTCCTGGTGATGCAATGGACTCAAATGGATCAGCAATTCTCTAACAAATCAAACTCCATTGACACGGCAACGTATCAATGGGCTTCTTTCCAATCACATCAACCCAGAGTCTCGCAAGGCGTGACACGAAATGCCAGCTGAGACAAAAGGCTTATCATGAACACAGAGACTTGTTTTGGGAAATGAGCTTCGGAATCTTTTGTGGCACACTAAATTAAGCTTGCCAAGAGCATATGTTGACCTGAACCCATCACGGACCAACTTGGGAATGTCCTCCGGTCAACAGTGGACTCGACGTGCGAGGATTATACAAGTACAAAGCATGGATGATCCAGCAAGGTCGGACAACCTCGCGCACTGAGACATGCAGATTTTTTATGGACACAGTTGAGATGGACGTTTTTATATATACATCAAATATTGGGTAATTTATGAAAGAAATCCCCTCATAATCACCTTTTGTAGGAAAGCACTTCTCTGTTGAAAATTATTGGATGGTTTTTTTTTCATGAATTGACATATATACACTTAGTTTTTCTAGTTGATATAGTTAGGTTGCAAACAAATCTAATAGGACTTTTTTTTGGCTAAACAAAACTAGTTTGGTACGAATTCATAATGAATTGGTTCAAATCAAAATTTCTAAACCCCTAACTTAACTTTCCTCCTCCATTTTTTATCTCTCTTATTGAGGATCTACTCTGATAGGGAGCCCTCTCATCTGAAGTACTCATATTAAGTAGGGGAACCTCCCTTTCCCTAGGTGCCCTTCCTAGCTAGGGTATCTCGCTTATGTGAGATGTCCCTATCAAATAGGAGAATCTCTTTTTACTCTTAGGTATCATTTTTAAGTTAGGATAACTCATTTATCGGTACACGAGAACGGGCAAGTAATCAACAATGACTCTAATATAATGTTAGAGGGTTCTTTTTTTTTTTTTTTTTTTTCATGTTTGCATATAATTCGGATGGCACATCATCCAACATAGTAGACAAAATACATGTTTAATTTTATAATGTGCTCAAGCTATTTTTGCTTTTATATATTTTTTCTTTTGGAGTATAATTTAGGATGGTACTCAATGAAATTAATCTTTCAATTTTCTTGTTTAATATAGCTTTAAATATTTTGATTATAAAATCAATTGATAAAGTTAAGATCCAATGAACGTTTGAATGACGTAGGATTAATTTTGATCATAAAATATAAATCGATTAAAGTAGAATAATTGGGTCGGAATAGATCATGATAGAGATTGAATGTCGGGCTAGAGGATTGGTCAATGTGCCGGAAGATAGACTTCGTGCAATAAGTTCGGACATCGGGCCAGAAGGATCGGACATTGCGTCAAGAAGATCAGATGTTGTGGAAGGTCAACATACCGATGGATTGGGCAATATACCGAAAGAGAGGACGATACGCTGAAGGTTTGGACAAAGCGTCGGATGAACCAATTAAATACCGAATAACGTAGGATTCATGTTTGTAATCATTTGTGTCTTGATCGAAGTAGTTTAGGTTTTAATTAAGTTGATTTTAGGTGTAATCATACCAACTTGATTAGGGGCCCATTGAGCCTGAATTAGGCTTATTAGAAGGCCAATTCAATGGCTTGAAGTTAGGCCAAGCGATGGCACTACTAAGCCAAGCAACGACACCACTAAGTTGGAAAGTATGAAATATATTTTTCCGAAAAACTCGGTACCATGTTAGCGGTGGTACTACCTAGTGCAAGCCATGGTATCGCCAATACCCCAAAAACCTAGGAATTTGACTTTTTACCTTCATTTTTAAGTTATTTGGGGCATACAAAATTTCACTCATTCTTACTTGTGATAGCAAGAAAAAGAATAGAAAGAGAAAAAAATTCTTGAGAAAAAAAGTATGTAAACTCTTTTAAGTTGTTGAGTATCTTTCTCCTTAGTCTTAGAAGTCTTTTAAGAGAGGAGTGAGGTCTAATTGTAAAAGAAAGATATGAAGGTTCTCATCTAAGCCTATGAAAAGGAGAAAAAGTTGTAACAAGGGTAATTAATCTGCTAGTCATATGTGCTCAGCAAGTTGAGTGATGGCACGTGTGACTTGATGCACAGTCTTTTTGCTTATTATATTTTAGTATTTATCACTTTATAACTTTATATTGACTAACATATATATATATATATATATATATATATATATATATATATATATATATATATATATATATATTGTGATGTCCTTGGACCTATGCAATAGGAATCAGAACGTAATGAGATCACAATAATAAGACCGATTCACCTTTAAACATATATCCTAAATAATTCCGGTCATAGGTTACTCGAGAGGGATATCAAGATAACCTGACAGACTGGTGTGTTGTATATCCATCCATATGATGGATGCAGTTGGTCTCATAACTGCTCGTGTGGGGACACTAGGGATACAGTACAGGTGCTCATTAGAGAATGAGTTCACTGATTGATCCGCTTAAGGAATGTTGGATGGTTGATGATGCCTTATTGTCAGACAGTGATTCCATAGTCCTAGTGGTGTATTTAATCCTTAGACTTGAGACACCAAGGATGTTCTATATGAGTACTCCATTTTTTGATACCAGACTTATAAGTTTGTATGTCCCAATTATAATATAGTTGGTCATCGGGAGTGACAATCACCCTTACGAGTGATATTGAGTGTCGATAGAGGTGTTGAATCTTAGATTTTGATGATGAAACTAATTGATTATGTTTAGATGTTTAACTGTATTTTGAGTGATGCAGGTCTACTCGATCAGGATTAGACAGTTGACGTAGGAGGAATTGACGTTGCGCCGGAGGAGATCACGTCAGGATATTGGACGGTAGAAGGCTTCAGACGTCGGGCATCGGGCCAAGGAGAGCGGAATTATGCCAAGGATATCGGGGTTGCGGAGGTCAACCGCCGATTGGGCAACAAGCCGCAAGAGAGGACGATGCGCTGAAGAATCGGACGAAGCGCCAACCAATGATGTGCCGGGCAACAGAATGTCAATTTGCGTTGCAATAATTGTCTAGATCGGAGTAGAGTTTTGGCTTATGTGTGCAGGATTAACTACGATAACTGCTAGTCATAGGTGCCCAGCAAGCCAATCACGTGAGTGATGGCACGTGTGACTTGATACCGAATCTTTTTGCTTATTATATTTTGGCGTATATCACTTTATAACTATTGCATAAATGCATACATATATTGTGATGTCCTTGGATTTGTGCAATGGGAATCGGATCGTGATGAGATCACGATAATGAGATCGATTCACCTTTAAACACATATCCTAAATAATCCCGGTCATAGGTTACTCGAGAGGGACATCGTGATAACCGGATAGACTGGTGTGTTGTATACCCGTCCATATGATGGATGCAGCTGGTCTCATAGCTGCTCGTGTAGGGACACTAGGGATACAGTACAGGTGCTCATTGGAGAATGAGTTCACTGATTGATCCGCTTACGGAATGCTGGATGGTTGATGATGCCTGATTGTCAAACAGCGATTCCGTAGTCCTAGTGGTGTATCTAGTCCTTAGACTTGAGACACCAAGGATGTCCTGTATGAGTGCTCCACTCTTTGATACCAAACTTATAGGTTTGGTTGTCCCAGATCTAGTACAACTGGTCATTGGGAGTGGTAGTCGACCTTACAAGGGCTATTGAGTGTCGATAGAGGATCATCCACTCTCGACGTCATGAGAGGAATATCCCATGTGTTCTTGCTCAGACAAATCCCTGGCTAGGGTCATTCGGGTTGAGAGAGAAAGAGTTCTCCGGGAGAATCCGATTAGAGCGAGACTCGAGTAGAAACCGTATGGGTCTGACAACACCATGCTCGATATACGGTCTTTGGGATATTAGATGGATGAGGGATTATAGGTACACGGTAACTGAGGACAGACAGGTCCAATGGATTGGATTCCCCTGTATCGTCTGGGGACTACGGCGTAGTGGCCTAGTACGTCCGTAGTCGATGAGTCGAGTGAATTATTACAGAGATAATAATTCACTGAGTTAGAAGGAGTTCTGACAGGTATGACTCACGGCCAGCTCGATATTGGGCCTAGAGGGTCACACACATATGGTAGGCATTGCGATGAGTAGAGGTTCAGATATAAGATATCCGACAGAGCCCTTGTCTTATTGGATGCAGATCCAATACCCACTAGGGGAGGACCCATTAGGGTTTGACAGGGGACCTCTATAAATAGGAGGGATTCAGAGCCTCATAGGCTAGAGCCTTTACTTGCCTTTCCTATTCTCCTCTTCCTCTCCACCTCAGAGCAGGCCTGGAGTCTTGAGGAGCGTCGTCGCAACCCAGTAGTGTGGATCACCGCTAGAGATGAGGACGCTTGACCTCCTTCACCCTCTCCTAAGGATCTGTAAGGAAACAGGGATATACGATCTCCTTAGGTAACACAACCTACTTTATACGCAGTTTTAAGTTTCGCGGATTTTGCGTACCAATCTTCGTACGACGACGAACATCTCTTTGGGAATCGGGGATTTTGTTTTCTTGTTCTTCCGCTGCGCATGTGATGTCGCCCCCATGATTTCCCAACAGTGGTATCAGAGCCAGGTTATTCGTACGAATGATTGGTTTTGAACTGCGTGTGTTGTGTTTAGGAAGAATTTTGACGTCAAAATCGTTGACGCAAAAACAAAGAAGGGCAGCAACAGTTGCTGCCCTCGATCTGCGTGCGTGAAGCGCAGCCGAAGGCGGGCAGCACAGGGGCTGCGTCTGCAGCAGCCGGCCGACGGCCTGCTTGCAGCAGGCTTGCTGCCGGCGGGGCTGGCAGCCCACGGGCAGAGGCGCCGTAGGGCAGTGGCGCCTGCCGCCGCAAGGAAGCGGCGCCTGCCGCCGCTGCTCCCGCGGGCGAAACCCCCCCCACAGGGGTGGCCGCCAAGCGGGACAGCACCGCCTGGGGAGGTAGCGGCGCCCGAAGGGGGCGCCCACCCGCAACGGCGTCGCCGCTAGCGGGCGTGCCGCCTGCAGGCGAGGGCAGTGCCCTCGCCCCGCCACACAGGCCGCCGCCGGCCGGGTGGCGGCGGCGGCGGCGGCAGCAACGAAAGGGGGAAAGAGCATTAGGGTTTTCTAGACAAAAGACAATTTTGCCCCTCGGAATTTGAGAAATTCTAGTTTCTGTCTTTTGTCCAAATTATGAAAATACCCCTATAAGTTCAGCCATTCCCTACATGTCCCTGATTTCAGAAAATATTAATTAATTAAAAGGGTTAGTTGATTATTATTTTTATTATTATCTAGTAGTCCTACATGATGATGATTATTTATACATGTGATGTATGATGTGTGGACGGATGATCATGGACCGTGTGATGTGTGTACTTGTGATTATTATTATTGAGGTCTGCGAGCCTCCATTATATTTCTCGTTTATTGTCGGGCCTGCGTGCCTATGATTAAGTTGTAATCACATGAGGAGGCGCAGTGGGAGCGTGGATGCGATAGCGGGACCCACGAGACGGACGATCGCGATGCATGAAGATGCATCAAGATGTCGACGGAACCGACGAGGACGAGATGGACGATCACAGGGCATGAAGATGCACCGTTGCACACCTAGATCTTGATGTGAGTGATTAGGCCTACTGGCTCGGGCCTAATCACAATAGGTTGTGGTCCATGATCATCTGGTGTAATTGATTATACATATACTAGATAAGTATATATATTTGCATGCGATGTAGATATATATTAAATATGTATATGTGTGACATGTCATATTAAGAGACCAAATCATAGAAACATCTCTCGATAATATTAAGTCGGTAAACGTGAGGCAATTAGAT
This sequence comes from Musa acuminata AAA Group, assembly GCF_036884655.1. NCBI lineage: Eukaryota > Viridiplantae > Streptophyta > Magnoliopsida > Zingiberales > Musaceae > Musa > Musa acuminata. The sequence goes on along the minus strand of NC_088332.1, from coordinate 36,892,619 downwards.
TGACCCACGTGGCCTTCCATCGTTATAAGTAGGAACCGATTCCCGGTGTAGGTTGAGTTGGTCGAGTCCCTCGAGACTCACCTATATCGCGATTCGCTATCTTGCTTACGACATAGAGATGTCACCGGTGACCTGAGGGCATGGTATACTTGGTCGAGTCCCTCGAGGGTATATCATCAAATCAGACTCATCTTGTAACGAAGGTGTTGACTTAACCGAGCATCATGGTTAGTCAAGTCCTTCGAGGCCATGGTGATTCGGAGGCCGAACAGGACGGGAATCATAAGGAGTTGTGATCGGCAAGAGTTGCCTACCTTTTAGGCTTAGTGTGATTGGTCGAGTCCCTCGAGGTTACACTAAGACGCTGATTGGATCCTGATCCCCACTAGAAGTCTGCCGGAGACTTCCGTTTCACGTGCTGAGGGTGTCGCATGACTCGCTAGTAAAATAGTGGGAGCATATTAAGATAGAAGTCCATATCTTGATAGTTTATTTCTTGCAAAATCTGCATGTTATTCATTTCTGCTGCATCTTTATTTTCAGAAAATGTTGCTTTCAAATCCCTTAGGTGGCATACTTGATGTCAACCGCCTCACTGGTCCAAATTATACGGATTGGCTCCGTAACTTGAGAATTGTTCTCACAACGGAGAAAATCATGTACGTCCTTGATATAGTGATGCCTACGCCCGAAGAAGGGGCAAGCGAGGATGAGATCGCTCGCTATGTGAAGTACATTGATGACTCCACTCTTGCTTAGTGCTATATGTTGGGCTCTATGACTCCTGAATTACAGAGACAACATGAAAAGATGGATGCCAGATCCATTCTCCTACGTGTCCGCAAATTGTTTGAGGAACAGGAAAGGACTCAACGATATGAGATATCCAAGAGCCTTTTCTGCGCTAGGATGACTGAGGGGACACCGGTTCAGAACCATGTCCTAAAGATGATTGAGTGGATAGAGAAACTCACAGGTCTAGGAATGGTCCTAGAGGATAACTTGTGTGTGGACATTGTGCTTCAGTCCCTACCAGATTCCTTTTCACAGTTCATAATGAATTTTAATATGAACAAGCTTGAGGTGACTCTCCCAGAGCTCCTCAATATGTTGAGGGAGGCATAGAGTACTATTAAGAAAGAGAAGCCAGTTCTCTACACTAGTGAGACCAGAAAGAAAAGGAAAGCAGAAAGGTCCCTTAAGAAGGGAAAGGGCAAGGGCAGACCAAGTAAAACAAAGGTTGCTAAGAAAGACCCAGTAAAGGACAAAGGCCAATGCTTCCACTATGGTAAAGATGGGCACTGGAAGAGGAACTGCAAAGAGTACCTTGCAGAAAGGGCGAAACAAAAGCTTGATGAAGCTTCAAGTACATTCATGATCAGTCTCCATTTGTTAGACTCTTATGATAACACATGGGTATTGGATACCGGTAGTGCTTATCATATATGCAATTCGTTGCAGGTTCTGGCAAGGCCTAGGAGACTAGAGAGAGGCGAGATGGACCTCAAGATGGGTAATGGAGCAAAAGTTGCTGTAGTAGCTGTTGGCGAGGTCGCCCTACATCTGCCTAGTGGAGCTTTTATTGCATTAGATGCATGTTATTTTGTTCCTTCTATTATCAAAAACATTATCTCCATTTCATGTTTAACAGTTAGTGGATATAAATTTGTTTTTGAGAACAATGGTTGTTCGATATTATTAGATGATAAGATCATCACGAAAGGAACATTGCATAATGGTTTATTTATGTTAGATACTACTCCACATATCATGAATGTAAATGTGTCTAAGAGGAAACGAGATGAGGTGAACAGTGCATACCTGTGGCATTGTAGGCTAGGTCACATCCATGAAAGAAGGATTCAAAAGTTACTAAATGATGGATATCTAGATCCATTCGACTACATGTCATATACAACTTGTGAGCCTTGCATTCGTGGAAAATTGACCAACTCTCCATTTAGTGGAACTGGAGAGAGAGCCACTGAGTTGTTGGAACTCATACATAGTGATGTATGTGGACCCATGTCAACTCATGCCATTGGAGGTTACTCCTACTTCATTACATTTACTGATGATTTCTCAAGGTATGGATATGTGTACTTAATGAAGTACAAGTCCGAGGCCTTTGAGAAATTCAGAGAGTATAAGAATGAGGTGGAGAACCAGACTGGAAAGAGTATCAAAACTCTTCGATCAGATCGAGGAGGTGAGTACTTAAGTACAGAGTTTACTCAGTTCCTCAAGGACCATGGGATATTATCTCAATGGACACCTCTTTACACACCTCAGCTCAATGGTGTCTCTGAAAGGAGAAATCGTACATTATTAGATATGGTACGGTCCATGATGAGTTTCGCTGACCTACCCATCTTATTCTAGGGATATGCCCTAGAGACCGCAGCTTACCTTTTGAACAGAGTTCCAACTAAGTCGGTAGTGTCTACACCATATGAGATATGGAAAGGGAAGAAGCCTGATCTTAAGGTTGTTAAGATTTGGGGCTGCCCTGCCCATGTTAAAAGACACAACCCCGATAAGTTAGAATCAAGGACAGAGCGATTCAAATTTGTGGGATACCCCAAGGAAACTTGTGGGTATTATTTCTATCATCTCGAGGACCAAAAGGTCTTTGTAGCTAAGGGAGCAGTGTTCCTTGAGAAGGAACACATTCTTGGCGGAGACAGTGGGAGAATGATAGAGTTGAGCGAAGTTGGAGAACCATGCTCAAGCACCACTCTACAGCCCGAGTCTGTTCAGGTACCTAATACACAATTTTCAACTTTACGCAGGTCTGATAGAGTATCTCATCCTCCTGAGAGATATGTGGGACATATTAGAGGAGAGGATGTTGAGGATATTGATCCTCAGACCTACGAGGAGGCTATTATGAGTATAGACTCCGGGAAGTGGCAAGAAGTCATGAATTCTGAGATGGATTCTATGTACTCTAATAAGGTTTGGAACCTAGTTGATGCGCCCGAAGGTATTGTACTCATCGGTTGCAAATGGATCTTTAAGAAAAAGATCAGAGTAGATGGAAAGGTAGAGACCTATAAAGCAAGGCTAGTGGCTAAGGGGTATCGTCAAAGGCAAGGTGTTGACTACGACGAAACCTTCTCACCCGTAGCAATGCTAAAATCTATCAGAATTCTACTGGCTATTGCAGCACACTATGATTATGAGATTTGGCAGATGGATGTGAAAACTGTATTCCTTAATGGGAACCTCAAGGAGGAGGTGTATATGATGCAACTTGAGGGATTCGTGTCCAAGAACTGCCCAGATAAGGTGTGTAAGTTGCTTAGATCCATTTATGGACTAAAGCAAGCTTCCCGAAGTTGGAACATAAGATTTGATGAGGCAATCAGATCTTATGACTTCGTTAAGAACGAAGATGAGCCTTGTGTGTACAGGAAGGTAAGTGGGAGCGCTATCACCTTTTTGGTGTTATATGTGGATGACATCCTCATCATTGGGAATGACGTAGGAATGCTATCCACAATAAAGGCTTGGTTATCTAGACACTTCTCCATGAAGGACTTAGGGGAAGCATCCTATATCTTGGGGATTAGAATCTATAGAGATAGATCCAAGAGGATGCTTGGCTTGTCCCAGTCCAGATACATAGAAACCATTGTCAAAAGTTTTGGCATGGAAAATTCCAAGAAAGGGCAAACATGGATATGATACCTTATGCCTCAGCAATAGGGTCTATCATGGATGCCCTGCTATGTACTAGGCCTGATATAGCGCATGCTCTGAGTGTCACGAGCAGGTATCAGGCGGATCCAGGCTTGGAGCACTGGAAAGCAGTAAAGTGTATCCTTAAGTACTTAAGAAGGACTAAGGATCTTTTACTATGGAGGTAATAGCCTTAAGGTTGAAGGCTACACAGACTCAAGTTTTCAGTCTGATGTCGATGATAGCAAGTCGAATTCAAGGTAATTGTACACCTTGAATGGAGGAGCAGTGTGCTGGAAGAGTTCCAAGCAAGATACCAATGCTGACTCGACCATAGAGGCGGAGTATATTGCTGCATCAGATGCAGCAAAGGAGGGAGTCTGGTTGAAGAAGTTCATTACAGATTTGGGAGTCGTGCCGGGTAGGGAGGAGCCGATCTCCTTATATTGCGACAACTATGGGGCGATTACTCGAATAAGGGAACCCGGGTCTCATTAGAAGTGTTCTGAGGAGGTTCTAGCTTATCAGAGGGATCGTAACCCGAGGAGATGTAGCAGTGGAAAGAGTTCCATCCGAAGATAACATTGCAGATCCACTAACAAAGCCGTTGTCTCATTTTGTCTTTGAGCGTCACAGGGGTCTGATGGGGATCAGACACATAGGTGATTGGCTTTAGGTCAAGTGGGAGATTGCTAGTCATAAGTGCCCAGCAAGCCAATCACGTGAGTGATGGCACGTGTGACTTGATACAGAATCTTTTTGCTTATTATATTTTAGCGAATATCACTTTATAACTATTGCATAAATGCATACATATATTGTGATGTCCTTGGATTTGTGCAATGGGAATCAGATCGTGATGAGATCACGATAATGAGATCGATTCACCTTTAAACATATATATCCTAAATAATCCCGGTCATAGGTTACTCGAGAGGGACATCGTGATAACCGGATAGACTGGTGTGCTGTATACCCGTCCATATGATGGATGCAGCTGGTCTCATAGCTGCTCGTGTAGGGACACTAGGGATACAATACAGGTGCTCATTGGAGAATGAGTTCACTGATTGATCCGCTTACGGAATGCTGGATGGTTGATGATGCCTGATTGTCAGACAGCGATTCCGTAGTCCTAGTGGTGTATCTGGTCCTTAGACTTGAGACACCAAGGATGTCCTGTATGAGTGCTCCACTCTTTGATACCAGACTTATAGGTTTGGTTGTCCCAGATCTAATACAGTTGGTCATTGGGAGTGGTAGTCGACCTTACGAGGGCTATTGAGTGTCGACAGAGGATCATCCACTCTCGGTATCATGAGAGGAATATCTCATGTGTTCTTGCTCAGACAAATCCCTGGCCAGGGTCATTCGGGTTGAGAGAGAAAGAGTTCTCCGGGAGAATCCAATTAGAGCGAGACTCGAGTAGAAACCGTATGGGTCTGACAATACCATGCTCGATATACGGTCTCTGGGATATTAGATGAATAAGGGATTATAGGTACACGGTAACTGAGGACAGACAGGTCCAATGGATTGGATTCCTCTGTATCGTCTAGGGACTACGGCGTAGTGGCCTAGTACGTCTGTAGTCGATGAGTCGAGTGAATTATTACAGAGATAATAATTCACTGAGTTAGAAGGAGTTCTGACAGGTATGACTCACGGCCAGCTCGATATTGGGCCTAGAGGGTCACACACATATGGTAGGCATTACGATGAGTAGAGATTTATATATGAGATATCCGACGGAGCTTTTGTCTTATTGGATGCAGATCCAATACCCACTAGGGGAGGACCCATTAGGGTTTGACAAGGGACCTCTATAAATAGGAGGGATTTAGAGCCTCATAGGCTAGAGCCTTTGCTTGCCATTCCTATTCTCCTCTTCCTCTCCACCTCAGAGCAGGCCTGGAGTCTTGAGGAGCGTCGTCACAATCCTGCTGTGTGGATCACCGCTAGAGAGGAGGACGCTTGACCTCCTTTACCCTCTCCTAAGGATCTGCAAGGAAATAGGGATATACGGTCTCCCTAGGTAACACAACCTACTTTATACGCAGTTTTAAGTTTCGCGGATTTTGCATACCAATCTTCGAACGACGACGAACATCTCTTTGGGAATCGGGGATTTTGTTTTCTTGTTCTTCCGCTGCACATGTGATGTCACCCCCATGATTTCCCAAAAATAATGATGAAGACATAAAGCAAAACAAAGTGCCGGAGTCAAGCGCGAAGGATTCGTTGGGAGTTCAAGAGTTCGATGGAAGTCCGAAGGTTCGTCGGGAATGCTGCCGGAACTAGCCGAGAATGAGTAGGGAGCTTGCCAAAGGGTTTTTCGGAAGCTCGCCGGAAGGTTCATGGGAAGTTCGCGGAGCTCGCCGAGAAAGATCGAAGCTTGCCGAAGAAGCTCGTTGGAACTCACCAAGATCAAATTGTGAAGTCTAGGAGCTTGTCGGGAGTCTGCAGAATGGTTTCCGAGAGTTCGCCAGAAGCTCGCCGGAAGAAGTCTTGACTTACGGACTTTGTAATAGCTTAGGAAATGTCTTTAAATTCATACTTAGCACATTAATTAGGGTTAGGATTATGTGTTAATCCTATAACCCAAGTAGGGGCCAATTGGACCCGAGTTCGGACTGTTTTGGGCCAAGTTTGAAGCCCAACCAGTGAGCTGAAATAGTGTAGGCGATGGCACCGCTAGACTAGGTGGTGGCACCACCCAGAACCCGAGGATTGGGCCGTGGTACCACTGGACTGGGCGGTAGCACCGCCTAGCACCCGAGAGGTCGGGCGGTGGCACCGCCAGCCTCGGGAACCCAAGAGAATTTAAAATTTAGAGCCCAAATTTGAATCCTCTTGGGGCCTATAAATACCCCTCAATGCTCAGCAGAGAACACAACCTTTGAGAAGTAAGAGACTAAGATAAAAGTCTTAGCAAAGTATTTAGCAAGTTTTTGTTTTCAATAGCTTGAGTATTCACCTCCCTCTTTCTCTTTTAAAATTTGTAAGAGTGTGAACCACTTGTAAAAGGTTGTAAGAGGGGTATTTGTCCTTCCCCTTCAAAGTGATTTGCTAGTGGAAGTTGGGAGCCTCATTGAATAAGGCTTCGTAAGTGGATGTAGGTCATTTTGACCGAACCACTTTAAATTGGTGCGTTCCTTGAATGTGTGAGTTCTTACTTTTCTGAAACCATTATTTACATAGCAGCAAGCTTTCGTTTTTCATCTTTTTACTTTACTCGAGCTACTTTCTCCAAGTCATTGACGAATTGAAATCTCTATGTATTTACGAAATTATTTTTAAACTTACGAGTTTTAATCAACTACACTAATTCACCCCCCCTCTTAGTGCCGCTCCGATCCTAACAAGAGGATCATCCACTCTCGGTGTCATAAGAGAAATATCTCATATATTCTTGCTCAGACAAATCCCTAGCTAAGGTCATTCAGATTGAGTGAGAAAGAGTTCTCCAGGAGAATCCGATTAGAGCGAGACTCGAGTAGAAACTATATGGGTCTGATAACACCATACTCGATATATGGTCTTTGGGATATTAGATGGATAAGGGACTATAAGTACATGGTAATTGAGGATAGACAGGTCCAATGGATTGGATTCTCCTGTACTGTTTGGGGACTATGACGCAGTGGCCTAGTATGTCCATAGTCGATGAGTCGAGTGAATTATTATAGAGATAATACTTCACTGAGTCAGAAGAAGTTCTGACAAGTATGACTCACGACCAACTCGATATTGGGCCTAGAGGGTCACACACATATGGTAGACATTGTGATAAGTAAAGGTTCGGATATGAGATATCTTCCGGAGCCCCTATCTTATTGGATATTCAATAAGCCAATGAATTATTGGATCCTATAGATGAGATCCAATAAAAGCCCATGATAGATTATTGGATAGAGATCCACTAATCTAAGAGGCTTGGGTAATTGGATGTAGATCCAATACCCAATAGGGGAGGATCCATTAGGGTTTGACAAGGGACCTCTATAAATAGGAGGTATTCAGTGGTTCATAGGCTAGAGTCTTTGCTTGCCTCTCCTATTCTTCTCTCCCTCTCCACCTCAAAGAAGGCCTAGAGTTTTGAGGAGCATCATCGTAGCCCTGCTATGTAGATCATCGCTAGAGAGAAGGACGCTTGACCTCCTTTATCCTCTCCTAAAGATCTGCAGGGATTCAGGGATATGTGATCTTCTTAGATAACGCAAACTTTCTTTTATGCAGTTTTAAGTTTCGTGGATTTTTGTGCACTAATCTTCGCACGACGACGAACAACTTAGGGAATTTGAGATTTTGTTTTTGTTCTTTCACTGTGTATGTGATGTCGCCCCTAGATTTCCCAACAGTGGTATCAGAGCTAGGTTGTTCGTGCAAAAGATTGATTATAAATTGTGTGTATTGTGTTTTTGGAGGAATTTTATCATCAAGATCGCTGACGATGAAGGCGAGGAAGGGTAGCAACTATTGTTGTCAATGCAAAAATGGCCAAAGGCTGCATGCAGCCTTGCCCATCTACATGTAGGCAGCTGACTGCTAGCTACCTATAACATCCCCCATTTTTGAAAATTTAGTAAAAGGTTTGTTTGTAAAAATAAGGATTATTTAATAATTATTTTATATTAAATAATATTATATTAAAATTTTATGGCTAGGGACCTAAGAGTAAATATTAGAAGTTTGATATAATTTATGAAAGATTCAGATTTAAGTTAAAAAAAAAAATAGTGGACATGTGTCACTAGCTAACCTAAAGTTGGTGCCACTTATCTTTGCTCTAAAGATGACACCTAGCTCCTTTCATGCATGCATGACACCTTGCAACTTTTGTATAAATTGGAGCATAATTGGTTATCCAAATAGTTCATACAATGTTCCTATCAAATTCTGCCAGAATCGAGCTTTGGTCGATTTTGGCTTTCCTTGTTTCTTCTCTTTGGAAATCGATTTCGGCAATAACTCTTACTTCAGTTAAGCTTTACATTATTACCTTAAATTCCTGTATACTTTTATCCTTTATTTATTTGCACATCTGCAGCTATCATCTAAAGATCATGTTTGCATCGTAATGATTCGGCACATGCATCCCATTGTTCCGCATTTGCTTTCGATATGTGCCTCTTCCAGTTTCATTTCTTTGGACATTGAATTTAACTAACTTTCTTATATCAATTGAGCTATATATGATTTCTTAAAATCCTTGTATGCTCTTGCTTTTGTTTTCTTTCAAATCTGAATACATTTATGAAAGATTATGTTTGTATCGTATTGACTCGAAAGGCATATGTACATTTCGTTGTTCCGCATGTGCTTTCGATATGTCCCAATTCATTATTCATAATACCCTTTTGTACTCTGGTGTTTGTGGGATTATTTGGACCTTTGCCAGAAATGGTAAAGGGTATGTGCTTAGAGCTCGCGATGCTCTAGATTATGTTTGGTGGTCATTCAGAAATGGATGGACAATATTATGTTTGGAATCCCACTTCACCTTCTATCTGTTTGATATAAAATTCAGAGCTGACTTAACACTTGGGTAGGGTGAGAGGGCTCGAGTAGGAAAGGGCTACCCGTGGATGGAGTTGAGAACTCATCACGGCGTGGTAAAGAAACAAACCTGAAGAGTTGCAGCCAACGTGAGTTTGAGAAGAGAAGGGAAGAAGAAGAAGAAGAAGAAGAAGAAGAAGAGTTTGAGGTTTTTCATCAATTTTCCCACATTTGGGATTCAAATAATTTTAAGGCAAGTGTTCTAACCCCATCCCATAGTAACCTTAATCTCTGTTTCCATTTTTATTCTGCAAAATTTGAAAGATTTCAACTGAGAACTAGACCTTCTTTCGTTTTGATATAAAGCTATGAATCTGTAATTTTTTGGTAATCTGACCTCTATTTGGATTTTAAGAATCATCTAGTGATATGATGTATGATTATAAACTGCACAGGTTTTGTGAATTGTGGATTGTAGAGGTGAATGACTTGAATGTTTTTCTTAGTGCCCTCAAATGTGTGATTGGATCCTAGATTGTTTGTTGAATTATAATATTATCAATTTTGAGTTAGGTTCACACCTCCTGAATGAAAATTAAATTCGGGAGGGGCGTGAGACTACCTACGGTCGGCGACCTACCTACAGTAGGCCGCGAGCATTGGTGCCTGCAGGGGTGTCGCTCGGCGGGGCAGCACTGCCCCACGAGCAGAATCGCCCGCGGAGGCGGCGACGCCCGCCCGTGGGGCCGCCCACTTGCAGGGGCAGCGCCCCCGCCCCTCGTCACACAGGCCATCGCCGGTAGGATGGCGACGGCAGCAACAACAGTAGGGGAGAGGCAGTAGGACATTAGGGTTTCTTACCAAAAGATAATTTTGTCCCTCGGAATTTGAAAAATTTCGATTCTGTTCTTTTTTAAATTATGAAAATACCCCTCAGAATTTAAAAAAATTTCCTACATGTCCCTGAATTAAAAAAATATTAATTAATTAAAATTTTTAATTTATTATTATTTTTATTATTATCCAGTAGTCCTACATGATGATTTATACATGTGATGTATGATATGTGGACGAATGATCATGGACCGTATGATGTATGTACTTGTGATTATTATTATTGAGGCTTGCGAGTCTCAATTATATTTCTCGTTTATTGTCGGGCCTGTATACCTATGATTAAGTTTTAATCACATGAGTAGGCATAGCGAGAGCGTGGGTGTGATAGCGGGACCCACGAGACGGACGATCGTGATGCATAGAGATGCATCGAGATGTCGACGGAACTGATGAGGACGAGATGGATGATCACAAGGCATGGAGATGTACCGCTACACACATAGATCTTGATGTAAGTGATTAGGCCTACTGGCTTGGGCCTGATCACATTAGGTTGTGGTCCATAATCATCTGGCGTGATTGCTTATATACATACTAGATATGTATATATATTTGCATACGATGTAGATATATATTAAATATGTATATGAGTGACATGTTATATTATGAGACCAAATCATAGAAACCCCTCGCTCGATAATATTAAGTCGATAAACATGCGGCAATTAGATTAACTCATGTGGCCTTCCATCATTATAGGTAGGGATCGATTCCCGGTGTAGGTTGAGTTGGTCGAGTCCCTTGAGACTCACCTATATACGATTCGATATCTTGCCTATGACATAGAGATGTCATCGGTGACCTGAGGACATGGTATGCTTGGTCGAGTCTCTCGAGGGTATATCATTGAATCAGACTTATCTTGTAACAATGGTGTTAACTTAACCAAGCATCATGATTGGTTGAATCCCTCGAGACTATGGTGATTTGGAGGTTGAATAGGACGGGAATCACAAGGAGTTATAATCGGCAAGAGTTGCTTACCTTTTGGGCTTAGTGTGATTGGTCGAGTCCCTTGAGGTTACATTAAGATACTGATTGGATCTTGTTCCCCACTAGAAGTCTGCTAGAGACTTCTGTTTCATGTGTTGAGGGTGTCGAGTGACTCGCTAATAAAATAATGGGAGCATATTAAGATAGAAGTCTATATCTTGATTGTTTATTTTTTATAAAATCTGCATGTTATTCATTTTTGCTGCATCTTTATTTTCAGAAAAATATCGCTTTCAAATCCCTTACGTGGCATACTTGATGTCAACCACCTCACTAGTCTAAATTATACAGATTGGCTCCACAACTTGAGAATTGTTCTCATGGGGGAGAAAATCGCGTACGTCCTTGATACAGTTATGCCTATGCCCGAGGAAGGGGCGAGCGAGGATGAGATAGCTTGCTACGTGAAGTACATTAATGACTCTACTCTTGCTCAGTGTTACATGTTGGGTTCTATGACTCCTGAGTTACAGAGACAATATGAAAAGATGGATGTCAGATCCATTCTCCTATATGTCCATAAACTGTTTGAGGAATAGGGATATGAGATATCCAAGAGCCTCTTCTATGCTAGGATGACTTAGGGGACACCGATTCAGAACCATGTCTTAAAGATAATTAAGTAGATAGAGAAACTCACAGGTCTAGGAATGGTCCTAGAGGATAACTTATGTGTGAACATTATGCTTTAGTCCCTACTAGTTCATTTTCATAGTTCATAATGAATTTTAATATGAATAAGCTTGAGGTGACTCTCCTAGAGCTCCTTAATATGTTGAGAGAGGTAGAGAGCACTATCAAAAGGGAGAAGCCAGTTCTCTACACTGGTGAGACCAGAAAGAAATGGAAAGTAGAAAAGTCTCTTAAGAAGGGCAAGGGCAAGGGTAGACCAGGTAAAGCAAAGTTTACTAAGAAATACCCAACAAAGAACAAAGGCCAATGCTTCCACTATGGCAAAGATGGGCACTGGAAAAGGAACTATAAAGAGTACCTTGTAGAGAGGGCGAAACAGAAGCTTGGAGAAGCTTCAGGTACATTCATGATCAGTCTCCATTTGTCAGACACTTATGATAACACATGGGTATTAGATACCGATATTACTTATCACATATGCAATTTGTTATAGATTCTGACAAAGCCGAGGAGATTGATGAGAGGAATATTGCATAACGATTTGTTTATGCTATACACTACTCCACATATCATGAATGTAGGTGTGTCCAAAATGAAATGAGATGAGGTGAACAATACATACCTATGGCATTATAGGCTAGGTCACATCCATGAGGGAAGGATTCAAAAGTTGCTAAAGGAGGGATATCTAGATCTATTCGACTATGAGTCATATACAACTTGCGAGCCTTGCCTTTGCGGAAAACTGACCAACTCTCCATTTAGTGGAACTGGAGTGCAGAGCCATTGAGCTATTGGAACCCAGACATAGTGATGTATATGGACTCATATCAACTCATGTCATTGGTGGTTACTCCTACTTTATTACCTTTACTGATCATTTCTCAAGGTATAAATATGTGTACTTAATGAAGTACAACTCCGAGGCCTTTGAGAAATTTAGAGAGTATAAGAATGAAGTGGAAGAACTAGACTAGAAAGAGTATCAAGACTCTTCGATCAGATCGAGGAGGTAAGTACTTGAGTACATAGTTCACCTAGTTCCTCATGGACCATAGGATTCTATCCTAATGGACACCTTCTTATATACCTCAGTTGTGTGTCTAAAAGGAAGAATTGTATGTTGTTAAACATGGTAAGGTCTATGATGAGTTTCGTTGACCTACCGATCTCATTTTGGGAATATACCCTAGAGACCGTAGTTTACCTTCTGAATAGAGTTCTAACTAAGTTGGTAGTGTCTACATTATATGAGATATGGAAAGGAAAGAAGTCTGATCTTAAGGTTGTTAAGATTTGGGGTTGCCCTACCCATGTTAAAAAATATAACTTCGATAAGTTGGAATCAAGGATAGAGTAGTACAAGTTCGTGGGATACCCTAAGGAAACTTGTGGATATTATTTCTATTATCTCGAGGACCAAAAGGTCTTTATAGCTAAGAGAGCGATGTTCCTTGAGAAGGAACACATTCTTGGCGGAGATAATTGGAGCATGATAGAGTTGAGCGAGGTTGAAGAACCTAGCTCAAGTACCACTCTACAACCCGAATCTGTTCAGGTACATAATATATAAGTTCCAACTTTACGTAGGTCTGGCAGAGTATCATATCCTCCTTAGAGATATGTGAGACATATTATAGGAGAGAATGCTGAGGATATTGATCCTCAAACCTACTAGGAGGCTATTATGATTATAGACTCCAGGAAATGGAAAGAAACTATGAATTTTGAGATGGATTACATGTACTCCAATAAGGTTTAAAACCTAGTTGATGTGCCCGAGGGTATTGTACCTATCAGTTGTAAGTGGATCTTTAAGAAAAAGATCAGAGTAGATGGAAAGGTAGAGACCTATAAAACAAGGCTAGTGGCTAAGGGGTATCATCAAAGGCAAAGTGTTGACTATGACAAAACCTTCTCACCCGTAGTAATACTAAAATTCATCCAAATTCTATTGGCTATTGCTGCACACTATGATTATGAGATATGGCAGATGGATGTGAAAACCGCATTCCTCAATAGGAACCTCGAGGAGGAGGTGTATATGATACAACCTGAGGGATTCATGTCTAAGGTCTGCCTAGATAAGATGTGCAGGTTGCTTAGATCCATTTATGGACTAAAGCAAGCTTTTCGAAGTTAGAACATAAGATTTGATGAGGCAATCAGATCTTATGACTTCGTTAAGAACAAAGATGAGCCTTGTGTATACAGGAAGGTAAGTGGGAGTGCTATCACCTTTTTGGTATCATGAGAGGAATATCACATATGTTCTTGCTCAAACAAATCCCTTGCCAAGGTCATTCGGATTGAGAGAGAAAGAATACTCCGGGAGAATTCAATTAGAGCAAGACTCGAGTAGAAACCATATGGGTCTAACAACACCATACCCGGTATACAATCTCTGGGATATTAGATGGATGAGGGACTACAAGTACACGGTAATTGAGAACAGACATATCCAATAGATTGGATTCCCCTGTATCGTTTGGGGACTACGGCGTAGTGGCATAGTATGTCCGTAGTCGATAAGTCAAGTGAATTATTATGAAGATAATAATTCACTGAGCCAAAAGGAGTTCTGACAGGTATGACTCATGGACAACTCGATATTGGGCCTAGAGGGTCACACATATATGGTAGGCATTATGATGAGTAGAGGTTCGAATATGAGATATCCTCCCGAGCCCCTATCTTATTAGATATCCAATAAGCCCTTGAATTATTGGATCCTATGGATAAGATCCAATAAAAGCCCATGATAGATTATTGGATAGAGATCCACTAATCTAAGAGGCTTGGGTAATTATATGCAGATCCAATACCCAAGAGGGGAGGATCCATTAGGGTTTGACAGGGGACCTCTACAAATAGGAGGGATTCAATGGTTCATAGGCTAGAGCCTTTGATTGCCTCTCCTATTCTCCTCCCCCTCTTCACCTCAAAGTAGGCTTGGAGTTTTGAGGAGCATCATCGCAGCCATGCTGTGTGGTTCACCGCTAGAGAGGAGGACGCTTGACCTCCTTCATCCTCTCCTAAAAATTTGTAGGGATTCAAGGATATACGATCTCCCTATGTAACACAAACTTTCTTTTACGTAGTTTTAAATTTCATGGATTTTTGCACACTAATCTTAGCATGACGACGAACAACTTAGGGAACTGGGGATTTTATTTTTGTTCTTCCACTGTGCATATGATGTCACCCCCTAGATTTTCCAATATGATCTTCGCCCATTGAAAAGAAGGTCGGTAGTAAAAGCCAATGACCTCGAATAAAGAGGAATCGAGAGTAAACGTAGATCAGGATGATCGAACCGCTATAAATCTGGTTTGTATTTCTTTTGTACATTTTATTCTAATTGCTTAATGATTTAGTTGCTCACTACTTTCACTCACATTCCAAGTTAAATGAATTTTCGATGCGGGTTTTATCCAATGAGTTTTCAAATCATAATTTTTCGAAAGCATTAATTTATCCCTCGTCCTTTTAGTACCTTTATGGTCCTAATAGTTAGTATCAGAGCCAAGTTTTCTTGATAGATTTAATACCCAAGAGAGATTAAATAGCTTTTGTCGGTAATCAAGAGGGTCACTTTATCACTCGTCTTTATATGTTCAATGGGACGGACTACAATATTAGAAAAAATGAATGAGAATTTTCTTATTTTTTATGGATTCTAATTTATGGAATGTCGTTGAATTTGATTTTTAAAAACCCTCTAAACCAAAGAATGAATGGAATAATTTTTAAACACCTATTTTACGGATGTTATCAATAGTTAGAAAGCTCTTGGTAAATGTTTTACTAATCTTGAACTTATTAATGAAGTTCTAAGATCCCTTCCAAAAAATTAGGATATAAAGGTAACTGTAATTCAACAAGCAAATGACGAACAAATTTCCTCTTGAAGAACTCCTAGGATCAATGACCTATGAAATGACTTGTAAGATATATGATTAATATAAGAATAAACTTCCAAAGAACAGAAAAGATATTACACTTAGAATCAAAGAAGGCCATTGGAGCAAAAACTCAAGTGATAATGATGACTTTGAACTCCTCGTAAGAAAATTTAGAAAGTTCATAAAACAAGAATATAAGAATAAAAATGAACTTAAAAAAGACATAATAACTTATTAAGAATAGAAAAAGCTAGGGCACTTCAAAAGTGATTGTCCATAATTGAAGAAGAAGATACTTGCATAAAAGAAGAAGAAAACACTCAAGACAACTTAGGACGAATCAAGTGCATCAGAAGATGAAGAGCAAACTAATGAAGATGAGGTGGCGAACTACGCTTTGATGTCTCTCGACGATGAGGTATGTGACTCACCTAAAATATCTTTACATTACAATGAATTATTTGATGCATTTCATGATTTGTATGATGAATTTAAATTAATTGATAAGAAATATAAATTACTAAAAAAGGATCATATTTCTCTCTCTAGTAAATTTGATAAATTAAAAAATAAATATGATAATTGCATGTTAACTCCTTGCACTAAATGTGAAAAGTTAGATTTATACAAAAAAAAATATTATTATATCAAACATTAGAAAGTTTTAAAATTGATAGCAAATCATTAAATATGATTCTTGCTAATAAAGATTAAATATGTAGAAAGGAAGGAGTAAGATCAAATATGTAGAAAGGAAGGAGTCAACTTTGCGAGTAATACTCAATAAAATCGAACTACTTTTGTTAAAGGACCCACATTATATGTTTCCTCTAAAGATAAATATAATTTTTGTAGTAGATGTGGTCATTATCCCTATAAATATTTATTTAAAAAATATAGCTCGCATCAATTAGTTTGAGTTCCTAAAGGGACCATAAATGACTTAATACCAAATGACAAAATAAATAGATCTAATCATAAGGGACCTAAAGTTAAATAGGTATCTAGAACAAACCCATCTTTATTGTAGATATGTCTACAATCGAAAGCTAGGAGCAAAAGATAATACCTTGATAATGGATACTCAAAACATATGACCGGAGATTCAACACACTTCACAAAGCTCACTAACAAAAGCAACAATAATAAAAGAAAAATCATTGAAATTAGAATTATTGGCAACAAATCTTTTGATTGAAGATGTTTTATTAGTTAATGGTTATACTATTGATCTTGATAATTGTCATGACGAAGCTTATTTTTTTATTTTAAATGATGATACATGAATTTGACATAGAAGACTAGGACATGTTAGTATAAAATCAATCACATAAATTCAAACTAGAAAGGGAATACTTTTTTGTTGAAAATTTTTCTAAAGCTTATCGAGTTTTCAATAAGAGATTGATGAATCTTATGAATCTCTTAAACTAAGAAAATAATTTTGATGATATTTTTAAATTTTATAATTTAATTTCTTCTCTCCAAAATAACTTGGATATATCTACTTTCAAAAAATCCTTACCAAAGGAATAAAAACATATAGATACATATCCTAAGGAGTCAATCATTAGAGATATATCAAAATATGTTCAAACTCCCACTTTATTAAAAAAATATTTATTCAAATGCATGAATTGAGAACTTTTAATGTTTATTCTCAAATAATTTTTTTGTTTTATTAAAAAGAATATTTATCCAAATGAATCACGATTTTTCTCTTAATTTCTCGGAATTCATGACTTAAGATTTCTTTTGAAGATTATTTACTATTTGATCTCATAAGATTTTTTTTGCTATTTATAAAAAAAAAAGATTTATCAAAATGAATCATGATCTTGAAATTTGTTTATGGCTCCTTTGTGTTTATAACATGTATACCATAACAAATCAAACTTATCTTCGATATCTTTCATGTTGTTATTTGAACATTGATGAAAATTTTACACCATTATATCCTTTCCTTCTTTTTGACAATGACAAAGAGGGAGAAAAAATTCTTAGCTTACACATCTCAAAAAAGAAACAAAAATTGCTAAGCTTGCATATCTTAAAAAAAAAGGTAAAAACTTGCTAGCTTACACATCTCAAGAGAAGCAAAAATTGCTAGCTTATACATCTTAAAAAAAAACAAAAAAAAACTTGCTAGCTTACGTGCTTCAAACAAAAGTAAACTCTTGCACTTTTTCTCTTTTTTGTTGATGACAAAGGGGTTGAAATAATGATGATTTGAAGTTATGCCCAAAGTTACTATGATTTAAAATTTTGATGTTTTAGAATTATGTATGTTATAATATACCTTGATGATTTGAAGTTATGCATGATGCAATGATATTTTAACTATGATTAAAATTATTTTGACTTGAATTCAAAGGCTTTGACATATAGACAAAGGGAATTTAGTTAAAACTTTGTCATCAATTGATTGTCATCATAAAAAATGGAGAGATTGTTGAATCTCAAATTTTGATGATGAAATAAATTAATAAAGTTATAATCTAATGAGCATTTAGGTGATGTAGGACTAACTTCGATCATAAAAAGGTAAATCGAGTGAAGTAGAAGAATCAAACATTGGGCGGAATGGATCATATTAGAGATTGGATGTCGGGCTAAAGGATTGGTCGATGTGTCAGAAGATAGACTTCATGACATGAGTTCAAGCATTGAGCCAAAAGGATCAAATATTGCACTAAGAAGATCGGATGTTATAGGAGGTCAACACACTGATGAATCAAGAAATATGTCGAAAGAGAGGACGATTCGTCAAGGGTTTAGATGAAGTGTCGAATGAACCAATGTCATGCCAAAAAACATAGGATTCATGTTTGTAATTGCTTATGTTTTGATCAAAGTAGTTTAGGTTTTAATTAAGTTGATTTTGGGTGTAACCATACCAACTTGATTAGGAGCCCATTGGGCTTAAATTAGGGTTGAATTGGGTCTATTGGAAGGTAATTCAGTAACCTAAAGTTGGGCCAAGCAATAGAACCACTTATTAGTTGGAAAGTATGAAATATACTTTTTTTGAAAAACTTGATGGTATTGTGGTATTGCCTAGTGTCAAGCGGTGGTACCGCCCAAACTGAACGGTGGTATTACCGGTACATAGGATGGCAGGCCATTGTATCGCCCAATGTAGGCGGTGGTACTGCTAGTATCCCCAAAACCTTAGGATTTAAATTTTTGGTTTCATTTTTGAAGTCATTAGGGCTTATAAATACCCCACTCATTCTTGCTTGGGATAGCAAGAAAAAGAGTAGAAAGGGAAAATAATTCTTGAAAAAAAAAGTGTAAACTCTCTTAAATTATTGAGTCTCTTCCTTCTCTATGGGAGGAGTAAGATCTAATTGTATAAGAGACGTGCGAAGATTCTCTCCCAAGCCTATTAAAAGGAGAAAGGGTTATAATGAGGATAGTTGATCTTCTCCTATTAAAAAGAAGATCGGTACTGAAAGCCGGTGGCCTCTAGTGTAAAGGAATTGGGAGTGGACATAGGTCGGGATGACCGAACTACTATAAATCTGGTTTGTATTTTTTTGTGCTTTTTATTCTAATTACTTAGTAATTTAGTTGCTCACTACTTTTACTCATATTCCAAGTTAAATGTATTTTCTATACGGTTTCATTGAACGAGTTTTCAAATTATAAGTTTTCGAAAATACTAATTCACCCCCTTCCTCTTAGTATCTTTATGGTCCTAACAAATTTGCTTAAGAACTATTTTGTAAGTTTCGTGTATACAACTTTCTTAGAGCAGTATATCATGATGGGATTTTTTTGCTCTCCTATATATGATAAATATAATATTTTGATATATTTATTATGAATTTCTTATGCAGGATGAAATATTTTTTTCCTACACTATACATTCCATTTAAAGGCATAATTTTATGTTGGGGTTTTTTTAAGACTCAAAATTTTGTAGTTAATTAATCTTTGGTAGTTAAAATAATTACCCTATTGAAGGAATGTGTCCCTTACAAGCATGCCATTTTAAGGTGCCTTCTAAAGCAAACTCTACAAATAGGGTTTCATTCTATTTAGCTACTCGAGTTACTACAGGAGACTAAGTTAAATCTCTCCACGATTGCCCTTATATACGGATAATAGTGGTTGAATCACAGGGTGAAATTTTCTGCTAATTTCTTCACCTCAAGGTTGGTCTTAAACTTTATCTTTTAATTTGTTATTTCAATATTCATTATTTTTTATTAGATACAAGTACTTTGATTTTTGTTCTAACAATTTAAGATAAAATCTTGATGGATTTTTTATTAAGGAACTAATGAAGAATTATTTGAAATAAATTATTTTCCTTTGAGTGCATTGTGATATCATATTCTTGCACAATCATAACTTTGCATTTGATATATAGAGGGATTAAAATCTACCTTAATTCTGGTAATATAATTGTCTTTATCATTTGGGAACAGATCGGTTAGTAGGTGTTGTTAAATTTTATGATTAAATAAGTTGTGCAAAATACAGCTTCAAATAGATGACAACACATTTATTATTTCCATTGAATTTGGCAAAACAAGCCAAAGAGTTGTGGATTTTTTTGTTCTTCTTAATTATGTTTTTTTAGGTCTGCGATAATTGTAAATGTGTGACCCTAGAAGGGAACAGAGAAAGATCTTTTCTTTTAATTCGATAAATAAATAGTATTAATATTTATTTTAATTAATTACTTTTGAAGATTCATGCATCTTGTTATCTTTTCTAGAGTTTTTACTAAAAGTTATTAGTCTTCTTATTGATTTGTTTGATCTATAGTTAAAATTTTGGATGAATTCCCAAGAAAGCCCTTCTTTGTATGTGTTTCCCAAGAGTTACTTATTTTATATATATATATATATATATATATATATATATATATATATATATATATATATCCCATTGGGCTCCCATTTTTGCCATCATTCTTAAAATGCCCCTATGATATTATAACTAAAATCTTACTAGTTCATCATATGGCAAAGTTGATACAGTGAATTAATACAATCCCCCATATATAAGATTTACACTATTAAGTATAATATTTTTCAATGAACTTATAATATTTTTGGCACTCCAACAAAAATATTATTACCAAGGTGAACGCACTCAAAACCTAATAGACTCCAGCTCATATATAAAAATTATGATATCATATATGTATCCTTATTAGTTTAGGAATAAGCAAAACCAAATTGGAAGTCTTTTATGTCAATTGTAGTGTTTTTAACACATCCATAAAAAAATTATAAGTCTATTATAAAACACTATAACTAATAATTGGGCTAATTCACCCTCTGGATAATGAATCAGTACTATTCTAGTTGTCGAGGTATTTCAGGGTTTAGGGCAAACCCTAAATGGATGCTGCTCTTTGGGAAATATAAAATAGGAGAGCACCTCTGGATAAAATCTTTAAAAAAAAAACCTTTTCCATGGAATTCAGTCCTAATATGTTTTGAGATATAGAAAAAAAAAAATTAAACATAGGTTGGCGCTAATCAATCACTTAGGTCATGGTGCACCCCACTAATGTCTAAATATGCTCTTGAACCAAGTTGATCAAACTGTGCATGGCCCAAACAGCCCAATAATCCTGGTTCTAACCTGAATAGAAAGGAAGAAAAAAAATAATAATAAAGAAAGACTACATGAGAAACTAAAGATAAGAAGAAAAAAAATAATAAATAATAAAAAGGAAAAAGATTACTTAGAAATAGAGAAGGTAAGTTTTGGCTTTTTGTTTATGTATAATTAAACAACCAAATGTTCACTTTTTCTTTAGTGCTTAATTGATTGATTAATTGATAGCATTGATCAAATTAGGTGTTTTAAAATATTAAATATAAAAATGGGATGAGGATGTATTTGGTGTCCTACTAGAATAATGTATTAGCTTTGTAAAAAGAAATTAATGACAATTTTCATACTTATATCACTTGTGTCATGATATTTTCTTGTAATATGATTTACTATTTAGATCCAACTTTGGATGTCTATGTAGGTGGCTCATATCTGATTCAAAAGATTATATATTAAAGACCAGATGAAAATGTCAGTGTTAGAGAGACAAAAAATAAAAGTTGATTAAATGTACTAGTCTTTTAATCTATTAAATATAATGTTAGTTATAGGAGCATAATGTAATATCTTTAGCTACAATTATTTTGATTGTAGTATATGTATGATAGGGTCAAGCGAAACAAATATAAGTTTACACCTGGATGACTTTGGGTTAAAATATTCAAAGAAAAGATTATTAGACTAGAAGGAGTCTAACTTATATTTATTCGTTCCTAGTTTTTTTATTTTATAAATCTTCAATAGGTGTTTTTTTGTTTTTTTTTTTATATTTGGCTTATAACATTTACCTTATACTTATTGTATCTTTTGTTTCTATTTGATAGATATACATGTCTACTATTATGGTATCGATACCCAAAGATATTCTTCATATGGAAATCCTCCCACGTCTTTCCTACAAAACTCTTTCCAAATTTAGCTCTGTCAGTAAGGAGTGGCATCACCTCATACACGATGACCCTGTGTTTATGCACCATTACTCATATCGTCATGGGTTACTTGGCTTCATGTGTGTACGAGATCGTAACGTTGATTTTCTACCCGTGAACATATTTGGGAAACTCAATGTCCATGAGCCTGAGACATCATTCTCTTCCTTTCCTGATGGCACAGGTTGTGTACAGATTGTTGCATCCACCAATGGTCTTCTTTTGCTATTGCTGAAAAAAAGATGGGAAAACCAGAACCTTTTTAATGATAGCACCTTCTATTATATATGGAATCCAATCACAAAAGAGGGTCATGCCATCTCTAACAGTTGCACTCGCATAAATGAGTTTATTGGCTTGGCTTATGAACCATTGACTACTCCAACTCATTACAAACTAGTAAATCTTATAGTAGAGAATCTAGATAATCTCGGTACATTGAAAAAGTATGAGTTTAAGATATACTTCTCAGACACGAGGAAGTGGATAACTTTTGATCAAAGGCTTGTCATCCGAGGGCATAGCTCCATGTGTTGGTGGAATGTTTTGTATACAAGAGGTAATATATATTGGAACTGTGATCCTTACATATTATGGTTTGACCTCGACAAAAATATCTCAGACTATATGTTACCGCCAGTAGAACAATTCAAGTTCTATCAATATCTTGGTGTCACAGATGAAGGGATTTTGACAAACACTCAACAACTCTACGATCATTCATTTTTTATATGGATGATGGCAAAGCAGGGAGAATGGGTCAGGAGGTACCACTTAGAGAGCATGAATATTATGGACAATAGCTATTTCCTACCCCTACCGTTCATGGGAGGAAATAAGTTTTATATGGAGATGACTTTAAAGGGGAAGAAAATGTCATGTTACTACCACCTGGTAACCAAAGAGATTATAGAGATCAGTGAGTTGGAATATCATCGGTTATTGACACCTTGTCAATACACTAAAATACAACAGCATAGCTGGGATCGATAGCTTAAACTATTGAGTTCGATCAAGCTTATTTGCACTTTGTAGTTTATAAATATGCAAATATAGTAGTTTATTTCTTTTTGTTCTATTATAATTTCACCAACCTATGAAGTGTATCTGACATATTGTATTGGGAGTACATGTTGACAAGTATTGTTTTGTGTAACATTGCCTTAAATTGTATAAGCTAATAAATCAAATGTACCACCAAAATTACCATTTTTCTTTTTGGAGTTTGTCCATAATATACAAGGAGATGAACTTATGTTGACTAGCATAAGTACATAACTTAGAGACTAGATTAGAATAGATTATGTGTTAGTGGATTAGACCCAAAGATCATCTTCAGCAAAGAAGAAACTAAGTTGCTAGTACCCAAGCATGATTAACCTTTATATAAATAGTTAATACTTTAGTACGAAGGCCATGATTGATGTGAGGAAGTATTGGGATTGACAAGTATTCTAAGATACCAAAAGTCAGTGTCTTAGTGGGATAAAGAATTCTAGTATAAGGAGTTCTGATGAAGAAAAAAAACTCTAGTAATTGAGGTTTAGTTCTTCTATAAATATCTAATGTATCTTTAGGTTTTGGTAGGGGAAGAGCAAGATGTGAAAAATATTTTCGATACTCCTGAGTTTCTCTCTAAAGTGTCTAAAGAGGGTTTCTCTTTAGAGTTTCTAGAAAGGATAAGAAAAAATTATAAATTTTTAGAATTTATTTGAGAGGGTATCTAATAAAATTTGTGTTTTGAGTAAGGATAACTCAAAGTTCGTATAATTAATTTCACATAGTGAAAATTTTGGTTTCGTAGGTTAGTCGTTGTCAAATCACATTAAATCTTATGTTAACTTTCTAATATATATATTTTTTTGTTGATCTCTAGTGTTTTTCTTTTTGTATTTTAGTTTTTCTCTTCTTCCATAACAAGTGGTATATGAGTTCAAAAGATTTACATGATCAAAATTCAATAAAGATAAGCAACATAGATTGAAAAAAGTCTGAAGCAAAAGTGGACAAAATAGATTAATAAGTAATTTGTAACTCATGAAGTTAATGTCTCAATGGGACAAGGAATTCTAGTACAAGAAGGGGTTTTCATGAAGGAATAGAACCTTGGTAATTAGGTTTAATTTTTCTATAAATATCTTATGCATCTCTAAGTTTCGATGGAGGAGAAAATACGAGGAATACCTTAGTTTTCTTGTGTTTTCTCTATAATGTCTAGAGATCCAGAGAGAGTACTCTTTAGGGTTTCTAAAAAGAATGAAAAAAATTATAAAATTTTTAAAATATATAAATTCTTTAGGAATTATTTGAGAGAGTATTCAAGAAAATTTATACTTGAGTATCGATAACTCAAAAGTCTTGTAATTGATCTCACATGTTAAATTTTATATTATGTTTTTGATATATTCTTAGTTGTTGATTTATTTTTTGGTTGTTGATATTAAATCCAATATCCTTTGTCCTCAAGCTTCGTGTAAAAGGAGTGGGTGTTCAAATGGGCACCCACCGTTAATTATTTGTTTGTCACATTTGAGTTCATTGAACCAATAGCATCTCATCCAAGGTAACTAAATGCTGCGATGGACAATGATGTCATTGAGTGCTTTATGCGTATAGACCTCATTCATCTCAATAAAACTTGTTTTTTTTACCTTGGATTAATTAATTGGTAGTTATGCTTTCTCTAAATGTAACTTAATAAAGGTTTATGATATTATTATTGAGAAATTATGGATCGATATATCATATATAGCCAAAGTCTGATTTTTCAAAGGTTTATTGAGAAAACAAAAATAAAATCTGATTTCCCAAAGTCAAGTACTTAGTCAATTGGTGCATGAGAAAATTATAAAATAAAAAATCAAAACCCACATATATCATATAAGAAGTGTTACTTAAGGAGATCGTATATCCCAAAAAAATTTTGATGTCGAGGATGAAGGAGAACTCATGTACTCCTCTCTAGTGGTGATCCACATGGAAGACACAGCAACAATGCTCCTTAGATCGCTGCGGGATCTCCCTCCACATGCACTATAAGGCTACCAGAGTTGAGGAGGAGGAGAGAATATGAGGGGCGACCTAGCCTATGAACTATGAGGTTTCTCCTATTTACATAACTTAATCCTTAATGGATCCTATCCTGATTAGATATTAGATTTTTATCTAATTACCCAATCTTATTGGATCTTATCCATAGGATCCAAATTATGGGCTCCATAGATATCTTATATCTACACCTGTACTCATCGTAACATCCACCATATGTTTCTAACCCTCTAGGCCCGATACCGAGCTGGCCATCCTGTCAAAACTACTTTTAACTCATAACTCCTTCTAATATAGTAAATTATTATCTCCATAATAATTCACTCGATTCATCAACTATAGACATACTAGGCCACTATACCATAGTCACAAACTGTACAAGGGATCTAATATATCCGATTTGTTTGTCCTTAGTTACTATGTATCTATAGTCTCTCATCCATATAATATCCTAAAGACTATATATTAGGCATAGTAATGTCAGGCCCATATAGAATCCTGTCCGAGTCTCGCTCTAATTGGATTCCCTCAAAGAACCTCTCTCAATCCAAATGACCCTAGCTAAGGATTTTATTTGAGCAAGTACACATGGGATACCTCTCATGATACTGAGAGTGGATGATCCTCTATTGACACTTAATTACCTTCGTAATGTTGACTACCATTCCCAAGAACTAGCTATTCTAGATTTGAAACTTTCAAACATATAAATCCAATGTCAAATAATGGAGTATTCATATAAGGCATCTAAAGTATCTCAAGCCTAAGGACTATACACATAACTTAGACTATGGAATCACTGTTTGACATCAAGTATCATTAATCATCCAGTATTCAGTAAGTAAATCAATTAGTGATACAATATCACTATCTAATATTGTACCTCTAGTGTCCCGACACGGTACATCTAGTTTCCTCACACGAGCGACTTTGAGACCAATCACTTTCATCATATAGATAAGTATACAGTGCACTAGTCTATCCAGTTATCTCGATGTCCTTCTCGAGTAACCTATGACCGGGATGATTTAGGGTCTGTGTTTAAAGTTGATTCGATCTCATTATCATGATCTTATCATGATTCAATTCTCACTACACAGATCCAATAACATCACAGTATACATTCGGATAATATATGATAAAATACTAGTAATAATAAGCAAAGAAATTATTGTAGCATGTCACAAGTGCCATCACTCTCGTGATTGGGTTATAGGGCACCTATAACTAATAATCTCTCACTTAACCTAAAGTCAATCACCTATGTGTTTGATCCCCATCAAACCTTTGTGATGCTCAAATATAATCTGAGTCAATAGTTTCATCAATGAATTTGTAATGTTATCTTTGTTAAGACCATTTTAACACTAAGAGGAGGGGGGGGGGGGGGGGGGGGGTTGAATTAGTGCTTTCGTAAAAATTCCTTTGATTCGAAAATTTCGTTCGATAAAGGCCATATCAAAAGGCCATATCAGAAAGAGTTTAACTTAAAATATTTGTAAAGTAGTGAGCAAGTAAATTAGTTAGTAATGAGAATGAAAAGTAGAAATGATAAAGACCAACCTACGTCCACTTCCGATTCCTCTTCCATCGAGGCCATCGGCGTTCATTAACGATCTTCTTTTAATGGTTAAAGACCAACTATCCTTTTATAACTCTTTTTCCTTTTCACGGGCTCAGGAAAGAACCTTTACACTCATCTTTTATAAGTATTCCCTCACATACCTCCCATCGGACTATCTATAAGCTCTAGGAGGAGGGATACTAACCTTTAAAAAAGATTACAATATTTTTCTCAAGGACTCTCTCCCCCTTACTACTCAGTTTTTTATCTAAACTAAACAGGGATATGTAGGGTATTTATAGGCCCCAAAAAAATAGATTCATCAATCTCTTTTTGAAAACTCGATCAGATAAAGATTGAGAAATTTTCAAGAAAAATATTTTTTCTCTTTTTCTATTTCAATTTATGTGATTGATATGACTATTTCTTTTATATCAAATCTATGCATCATTATTTAATATCGAAAAGTAAGTTTCATTAAGATCAATAGTATAACACGCTAAACAACAAAACATCTTTAATTAAAAGATTAAATTTGTTATAAATAATTCCTATGTCAATGATTTTTTCTTTTTATTTCAGCTAGTGAGTTTTGAAAAGTGTGTTGGATCTCCGGTCATAAGCTATGAGCATCCACAATCAAAATATATATTTTGCTATTAGCTTTCGATTTTAGAAATGTCTATAAGAAGGGTGGGTTTGTTCTATATACCCATTTAGCTTTGGGTCCCTCATGGTTAGATCTACCTATCTTAATTTTTGACATTAAGTTATTCATGGTTCCTTTAGGAACCTAAATTAATTTTTGTGAGTCATACTTTTTAAATGAATATTTATATATATAATGATCATATCTACCATAAAAATTATACTTAATCTTAGGGGTAATATGCAATATAGGTCCTTTAACAAAAATAGTTGGTTTTTGTTGAGTGTAGTTTCTCATAAATTTGATTATTTCCTTTCTAACATGACCCTTATCGGAAAGAATGATGTTTAATGATTTGCTATCAATTTTAAAATTTTCTAAAATTTGTTATAATTATTATGACCATTTCGACACTAAGAGGGGGGATTTTGAATTAGTACTTACATAAAAAACGTCGATTTGAAAAAACTTTCATTCGATAAAGCCATATCGAAAAGATGTTTAACTTGAAAATATTCATAAGCATAGTAAGTAAGTCAGTTTATAATAAAATAAAAAGTTGAACAGAAATTATAAATTGATTTATAGTAGTTCGGTTATTGTGACCTACGTCCACTCCCGATTCCCCTTCAATCGAGACTGTCAACTTTCACTACTGATCTTCTTTCCAATAGGTGAAGATCAACTACCCTTACAACTCTTTCTCCTTTTTACAAGCTCAGGAGCAAACCTTTACGCCTTTCTCTTTTACACTTAGACCTCACTTCTTCTTTTAGAAGAACTTTATAAATACTAGGAAGAAGTGACTTTACACTTTAAGAGAGATTACAATTTTTTTTCATAAGGATTCATAGACCTCACTTCTAGGGTACTAGCAATACCATCATCAGTATTGGGTGGTACCATCACCTGCCAATCTGACATTGGGTAGTACCATCGCCTAGTCTGGCGATACCACCGCCTAACACATTGACATCGGGTGGTACCATCACTTGATAGTCTAGAAAAGTGTCCTTGACTTTTTCAACTTATAGGCGATTCCACTACCAGTTTGATGGTGCCATCGCCTGACTCAACTTTTGGATCATTGAATGTGCCTCCCAATAAGCCCAAATCAATCCTGATTTAGTTACAATTGGCCTCTAATTGAGTTTACGTACTTATACCAAAAACTAACTTAATTAGCTCCTTAAACTACTTTGATCTATACAAATGATTACAAAGCATAAATCCTTTGTCCGATATGTCATTGGTTCATCCAACACTTCATTCGATCATTCAGTGTATCATCCTCTCTTTCGACGTATTATTCAATCGGCATGTTGACCTTCGGCAACTTTCGATTTTCTTGGCACAATGTCCGATCCTTTGACCCAATGCCCGAATGCATAACATGAAGTTCTTCCGGCACATTGACTAGTCCTTCGGCCCCACATCCTATCTTCTGACATGTTCAACTCTAGCTCAACGTCCAATTCTCCTGTTTTAATCGATTTATCTTTTCATGATCAAAGTTAGTCCTATGTCACTCAAACGCATATTAGATCAAAACTTTATCAATTGATTTCATTATTAAAAGATGAGATTCAATAGTAATAACATATTTTCCTTTTTGTATGAATCTAACTCTTTATATTTAGTGCAAGAATTTAACATGCAATTATCATACTTATTTTTTAATTTTTTAAAAGTACTAGAGAGAAGCATGATCATTTTTTAACAATTTATAATTTTACTAACTAATTTAAAATCATCAAACAAATTATAGAGAGCATCAAGTAATTCATTGTAAGGTAAAGGGGTTTTGGTTGAGTCATTTACCTCATTGTCGAGAGCCATCAAAGCGTAGTTCGCCACTTCATCTTCATCTTTGAGTGCTTTCTTCTGCTTTAGCAACTTCTTCTTCAATTTTGTACACTCATCTTTGGAGTGGCCTAGCTTCTTATGTTCATAAGAAGTGGTTGTGTCCTTTTTAAGTTCATTTTTAGTTTTTAATTCTCGTTTTATGAACCTTTTAAATTTACATATGAGGAGTTTAAGGTCATCATCATCATCACTTGAGTTTTCTCTTAAGTGGTCTTCTTTTGTTTTATGTGTCAAATTCTTTCTATTTTTGGAAGATTGTTCCATGTGTCATACATATCATTTCATAGGTCATTAAAGACCCGATAAGTTTTTCAAGCGAAAAGTCATTCGAGTCCTTTGCTTCTTATGTTATCGTTACTTTTAAATCCCAACTTTTTGGAATGGATCTTAGTATTTTATTAATAAGTTCAAAATTAGAAAAACTTTTACCAATTGCTTTTAAACCATTGATGACATCCATAAAATAGGTGTACATGTCTCTAATGGTTTCACTTGGTTTAATTTGAAATAACTCATAACTATGTACCAAAAGATTAATTTTGACTTTTTAACTCTACTTATGCCTTCGTGTATGACTTCGAGTGTCTACCAAATATCATGTGTAGTTTCATAAATCAAAATATGATTGAACTCATTTTTGTCCAAATTACAAAACAAAGCATTTATAGCTTTAGTATTTAACAAAAAAAAAAAATTCTCAAAATCATTCGACTCATTCATGGGTTTAGAGGGTATTTGAAAATCATATATGATAATATTCTATAAATCAAAGTTTATAGAAAATAAGAAAACTCTCATATAGGTTTTTCAATATATGTAGTTCATTCCATTGAATATAGGAGGATGAGTGATTGAGTGACCCTCTAGATTATTGGTAAAAGCCATTCTCTTATGTGTTAAACTAATAAAGAAAAAACTTGACTAACTATTAGGACCATTTCGGTGCTAAGAGGAGGGAGGGGGGGGGGTTGGTGTGGGTGTGGGTGGGTGTGTGGGGTATGTGAATTAGTGCTTTCATAACAATTACATTGATTAAAAAAATTCATTCGATAAAGGTCATATCAGAAAAGAGTTTAACTTGAAATATTCGTAAAGTAGTAAGTAAATCAGTTAGTAATGAGAATAAAAAGCAGAACATAAATGTAAACCGAGTTTATAGTAGTTCGGTCATTGCAATCTACATCCACTCTCGATTCCTTTTTCGTCGAGACCATCAGTATTCACTAATGATCTTCTTTCAATGGGTGAAGACCAACTACCCTCTTACAACTCTTTTTCCTTTTCATAAGCTTAGGATAGAACCTTTACACTAATCTTTTACAAGTATTCCCTCACACACCTCCCTTAGAACTCTCTCTAAGCTCTAGGAGCAGAGACACTAAACTTTAAAAGAGATTATAACTTTTTTCTCAAGGATTCTTTCCCTCCTACTACTCAGTTTCTTATCTAAACTGAGCAAAGATGAGTGAGATATTTATAGGTCATACATGGATTTAAATTTGGAGCCAAAATGATCTCATCCTAAGTTTTCAAGGTACTGGTGGTACCACTGCCAATATTGGGCGATACCACTACCTACCAATCTGACATTGGGTGGTACCACTTCCCAGTCTGGTGGTACCACCACCTGATAGCCTTAGATACTGGGCTTTTGACTTTTCCAACTCATAGACGGTTCTACTGCTAGTTTGGCGATGCCACTGCCTGACCCAACTTTTGGGTCATTGAATGGGCCTCCTAATGAACCTAAATTAGTATTAATTTAGGCTCAATTGGCCCTTAATTGAGTTAACATGATTATACCAAAAACTAACTTAATTAGCCCCTGAAACTACTTCGATCTAGACAAATAATTACAAAGCAAGAATATTTTGTTGTTTGGCATATTATTGGTTCATCTAGTACTTCATCTGATCCTTCGGTGCATTGTCTTCTCTTTCAACGTATTACCCAATTATCTTGTTAACCTCCGTAACATCTAATTTTCCTTGGTGCAATGTCTGATCCTGGCCCGATGCTCAAACTCATAACACGAAGTCCTTTCGGCACGACGACTAGTCTTTCGGCACGACGACTAGTCTTTCGGCCCGACGTCCAATCTTCTGACATGATTCACTCTGGCCCAATGTATGATTCTTCCTACTTTAATCATTTTGCTTTTTATGATTGAAGTTAGCCTTATATCACTCAAACGCACATTAGATCATAACTTCATCAATTGATTTCATCATCAAAATCAGCTATTCAATAATCTTCGAATGAAACTCTTTCCACTTCTACATCTCCATGGGTCATGATCTCTTTGATCAAGTGGAACCTTCTCAGAATGTTTCTGATGAGACTTGGGTTTTTTTACTTGAGTGATCATCCTATTATTGTCATAGTAAATGAGAATCAATTTTGTGCTGCTCGATATGACTCTCAAATTTGTGTTGAATTTTTTCATCTAAACTCCCTCATTTGTTGCTTTTGTCATAGCAATATATTCCGCCTTTGTGATTGATTCACTATTGCCCCCTTCTATTGTCAATATTAGATTGGAAACTCAAGTCCATGTAGCCATCAACTTGGAGACTACCTCCTCCGTATAACTGTAAAAGATTCTTTGTCCTTCTCAAGTACTTAAGAATACACTTTACTACTTTCCAATACTCCAAGCCTAGATCTGCCTAATACCTACTCATAAAACTTAGAGCATACACTATATCAGTCTTGGTACATAGCATAGCATACATGATGGATTCTATCGCAGAGGCATAGGGTATCATATCCATGTTTGCCCTTTCTTTAAGAGTTTTTGGGGATATACTCAAAGAAAGTAAAATTTCATGTGTTTCATCGGTATGAGACATCTCTTGAAATTCTTCATGTCAAACCTTTTAACAAAAGTATCTATGTACATAGACTAGGAAAAGCCAAGCATCCTCTTGAATCTATATCTATAGATCTGAATCCCCAAAATATAGGATGCTTCTCCCCTAAATCGTTCATAGAGAAGTATGTAGATAGCCAAGCCTTTACAACATAGAGCATTCCTATATCATTCTCAATGATTAGGATGTCATCTATATATAATACTAAGAAGGTGATAGTACTCTCATTTATCTTCTTATACACATAAGACTCATCTTCATTCTTAACGAAGTCATAAGATCTAATCGTCTTATCAAATCTTATGTTTCAACTTTAGGAAGTCAGCTTTGGTCCATAAATGGACTCAAGCAACTTGATATCTTATTTGGACTCTACTTGGACACGAATCTCTCAAGTTGTATCATATACATATTCTCCTCAAGGTTGCTATTGAGTAATATGGTTTTTACGTCCATCAGTCAGACCTTATAATCATAATGTGTTGCAATAACTAATAGAATTTGAATGAACTTTAGCATAGCTATGAGTGCGAAGTTTTTATCATAGTCAACACCTTGTCTTTGATGATACCCCTTAGCTAGTAGCCTTGTCTTATAGGTTTCCACCTTTTCATCTACTCCGATCTTCTTCTTGAAGGTCTATTTGCAGCCATGGGTATGATACCCTTAGGTGCATCAATAAGATTCTATCTCGGAATTCATGGTTTATTGTCACTTTCCAAAGTCTATGTCCTACATATCTCTCAGGAGGGTATGACACTCTATCAGACCTGTGCAAAGTTGGAGCTTGTGTGTCATGTACCTAAACAGACTTGGTCTCCATAATGATGCTTAAACTAGGTTCTCCAACCTTGCTCAACTCTATCATACTCTCATTATCTTCGCCAAGAATGTATTCTTTCTCAAGGAACACTAATTTGTTAGCAACAAGAACCTTTTTGGTCTTCGAGATGATAGAAATAATATCCATAAGTTTCCTTAGGGTATCCCACAAACTTCCATCGTTTTGTTTTGGATTCTAATTATCAGGGTCATGTCTTTTAACGTGAGCTGGGTAGTCCAAAATCTTAACAATCTTAAGATCAGACTTCTTTCCTTTCCATATCTCCTATGATGTATACACTACCAATTTAGATGGAACTCTATTCAGAAGGTAAGCTATGATCTCCAGGGTATATCCCCAAAATGAGATGAGAAGGTCAACAAAACTCATCATAGACCATACCATATCTAATAGTGTGTGATTCCTCCTTTTTGATACACCATTGAGCTATGATGTATAATGTGTCTATTAAGATAGAATCTTATGGTCCTTGAGGATTTGGGTGAACGCTGTACTCAAGTGTTCTCCTCCTCAATCCAATCGAAGAGTCTTAATACTCTTTCTAGTCTGGTTCACTACTTCATTCTTATATTCCTTGAATTTCTCGAAGGCTCCAGACTTGTACTTCATCAAGTACATATGTCCATACTTAGAGAAATCGTCGGTAAAAATAATAAAGTAAGAGTAACCACCTATGACTTGATTTGACATGTGACCATATATATTGCTATGTATGAGTTCTAGTAACTCAGTGGCTCTCTTTTCAGTTTTATTAAATAGAGAGTTAGTCAATTTTTCATAAAGATAAGGCTCGTAAGTTGCATATGATTCATAGTTGAAAGGATCTAAGTATCCATCCTTTAGTTACTTTCGAATCTTTCCCTCATGGATATGACCTAGCCTATAATACCACAGGTATACACTGTTCACCTTATCTCGCTTCTTCTTAGATATGCTTACATTCATGATATATGGAGCAGTGTCTAGTATAAATAAACCATTATGCAATGTCCCTTTAGTGATGATTTTATCATGCTTAATAATTGAACAACTATTATTTTCAAAAACTACTTTATAACCATTTAATATCAAACATGAAATAGAAATAACCTTTTTAATAATAGAGGGAATAAATAACATGTATCTAATATAATAATAGCTCCACCAGGCAGATATAAAGTGACCTCGCTGACAACAATAGTAGTAACTCTTGCTCCATTACCCATCTTGAGATCCATCTCACCTCTCACCAATCTCCTAAGTTTTACTAACACCTACAATAAATTACAAACATGATAAGTATTATCAATATCTAATATCCATGTATTATCATAAAAATCTAACAATTAGAGATTAATTATAAAAGTACCTAAAGCTTCTCCAAGCTTCTATATTACCTTTTCTGTAAGGTACTCTTTGCAATTCCTCTTTTAATACTCATCTTTGTCATAGTAGAAGCACTAGCCTTTGTCCTTCGTTGGGTCATTCTTGGTAACCTTTGTATTACTATGTTTGCCCTTGCCCTTCCCAACCTTCCTTTTCCTTTTGGTCTCATCAATGTAGAGAACTAGCTTTTATTTTTTGATAGTGCTTTCTGCCTCCCTCAATAAATTGAGGAGCTTAGGGAGAGTCACCTGAAATTTATTCATATTAAAATTTATAATGAATTGGGACAAGAAATTTGGTAGAGATTGGAGTATATGATCAATGTACAAGTTATCATCTAGGACCATTTCAAGATTTGTGAGTTTTTTAATCCACTCTATCATCTTTAGGACATGGTTGTTTATCAGTCATCCTAATACGGAAGAGACTAATAAATATCTCATATCATTAAGTTCTTCCCTACTCCTTAAATAGTTTACGGAGATGTAGAAGCATGGATAGTATCCATGTTTTCATATTATCTCTGTAACTCAGGAGTCATAGAGGCCAACATGTAACACTGAACGAGAGTAGATCATCTATATACTTCTCGTATTAGGCAAACTCTTCTTGAGGTGCTTAAACCTTAGGTTGTGGTATGATCGTATCAAAGACATATATAATTTTTTCTGCTATAAGAATTATTCTCAGGTTACGAAGCTAATCCACATAGTTTAGACTAGTGAGATGGTTGGCATCAAGTATGTCATATAGAGGTTCTGAAGGCAACATTTTTTGACAAATAAGAGATATAGCATAAATAAATAACATACAGATTTTGTAAAACTAAATAAATAATCAAAATGTAGACTTTTATCTTGACGTACTCTTATTATTTTTCTAGTGAGTCATGCGATACTCTTAGCATGGGAAATAGAAGACTTCGATAGACTTTTAGTGGGGATTTGGATCCAATCAATTTCTTAGTGTAACTTCGAAGGACTCAACCAATCACACTAAGCCTAAAACGGTAGGCAACTATTACCAATCACAACTCCTTGTGATTATCATCCTTTTTGGCCTTCGAACCATCATGGTCTCTAGGGACTTGACCAACCATGATGTCCAGTTAAGTCATCACCATCATTACAAGATGAGTTTGATTTAATGATATATCCTCGAGGGACTCGACCAAGTATACCGTATCCTTAGGTCAACAGTGATATCTTTATATCGTAGGCAAGATCTTAAATTATAATATAAGCGAATCTCGAGGGACTCGATCAACTCAATCTACGTCGGGATTCGATTTTTTCCTATAATAATGGAAGGCCACGTGGATCAATCCAATTACTTCATGCTTACCAACTTAATATTATCACAGGAGAGGATTTTGATTCGGTCTCCTAATATGACGTGTCATACACATACATATTTAATATATATTTACATCGCATGTAAATATATATTTATCTAGTAGGTGTATAGTAATCATATGCACAAGCACACCAGATGATAATGGATCACAATCTAATATGATTAGGCCCGAGCCAATAGGCTTAATCACTTACATCAGGATCTATGTGTGATTGGTACATCTCTATGCTCAACGATCATCCATCTTATCATTGTCGGATCTACTAGCATCTCGATGCATCTCCATATGTCATGATCATTCGAATTAGCCTCGAGGGTCCTGTTGCCACCTCCAGGCTTCTATCGTGCCTCTTCATGTAATTATAATATAATTACAAGCATGCAGGCTCAATAATAAATAAAAAATAAAGGCTTGCATGTCCCAATGATAATAATCATATACACACATCATATGGTTCATGATCATTCTCCCATATTATATATCACATGTGTATATCATTATGTAGGATTAGTAGATAAATAATAATAGTTAATTAAACCTTTTAATTAACTAATATTTTATGAAATTTAGGATATGTAGGAAATTTTCTACTTTGTGAAGGGTATTCAAGTAATCTGGATAAAAAGAACAAACTTTAGAATTTCTAAAATTCAAAGGGGGTATGAAAAACCCTATTGCCCTTCTACGGTGGCTACAACTTCTTACAGCTACTGCCTTCCTGTTGTCGGGCACTAATGCGATGGCTACAACTTCTTGCGGTTGCCACCTTGTGTTGGCAGGTGGTAGTGCGGCAACTGCAACTTGTTGCTACCACCTCATCGTTGGCAAGTGCTAGTGCGACACCGCCTAGCATAAGGACGATAGCTAGTGCGATGCTAGTGTGGTAGCTACAACCCATTGCGGCTGCCACCTCGCGCACAAGCGATCACTAGTGCGACGCTGCCTTGTGCTTAGGTGGCTGCCTTGCATAAGGTAGTTGGCCCACAAGCAATTACCTTTGTGGGCAGGCGCTACCCTGCCTGCAGATGACTCACCCGTGGGCACCCTATGGGCGGACGATCACCAACCGATGACGCCCTTACCTACGGGTATTCTACCCACAAGCCCTTGCAGGTGGGAGCTGCCCTTGCTCGCAGGTGGCTTGCTCATGAGCACCTTGCCTATTGGTTCTGCCTCGATAGCCAAGCGGCTCCTCCATAACTCTTACGCGTGCACCACCTTCGGTTGATCCACCGGGCAGCAATAGTTGCTGCCCTTGTTTCCTTCATTTACGTTAACAAATTTGACATTGAAATACCTCTCTAAAGGCAACAAGATGAGACATCTTTTGGATATGAAAACTATGTCAAATGCAGCAAAAATGCATAAAACAATTCTATGTAATTAAACACAACACATGCAGTTTATAAGCCAATCATCACATGATGAACCTAACTCTGATACCACTATTGGAAAATCACGGACATCTTATATACAATGGAAAATAAAAACAAAACTCAATTTTCCAAAGTCAAGTACTTGGTCATTGTGCAATGAATGGTGGGCGAGAAAACTATAAAATCGAAAATCGAAAATCGAAAACTGCACGTATCATGTGAGAAGTGTTACCTAGAGTGATCGCATATCCCTAAAATTTATAGATCCGATAAAGAGGATGAAGGAGAACTCGCATACTCCTCTCTAACGGTGATCTATATGGCAAATGCAACGATGATGCTCCTCAGATCATTGTAGGATCTCTCTCTCCATGTGCATCATAAGGCTATCGAAGCTAAGGAGGAGGAGAGGAGACTGAGTAGAATAGGAGGGGTGACCACCAGAAGTTTTAGCCTATGAACCATGAGATTCCTCCTATTTATAAAGGTGCATATAACTTAATCATTAATAGATCCTATCATGATTGGATATTGGATCTCTATCCCTAGGATCTAAACTAGGGGCTCTGCAGATATCTCATATCTGCACCTCTCCTCATTACTATTGAATCTCAGATTTTGATGATGAAATCAATTGATGAATTTATGATCTAATGTGCATTTGAGTGACATAGGACTAACTTCAATCATGGAAAGGTAAATCAATTGAAGCAGGAAGAATCAGACATTGGGCCAAAGTGAAACATACCAAAAGATTGAATGTCTAGTTGGAGGACTAGTCGATGTGCTGAAAGGACTTCGTGCCATGAGTTCGGGCATCAAGTTGAAGGATTAGACATTAGGCCAAAGGAGATCATATGTTACCGAAGGTCATTATGCCGATTGGGCAATACGTGGAAGGAGAGGACGATGCGTCAAATAATTGGACAAAGTACCGGATGAACTAATGGTATGCCTAACAAGAAAGGATTCACACTTGTAATCATGTGTGTTTAGATCAAAGTAGTCTAGGTCTAAATGAGTTAGTTTCAAGTGTAACCAGGCTAACTCAATTAGGGGCCCATTGGGCTTGATTTGAGGCTAAGTTGGGCCCATTGGATAGCCCATTCAATGACCTAGAGCCAGGTTAAGCAGTGGCACTATCAGGGATGGTGGTGGAACCGCTTAAGGCTCGGCCTCCTAGGTAGTGTTTATGTTATAGTACCGCCCAATGCCAAGCGATGGTGCCACCAAGACAGTCTTCTAGGTTGTCAAGCGATTATACCGCTTAGATTGAGTGGTGATACTACCTAATGTTAGTCTAACATATGGTGGTACTAACCAGTGTCAAACTGATAAGCAATAGTATCGCCAGCTGTCAGTTTAGCAAGCAGTAGTACTACCTAGTACTAGCGATGGTACCATCGGTATCCTTGAAACTAAGGATGTGATACTTTTTAGCTCTATTTTTAAAACTATTTGGGATCTATAAATATCTCACTCTTTCGTTCTTAAGGCAGCAATAATTGAGTAGAAAGGGAAAATAATACTTGAGTGGAAAAGTGTTGTAATCTCTTTTAAAGTTTAGAGTCTCTTCCTCCTATAGTTAGAGGTTTTTCTAAGGGAGGAGTAAGGTCTACTATAAAAGAGAAGTTGTAAAGGTTCTCTCCTAAGCCTATCCATAGGAGAAAGAGTTGTAAGAGAGTAGTTGATCTTGATCCATTGAAAGAAGATCGGTAGTGAACACCATTGGCCTTGACGGAAGAGCACTCATGAGTGTATATAAGTTAGGACGACCGAACCACTATAAACTTGGTTTATATTTACTTTATTTTTTTATTTTTATTAAAAACTAATTTATTTTCTCACTACTCTTGAATGCTTTTAAGTTAAACATCTTTCCAATACATGCTTTTATCGAATTCCTTGAATTCCGATACAGGCTTTTATCGAATGAAGTTTTTCAAATCGTCGAAGTTTACAAAAGCACTAATTCACCCCCCCCACCCCCCCCCCCCCCCCTCCTCTTAGTTCCAAAATGGTCTTAATAGTCGTAACATCCACCATATATATGTGACCCTTTAGGCCCGATATCGAGCTGGTCGTGAGTCAATCCTATTAGAACTCTTTCTGATATAGTGAATTATTATCTCTATACTAATTCATTTGACTCATCAACTATGGATGTTCTAGGCCACTACGTCATAATTATCAAATTATACAAGGGATCTAATCCATCGAACTTATTTGTCCTTAGTTACCATGTATCTTTAGTCCCTCATCCATCTAATATTAGAGAGATTGTATATTGGGTATGGTAACATCAGGCTCTTACAGAATCCTGTTCAAGTCTCGCTCTAATTGGATTCTCCTAGAGAACTTATTCTCTCTCAATCTGAATAACCCTAGCTAGGGATTTTGTCTAACTGAGCATACATAGGATATTCCTCTCGTGATACAGAGAGTGGATGATCCTTTGTTGACGCTCAATTACTTTTATAAGGTTAGCCGTCATTCCCGAGAACCGATTATAAGTCTAGCATCAAATAATATAGTACACATATAAGGCATCTTTGGTATCTCAAGTTTAAGAACTAGATACACAACTTGAACTACGAAATCTCTATCTAACATCAGGTATCATTAACTATCAAATATTTCGTAAGCGGATCAATCAGTGAACTTATTCTCCAATGAGCACCTGTACTATACCTCTAATGTCCCCACATGAGCGAATATGAGACCAGCCACCTCCATATATGGACTAGTATATAACACACTAGTCTATCTAGTTATCTCATTGTCTTTCTCGAGTAACAAAGTTTTTCAAACATTTTTGTCGATTAGTTATCATCATAAAAAAAAGAATATTATTAAGTTTCATATTTTGATGATTAAATTAATTGATAAATTTAAAAAAAATTATCTTACGTTAAGAGTTTTCTAAAATAAGTTATACAAGATATATTTTAATTAAAAGTACAAATTGCTTAAAAGATCAAAGTTAAGGCAAAAGACTAGATATTGAGCCAGAGGATTGAGCATTAAGTTGGATGGTTAGATGTTAAACTAGAAGATAATATGTTTTACCAAAAGATTGATCAACATACTAGAGGATCAATTTATATGCAAAAAGATCAGAAAGAACCTAAAATGTCAAGTATATATTGTGTTGGGTTGCAAATGAGTTTAAAATGTGTCTTTATTAGACCAACCAAGTATATATTGTGTTCGGGTAGCTTTTAGGTTCCTTGGGGCTTCTGGGCTTGGCAACCAGTCCACGTGGTAGTACCACCTAGCTTAAAGAATGATACCATCCAGGCAAATATTTATACCACTTGGCATGTCCCCAATTGGATATGTAGCACTGTTTTAGGCTTTCAATAGTTGTACTATTATAAGCAGCAATAGTATTGTCGGTCCCCCTGATTTCAAGTAGTTTTGCTAGGAGATGCGTCCATTTGAACTCTAAAAGTGTTGTTTCTTGCAGAAGCCTTGCTTAGTTCATTCCACCTTCTTGTGTTCGAGTTGTCTTACCAAGTTGTAAAAGGTACAAGGCAATTGTAAAAGCTTTAGTGTTTTAAGTATAATGTTCACTCCTAAATCTTGAAAAGGAAGAAGTTTTAGAGGATTGTTGATCTTCATCTATTTAAAGAACTATCAATAGAAAAAATTGATGATCTTGAAAAAAAGAGAAATCAGAAAAGGATATAGATTGGAATGATCAAAAAATTATAAATTAGTTTATCTCTCTATTTCTTTATTGTGCCACCTCAACACTTGGTATACCACTTAATTGGACCCGAACCAAGTTATCTGGGCATTGTAGACCAAGTTGGTTGATCAAATCAAATAAGAAAAAGTTGTATGAATGCTAATAGATGTCCATTTTCATGTTTCTCTTACCAGGCAATAAATAACTTAGATAGTAAATCGAATTCATTAGTATTACATCCTCGGCTAAAACGTGACTAGTTATCAATGGTGGCTGCGTTGCTGCTCGTTCCATCTTGCGTGATAGTACGTACGCAAGCAATTTAGAAGATGCTCGCCATGACTCTAATGCAATGCTAAAGAGCTCTCTCAACTTGATTTCGCATGATAGTATTGTTGGAACGACAGATCATTACCACTAGTCATATTGACCATAAACGATCCATCTTGTGGAACGTCGAAGTTATCTATAGCGAAGCTCCTCCATCTGCGACTACAATACAAGATTAGCTAGGTTTTCTTGGTGTTTGTGTGAAAGATACCCAAATAG
Source organism: Musa acuminata AAA Group (assembly GCF_036884655.1). Taxonomy (NCBI): domain Eukaryota; kingdom Viridiplantae; phylum Streptophyta; class Magnoliopsida; order Zingiberales; family Musaceae; genus Musa; species Musa acuminata. The sequence continues at coordinate 36,851,311 of NC_088332.1, read as the reverse complement.
GCAGGTAGCAGAAAGCTGTCATCTACTTGATGTGGCTATGTTGGGTCATGAAGCCTCCCCATCAATGGCCATGTCGATCCACGAAGCATTCCCCATCTACTCAACGTCGATATGTTAGGCCATGAGCCATGCCTATTTACTCGATATGTCTATTTCAATCCATGAAGTCTATCTATGCACTTGATGCAATCATCTTGGGCTATTACATATCTCCATGAATCAACAAAAGTGTTTTGGGCATACATTATGCTGTGACATGCTTCATGTTTTGAAGGACAATGGAGGATAAATGATATGCAAGATGGATTATAGGATTATATAGCCACGTCAATGCTCGGTTTATGCCATGATAACATACAGCAGACACTAAAAGATAACAACATGATTTCTTGATCTTCTATAATGGATCAGTTTGTGTAACATCTCCCAAACCACATATGGTTATGGTTAGGGCACTCCCTTTACACTAGAAGCTCCCTAAGGTATGTATGATCCACTATTATTTGAAAAGTTCACTCTACCCTTCTTCTCCAATGACAGCACCAGAGGAGCTTCATTATGTACATCCTAGGTCAAGTATCTAAATCAAAAACTTTCAAATCCAATGACCAAACAATATCTCATCGAAAGATGGATTCAAGTACGGTTGAATTGGCTCTATCCTACATAGCATACAACCATACTTGCCATTAATGCTGTAAAATTCATGTTTAATTTTATCATGTTCTCGAGTTATTTTTAGCTTTTAATTTTTTTTAGAGTGTGATTTAAATTGGTACTCAATAGAATTACTCTTTCAACTTTCTTTTATCACATTATATGAAGCTAATGACAATTTGTTTTGGGAACTATTTTGGAGGAGCCATTTATCACCTTCCGTTTTGGGAAATTTTTTAGAGGAGAATATCTTGATGAGATTTTTTGCTTTCTTAGATATAATAAATATACAATTTTGATATATCTATTATGACTTTCCTATGCAAATGCCCCCCCCCCCCCTTTTTTTTTTCTACATTCCATTTTGAAAGATATGCTTTCTTATGTTGGAGGCTTTTTAATACTCAAAATTTTATAGTAAATTAATTCTAGGTAGTTACAATATTTGCCCTATTGAAAGGATGTGTAATATTGTCGCAATGACTTTTAGAGTCTACAAATAGAGTCCTCAGTGGCCCCAAAAGATGCACAAAAATTTCTTCTCTTTATTTACATTATCAATTGTGTTATATAATTCTATTTACCTACACGGTTGGTTGAAGGATACTAAGTCAACTCACGCGCCATCATCGTGCTGATAGGAGGAACAATACAAGTTGAATCCATAGGTAAAATTCTCAGCTAATTTTATATGGATGGAATATCATCTTATGAATATGTGTGTACACAGCTTTAGGTTTTTCTGAAACTTTATTTTTTGATTGTCCATTTCAATATTCATTAGTGTTTTTAATTAGATCTATGTACTTCTATTTTTGAATCTTGAGAGTTTTTGATTAAGTAACTAATGAAGATTTGTTTAGTATAAATGGTTTTCCTTTGGTTTCATTGTGATGCCATATTCTTGGATGGTTATAACTTTGCATTTCATGTACGCAGGGATTAACATCTAACTTAGTCATAATTATTATTGCTTTATCTTGTAGGGACAGATTAATCAGTAAGCTTCATCAAACTCTATGACTAAATAAGTTGTGCCCAGATTATAATGCATTTCATGCTTCCATTTAACTTGGTAAACACACCATGTAATTGTACACCATGTAACTACTACTTACCACTAAAGTTATTATGGATATAAGTTCAAAACTATGATTGGGTGTATCTTTATTAGTTTGAATTTTTCATATTAATTTAAATTCTTTGGCAAGTGGATTTGGTAGGATACTCAACTAAAAAAAAAGAGGGGGGGAGCAAATTTACTCTTATGGTGTTAAATCAAATTAGGAGATTTGGCAAGTTTTCTTTTTTAATTCAATAACCAAGTAGTTTTTATAATTAATTAAAGTCGAGGAGCTTAATTTTTAGAGTTTTAACCAAAATTCATTAGTCTTGTTAATGATCTATTGGATACATAGACTAATTTTTTTAGAGGAAATTAAGGTTTAGAGGAAGAAAATAGATGATCTATTGGATACTGACTCACGTCTGACCTAAGCCCTATTTAGTTAGATCTGATTGGAACCCATCTGGTTTGGCTAATTAGACTCGATGCAACCTACTCATAGGCGGTGCAGCCTGATCACTTGGTAGCGGTGCACCTGAACCTTAGGAACATGACACACCCGAGTCTAACCATCTTGAGAGGCCGACCAACCTCGTTGTCCAAATTTAATTTCAACAAAAAAGAAGAAAAGAGAGGATGAAAAAAAAATTAATAAAAAAGAAAAAAGAGAAAAAAAAAAGGAACCACAACAAAAAAGAAGAAAAAACAAAAGGGAAATAAAGACCTTACATAATAATGATAATAATAATAATAATAAATAAATAAATAAATAAAAGAGGAAGATCAGATGATTGCTTGCTTATAAAAGAAGAGAAGGTAAATTTTGTTTTATTGCTGTTTATAAATAATTAACCAAAATTTCTATTTTTCAACACGACATAATTGATTGATTAATTGATAGCTTGTATTTGAGGTAAGTGGTTATTTGACCTGATTAGATGTTTCTAAAATATTTTCTACAATCAAATTATATTTTGATATTATTTTCTACTCATGTTTAGTATGTACCATAATGCATACATATTCTATTTTATGAGATGAATAAGAATATTATATTGTATGATACATTGCATAAGTATAACATGAAAAAAAGAGAAAAAAAAGTATTGGTTTATACACAAATGTATGATGAATATGAGCTATTTCTTATTTTTGTTAAGATTGATTTACTGTATACTTAGTTGTTGCGTTGTAAATTATCTTAATGTGTTCAAATTTTCTTACCCGCCTTGTGGTAGAAGTATTTTCTTTAAATATTTATAGCACCTCTCATCTTCCTCGATAACGTAATTGAACATGTGTCGATGGTCCAACTTTGTATTTACAAATTTTATTTGAAAAATTATACATTAGAGGTCCGAAGAAGGTAAACATGATATCTCGTACTACTAGTTTGTATACTCATTTAATCTTTTAAATATAATTTTTGTTATACAAGCATAATGTAATATTTTCTACTTCTATTATTTTGATTATAATATATATGATAAGGTCAAGTGAAATATATATAAATTTTCACTTGGATTATTTTAGCTGAGGATGGTTTGGAAAAAGGGTAGTTAGACTTCGCCTGGTCTCAGGGCATGGTAACTTCGGACTTATCAGAGAATTTCTAACAATAAATTTCTTTATTATTTCTTTGAATGTTTGAAAGTTTGTTTTTATATATATATATTTTTTTTAGCTTATAAGATTTAGCTTCTACTTGTTTCATCTTATAATTTCTACTTGATAGAGAAACATGGCTAATATTGTAGCAAGAATACCTGATGACATCCTTCACTTGGAAATCCTTCCTTGGCTTCCCGATAAAATCCTCGCTAGGTTCTAGTCTGTTTGCAAGAGGTGGCATCATCTAATCAGCAAAGACTCTATATTCACTTGCCAGCACTCACGCTACAATGGATCTCTAGGCTTCTTGTGCATACATGGTCATGACATTGATTTCCTAGCTATCAATTACCTTGGGAAACTCGACGTATATGAACCTGAGTTATCCTTCTCCTACCTTACCGATGGCATAAATTGTGTATGTATTGTTGCTTTCACCAATGACCTCCTATTGCTATTGTTACAAAGAAGGAAGGGAATAAAGGAATATAACTTTTTAGATATCAAAACCTTCCATTATGTATGGAATCCAGTGACAAAAGAGGGCCATGCCATCCCTGAGAGTGCCGGACGTCATAATGAATATATTGGGTTAGCCTTTGACCCGTCAACTACTCTTACTCATTATAAATTAGTAAAATTTATAAAAGAATACAGAGATGAATTCTATGAGTTCACGTTCAAGATATATTCCTCAGACACAGGGAAGTGGATATTTTCTGATCAGAAGCTTATCATCCGAAAGGATTGCAATATATGTTGGTGGAATATTTTGTACAAAAGAGGCATCATATACTTGAACTCTAATCCCTACATAATATGGTTTGACCTTGATAAAAATATTTGCGATAGTATCCTATTGCCAATGAAATATGAAATACTCGATCAATGTATTGGGGTGACAGATGAAGGGATTTTGACATTCGCTCAAATGATAAATGATCATTCGGTTTTGATATGGATGATGACCAAGGATGGAGAATGGGTCCAGAGGTACCACTTCTTAGAGGACATGAGCATGGACATCCTTTGTCTTGAACTCCTACCATTTTTGGGAGGTGATAAGTATTATATGCAGCTGACCTTAAATTCTATGGGGAGCAAGAAAATGTTGTGTTATTACAACATAATAACCGGAGAGATTGTAATGATCAAAGAGATAAAGGATCATCAGCTATTCAGTATAGTCAGGATGGACAACCTAAAATATTAAGTTCAGTTAGATTTTCATACTAGTCCAACTCATAGTCATTTGATAGATTGGCATATTCATATTTCAGCGCGTGACAACTTATGATTTATTGGAGTATTTTTGGTGCAATGTTTCTTTATTATTTTAATGTCCAATCATCTTTTTTGTATTTGTTCTTTTTCTTTGATTATGGAATTTATCTTGTATTTAATTTATCTTATATTTTTACTTGATAGAGTAACATGGCTATTATTATGACAACCATATGTGAAGTCATTCTTCACTTAGAAATCCTCTCTTGGCTTTCCCTATAAGACCCCTTCTAGATTAAGTCTATTTGCAAGGATAGCATCACCTCATCACCCATGACCCCGTATTGGTGCGTCAACACTCATGCTGCCATGGGTCACCTGGCTTCATGTGTATATGTGACCCGAATGTCAATTTTCTACCTATCAACATTCTTAAGAAACTCGACATCTACAAACTTGAGTTATTCTTCTCTTACCTTCTCGATGACATAGGTTGTGTATGGATTTCTGCTTGCACGACCTCCTCTTGCTATTACTCAAAAGATAAGAGGAAGAAGAGTAATACAATCTTTTATAATAGTATTTTTTATTATGTATAGAATCCAGTGACAAAAGAGGGCCATGCGATCCTTGAGAGTCACTCTCATCTTTATAGGTATATTGACTCTCATCTTTATAATGGCTGCTATGGGTAATTATTGTAAGAAATAAAAATTATAATATGGAATAACTTAATGTCATGATTGAAATCATAAATATCGTATATCAATATAATACCGTTATTGTCACGAAGCACCTTTATTGACGCAAAGTATATATGTTATTGTAGCACCGCACAGGAAGTTAGACTCACCTTCTTCTCTCTTCCTATCTTTGACAGGACCACTATAATTGATGGAGCAATGATCTATTAAGAAGATAAGAGAAGAAGTCAATATGATGCATAGATCCCTAGGAGATCTTATCAATATATAAATGAGAATAGAGAGTTTATAAAGAAATAATTAAAAGAGTCCCTCAAGGTCATCTTGTAAGGTATCCTAACATAAGTAGACTTTTTTTTTATTGGCCAATAACTTTAATCAGAATTCAATTAGAACTTTAATGTATCTTAACCAATGTTAAATGGCAACAAAATCTAATATTTTCTTACTTGGCCCATTAATTGGTTAGATATAAAACAAAAGGATTCAAAATCAAAATAAACAAATAAAATTTATTATTAAAAATAGTTTTATCAATTATATTTTAAAATTTTGAAAAACAATTTTATACATACACAAATTTAGAAAATAGGCTAATAAGTCTAATAAATATAATAATACTATATTAAGTTTAATTAGTAATATAAGTCATAGCGTTTATATGTCATCAATATCATACTTCAATCTATATATTGCAATATTGTTAATTTTTTCTAATAGAGTCTAAAATGATTCCTATAATTTATTTTGTCAAGTCAATCTATTTATCCCATTTAACCATAATATGTACATATATAAATATGAACATAATAGAAATAAATAAATAATTTTAATTATGTAATAGAAAATATTATTTATAATATCCACTCAAATATACATAATTATATCTTTTATAGGTTGCTCACAAATCCAATCATAAGAATATGTTCTTTTAAATAATTTAGGTTGTATGGCCTTAATGAATAGATCAATAATTAATACAGTAAAACTTAGGTTTTTAACTGACATTTAGTTATTTATGGATTATTTCTCTAACTATTAAGTATTTTATATTGATATACTTAGAAAAGCCAGAATACTTGTCATTCTTAGAAAATAAAGTAATTGTATTGATCAAAAAATATCTTCAGCATCTTGATAATTGAATCTGACTATACCAAGTCATAAGATAAAATTCTACAACTATAAAACTTGATTAGTGGTCTTAAAGCTAGGAGTGTTCAAACCGGTTCTAATTAAACCGTTAAGGGTCAAACCAAATCAAACTGGAAAAGCGGTTCAGTTCGGTTAAAGTAACATATTTTGAACCAAAACCATTTGGGGCTTATCTAATTGAATTGGTTCAAAATTGATTAATCTGATTTGGTTAATTAGTTAATTAATTTTAAATTTAAGTAATTTAAAAAATATATGAATTTCAAATGAATAGGATTCATGGTGAACTAGTTCAATTTAATGAAATTTAACCAAAATTTTAGTCCAATTGGATCGACATTCTCAAAAAAATTTATATCATATATATATCATTCTAAACATTCTCATAAAAAAATTTGATATAAAGGAAGAAAGAAAGCAACAATAAGACAACACAAAGATGAAATTCCTCCCAACAGTAACCATTAAGAAAGTTAAGAGTATAATGGTTGAGAGTCTTCCTTCATCGCAACATATTAGTCCATTAAAAATTTCTATCAATATTATTGAGCTTTAAAAAGAGTCAAAGCAATGGTATGTGGTGAATGCAGCTTATTGATCTAAATGCCCCAACCAACATGCATGTTTACACATCTTAAGAACACAATTAGAAAGATCAAATTATGAACTTCAAAAATAGTTGCTTTTCTCCCCAATTCAGTTCAGTTTGAACTGATTAATCAAGCCAAAGAAGAGTACCCTCCCTAACTAGAAACATTTACAATCTTTAAAACTGAATTATTGATGAACCAGTTTGAATCAATTTAGGTTCAATTTGGGTTCATTTTAGTATTTCGATTTGATTTGAACATCCCAACTCAAAGCATATCACAAAATCAACTTCTATTATCATAGTACAATAATATATTATTTATACTTTTCTTTGTAAATTACTCTACCAACTAATATAGATATAAATTATAAAGTGGACTTTCTACTATCAATGCAATTTACAGAATCAATATTTGAAAATACCATCATTTCAAGCTACTCTAATCTCTTATTTTTTAGCATATAATTTATTCGTTGCAGATATCTTATTACCTTCCTCTATAACCTTTCAATATTTCATTCTTGAGTAACTCTAGTATCTGCCCAATATTTCGATTGTAAAACTGATATATGATTTAGTATAAGCTTGAGCGTACAATAGATTTTCAATTGTGTATATATAAGAAATATTTTTTTAATTTATTTTTTAAATCATTTTTAAAACACACTGGCTTTGACTATAATTTTTATTGTTGACATTTGCTAAATAAAGTTACATACTAAATCTATTTAAGATTTAGTCGATATACCCTTTTTTAGATAGTTTTAATACTCATTGAGATGTATCCTATAATATGTTTATACTAATAACATAAGTTGTTTCAATAATATCAATCATCTTAAAGTTCTTAGTAAAAAATTTCTTGATTTTGTGTAATAAACTAAGATCAAGACTGACAAGCGCGACAAGACTAATATAATAAAATAGCTTACACTAACCTTTAGATATAATCATTGTACTAATAAGAATAATATAATATTAATACTTTTAGCCTTTCAAGAAACGATGACTATTGATATCATTTATATTTCATATTTGGGTGAAATATTAACATATCTAATATTCACTTAAGATTTTATAATTATGGATGACTAATACCATCCATGTATAATAGTGTTATTACTTTTGGATATATAATGCTAGACTACAAAGATATCCAAAATAATATTATTTTATCAAATTTGCTAATCATTTATGTTATTTTGAATATCATTTTTCTTAATATCATTTAAAACTAATTTTTAACATAAGTTTATAAATTTATTAGTCTACACTACTTTTGTGGCTACAAGACTAATATAATAATATAAAATATATTTTAAATATTTTATAAATGATAAAATATTTATTATAATTTACATCTCATAAGTCTACTATCCTAGGCAATTTTAGCAATTACTAGTAAGGTTAAACTTAGGAATATAAATTATAAATAATATTCACTAAGATTTTCTTTATCTAATTAAGCATAAGCTATTCAATAAAATTATATTTTCATAAGGTTGACCTAGGACAAAATTAGATTTTTGATTGGTCAAAATCAAAATCCGATCAAAATCCCAAAGCATGTCAAAATTGAGATTTCAAACATTTGATTGAGGTAGGTCAAAATTAGGTCAACAACCAATTTGGGTATATTTGATAAAGTCAAAATTAAGTTTGATTGATCAAAATAGGACATGACTAAGATAACATTCGGTAAAGATTTGGGATTGACCAAAATAAAATTAGGTCAATAGGATAAGTCCTTCATGGAGAAGTGTGTAGATAATCAAACCTTTACTATGGAGAGCATTCCTACATCATTCTCAACGATTAGGATATCATCCATATATAGCTCCAAAAAGGTGATAATGCTCCCATTTATTTTCATATACACACAAAGCTCATCTTCATTCTTAATGAAGTCATAAGATCTTATCACCTCATAAAATATTATGTTCTAACTTTAGGAAGTTTACTTTAGTCTATATATAGATCTAAGCAATCTGCACACCTTATTTGGACTCTCCTTGGATATGAATCCCTCATGTTGTATCGTATACATCTCATCCTTGAGGTTATCATTGAAGAACACGGTTTTTACGTCCATTTGTCAAATTTCATAATTATGGTGTACTGCAATGGCCAATAGATTTTGGATAGATTTCAGCATGGCTATAGGTGAGAAGGTTTCATCACAGTCAACTCATTGTCTTTGATGATACCCCTTAGCCACTAGCATTGCCTTATAGTTCTTCACCTTTCCATCTACTCCGATCTTCTTTTTGAAGATCCACTTACAACTAATGGTATAATACCCTCAAGTGCATCAACTAAGTTCCAAACCTTGTTGGAGTATATAGAATCCATCTCAGAATTCATGATTTCTTATCATTTCCTGAAATCTATACTTATAATAGCCTTATTGCAGGTCTGAGGATCAACATCCTCAATGTCCTATCATTTAATATGTTCCACATATCTCTTAGGAGGGTGATGCATTCTGTCGGACCGTAAAGTTGAAACTTATATGCTAGGTGCTAATCATATACCTGAACAGACTTAGCTTGTAGAATAGTGCTTGAGCTAAGTTCTCCAACCTTGTTTAACTCTATCATGCTCATATTGTTTCCACCAAGAATGTGTTCCTTCTCAAGGAACATTGCCCTCTTGGTAACAAAGACCTTTTGGTCCTCGGGGTGATAGAAATAATACCCATAATTTTTCTCATGGTATCCCACGAACTTACACAATTCCATCCTTGATTCTAACTTGTTAGGGTTGTTTCTCCTAACGTGGGTAAGGCAGCCTCAAATCTTAACAATCTTAAGATCGGGATTCTTTCCTTTCCATATCACATATGGTGTAGACACTACCGACTTAGTTAAAACTTTGTTCAGAAGGTAAGCTGCAAACTCTATGGTATATCTTAAGAATTTCTATGGTATATCTCAAGAATGAGATGGGTAAGTTGGCGAAACTCATCATGGACCACACCATGTCTAACTGCATGTGATTCCTTCTTTCTGATATATCATTGAGCTGAGGTGTATAAGGAGGCATCCATTAGGATAGAATCTCATGGTCTTTGAGGAATTGGGTGAACTCTATACTCAAGTATTCACCCCCTCGAACTGATCAAAGAGTCTTGATACTTTTTATAGTCTAGTTTTCTACCCCATTCTTATATTCTTCGAATTTTTCAAAGGCCTCAGACTTGTACTTCATCAAATACATATGTTCATACCTGGAGAAGTCATTAGTGAATATAATAAAATAAGAATAACTGCGTATGGCCTGAGTTGACATAGGACCACATACATCATTATGTATGAGTTACAATAACTCAATATCTTTCTCTCTAGTTCCCCTAAATAGATAGTTAATCAATTTCCCTCAAAAGAAAGACTTATAAGTTACATATGATTCATAATCAAATGGATTTAAGTATTCATCCTTTAGTAAACTCTAGATTCTTTCTTCGTGGATATGATTTAGCCTACAATGTCAAAGGTATACACTGTTCATCTTATCTCGCTTCCTCTTAGACAACATTCATGACATGTAGAGCATCATCGAATATAAATAAATTATTATTTAATATTCCTCTACCGATGATCTTATTATTTAGAACCAATGAACAACTATGTTCTTAAAAACTAATCTATATCCATTATTTATCAAACAAGAAATGAAAATAATATTTCTAATAATTGAAGGAACAAAATAGCAAGCATCTAATGCTAAAAGAGCTCTACCAAGCAACTATAGAGTGACATCACTAATGGTAACAATGGCAACCTTTATGCCATTCCCGTTCTTGAGGTCTACCTCGCCTTTCGCCAATCTCCTAGGCCTTACCAAAACCTGCAACGAATTGTAGATATGAGATGTGTTGAATCTTGAATTTTGATGATAAAATCAATTGATGAATTTATTAGCAGTAGTATCACCCAGTGCTGGTGATAGTACCACCAGTATCTTGAAAACTTAGGGATTTGAATTCTTGACTCTATTTTTGAAGCCATTTGGGGTCTATAAATACCTCACTCATGCTTGCTTGATGGAGCAGAAATTCTTAAGTATAAAAGTATTATAAACTCTCTTGAAAAGTGTTGAGTCTCTTTCTCCTTGAGTTTAAAGGTTATACTAAGGAGGTGTGAGGTTTTTATAAAAGAGATGTGTAAAGGTTCTCTTCTAAGCTTGTGAAAAGGAGAAATTATAGTAACAAGGATAGCTAATCTTCGCTTATTGAAAATAAGATTAATAATAAAAGTTGATGGCCTCGAGGGAAGAGGAATCGGGAGTCGACATAATTCAGGATGACCGAACCACTGTAAATTAGTTTGCATCCTCTTTTTACTTTCCCTTATCATTACTTACTGATTTACTTACTACCCTTACTCATATTTTTAGTTAACTATATTTTTTATACGAGTTTTATCAATTAAAATTTTCAAATCGAAACTTTATTTTGAAAGCACTTATTCGCTCACCCATCAACACCCATCAACCCCCCACCGCGCCCCCCGCGCCCCCCCCCCCCTCCAATATCTTTACGATCCTAACAATTGGTATCAAAGTCTGGTTCTCTTAGTTGGATTAACTCCCAAGAGAGATTTAATAACTTTTTTTGGCAATCAAGAGGGTTACTCTATCACTCGTCCTCCTATGTGTTGGAAAATCTAAAGTGATATCACATGCGTAGCGGAAGAACTGAAAACAAAAATCTTATATTTTCATAGAAAATAGTTTCTTATCATCATGCGGAGATTGGTGCATAAAAATCATAAAACTGAAAAACTATATGTATATGAAAGATGTGTTACCTAGGAGATCATACATCTATGAAATCCTATATATTTGTGGGAGAGGATGAAGGAGGTCAACTATCCTCCTATCTAGTGATGATCCATACAGTAGGGGCTATGAAAACGCTCCTCAAATCACTGTACAAACCTCCTTTCCACATGCACCATGCGATTAAGAAGGGGTCAGCCCTTCTTATTGTCCATATGCCCCAAACAAGAGCTGCTAGCTGAGTTTATAGTGGTTTGGTCATAGTGACTTACATCCACTTTCGATGCCTCCTCTGTTGAGGGCACCAGCGTCCATTAAAGGTCTTCTTTCAATAAGTGAAGACCATCCACCTCTTTACATCACTTTCTCCTTTTTACGGGTTTAGGAGATAACCCTTACAAGTCACTCTTTTACAAGTATTCCCTCACACACTTCCCTTAGGACTAACTCTAAGCATTAGGAGAAGGGAACTCAAAGTTTTGGTAGAGTTTACTTAGTTTTTTTCTCAAGAATTCTTGCTACTTTCTTGCTGCCCAAGTGGGGTATTTATAGGCCCTAAATGGTTTCAAAAATGGAGCCAAAAATTTAAACTTTCGGGTCTTCCGGGTACGAGCGGTACCATCGCTTACAGTTTGACATTGGGTAGTACCATCGCCTAGTATAGCGGTACCACTGCCAATATATTGTCACTGGCGGTACCACCGCCCAGTCTGGTGATACCACCGCCTGACAGCCTTGAAGACCAGGTTTTTTGAGTTTTCCAACTCACGAGTGGTTCCAGCTCGTGTTCCGGCGGTGCCACTACTTGACCCAACTTTTGGGTCACTGAATGAGCCTCATAATGAGCCCAAATTAGTCCCAATTAAGGCCCAATTGGTCCCTAATTGAGTTTACATGATTACACCAAAATCTAACTCAATCAGCCCCCTAAACTACTTCGATCTTAGATAACTGATTATAAAGCATGAATCCTTTGTCCGACATATCATTGGTTCATTCGGCGCTCGTCTGATCTTTCAACGTATTGTCCTCTCCTTCGGCGTATTGCCTAATCAACATGTTGATTCCTGTAACTTTCGATCTCCTTGGCGCAATGTCCAATCATTCGGTCCGATGTCCGAATTCATGAAATGAAGCCTTCTGCCGACACGTTGACCGATCCTCCACCCCGACGTCCAATCTTCTAACATGTTCACTTCGGCCCAATATCTGATTTATCCTAATTTAATCAATTTAACTCTCCTTGATTGAAGCTAATCCTGCATCACTCAAAACGTAGATTAGATCACAAACTCATCAATTGATTTCATCATCAAAATTCGAGATTCAATAGATTAGTTCTACGAAAGGTAGCTTCTCTACTTCATCTTTCAATAGACTAATATCAAAAAATGGAGACAATATAAACCTACGTGAAGGTGATAACAAAGCAAAAATAGAATGGAGGGGCATAATTTATGGAGGACTCAAAACATCAAATTTTGTAACGTGTTGCTCGTCAAAGCTTAATAGTCATCTATCTAGTTCAATGAGCATAAAAATATTGAGAGACTGACACACAAAAGTAAAGGTCTTTTTCTAATAAAAATTAACATAACTTGATTCACCTTAGATTAGAGTTATTGGCAAGTTGAGATAGAATTGGAAAATCAAAGTTAGATGACTCAATAGTAGTGTTTAGAGACCAGCTAGGATAGGATAAGTACATTGCAGCCAAGAAGGTTTGAAGTAGTAGAGGACTTGGTAGCATTTATAAAGGATTTGACACGGATATTTAATAAATAAGTAGTGGAGGATGACATTGAGTAATATAGTCAAGATATTCGATGCATGTTTATTATATTGTTTATCATTGTTTACCTTTGGTATTTTTGAGTGTTTTCTCATAGATAACTTATATAGAGAATGAAGTAGTATTGTTAAGCTCATTTTACTATTGATAGCATTTTTGTTTTACGTTTTCTATTTTGTAAAACATGTGAGTTCTATAGGTAGAGCGGTGTCATGCATAAGGGAAAGT